>NC_092711.1:323492168-323866167 GCF_047496885.1 Scyliorhinus torazame
TCAGTAATACCCACATGACCTGTGGCAATTTCATTTGTTTAGCCACCTTCTCAAATGAAATGAAAAAGGCTACTACCTCCTTCTCGTCAAACCTTAGCAATGCTTGGACATATTTAAATAGATTCCCACCAAGCCTTCGACTTTGACGCTCTTTCTCACTATCCACATCACTATCATCCAACTGTACGTTTCCCTTTACGTCTGCCAATTTTCCTGATCTGTATTTCCCTTTCTCTTTCTTTTTGTTCTGCTAGGGCTATTCCCTCTTTTTCCTCTTTCTCCCCCCCTTCCGCCGCCTCGCCCCCCCCTTCCGCCGCCTCGCCCCCCCCCTTCCTCCGCCTCGCCCCCCCCCTTCCTCCGCCTCGCCCCCCCTTCCTCCGCCTCGCCCCCCCCTTCCTCCGCCTCGCCCCCCCTTCCTCCGCCTCGCCCCCCCCTTCCTCCGCCTCGCCCCCCCCCTTCCTCCGCCTCGCCCCCCCCTTCCTCCGCCTCGCCCCCCCTTTCCTCCGCCTCGCCCCCCCTTTCCTCCGCCTCGCCCCCCCTTTCCTCCGCCTCGCCCCCCCCTTTCCTCCGCCTCGCCCCCCCTTTCCTCCGCCTCGCCCCCCCTTTCCTCCCCCTCTCCCCTCCCCTCTCCCCCTCTTTCCTCCCCCTCTCTCTCTCTTTCCTCCCCCTCTCTCTCTCTTTCCTCCCCCCTCTCTCTCTCTTTCTCCTCTCTCTCTCTCTCTTTCTCCTCTCTCTCTCTCTCTTCCCTCTCTCTCTCTCTCTTTCTCTCCTCTCTCTCTCTTCTCCTCTCTCTCTCTCTTCTCCTCTCTCTCTCTCCTCTCTCTCTCTCTCTTTCTCTCTCTCTCTCTCTCTCTCTTTCTCCTCTCTCTCTCTCTCTTTCTCCTCTCTCTCTCTCTCTTTCTCCTCTCTCTCTCTCTCTTTCTCCTCTCTCTCTCTCTCTTTCCTCCTCTCTCTCTCTCTCTTTCTCCTCTCTCTCTCTCTCTTCTCCTCTCTCTCTCCTCTTCTTTCCCTCTCTCTCTCTCTCTTTCTCCTCTCTCTCTCTCTCTTTCTCCTCTCTCTCTCTCTCTTTTCTCTCCTCTCTCTCTCTCTTTTCCTCTCTCTCTCTCTTTTTCCTCTCTCTCTCTCTCTTTTCCTCTCTCTCTCTCTCTTTTTCCTCTCTCTCTCTCTCTCTTTTCCTCTCTCTCTCTCTCTTTTCCTCTCTCTCTCTCTCTCTTTTTCCTCTCTCTCTCTCTCTCTTTTTCCTCTCTTCTCTCTCTCTTTTCCTCTCTCTCTCTCTCTTTTTCTCTCTCTCTCTCTCTCTTTTTCCTCTCTCTCGCTCTCTTTTTCCTCTCTCTCTCTCTCTTTTTCCTCTCTCTCTCTCTTTTTCCTCTCTCTCTCTCTCTTTTTCCTCTCTCTCTCTCTCTTTTCCTCTCTCTCTCTCTCTTTTCCTCTCTCTCTCTCTCTTTTTCCTCTCTCTCTCTCTCTTTTTCCTCTCTCTCTCTCTCTTTCTCTCACTCTCTCTCTTTTTCCTCTCTCTCTCTCTCTTTTCCTCTCTCTCTCTCTCTTTTTCCTCTCTCTCTCTCTCTTTTCCTCTCTCTCTCTCTCTTTTCCTCTCTCTCTCTCTCTTTTTCCTCTCTCTCTCTCTCTTTTCCTCTCTCTCTCTCTCTTTTTCCTCTCTCTCTCTCTTTTCCTCTCTCCTCTCTCTCTTTTCTCTCTCTCTCTCATCTTTTCCTCTCTCTCTCTCTTTTCCTCTCTCTCTCCTCTTTTTCCTCTCTCTCTCCTCTTTTCCTCTCTCTCTCTCTCTTTTTCCTCTCTCTCTCTCTCTTTTCCCTCTCTCTCTCTCTTTTCCTCTCTCTCTCTCTCTTTTTCCTCTCTCTCTCTCTTTCCTCTCTCTCTCTCTCTTTTTCCTCTCTCTCTCTCTCTTTTTCCTCTCCTCTCTCTCTTTTTTCCTCTCTCTCTCTCTCTTTTCCTCTCTCTCTCTCTTTTCCTCTCTCTCTCTCTCTTTTTCCTCTCTCTCTCTCTCTTTTCCTCTCTCTCTCTCTCTTTTTCCTCACTCTCTCCTCTTTTTTCCTCTCTCTCTCTCTCTTTTCCTCTCTCTCTCTCTCTTTTCCTCTCTCTCTCTCTCTTTTCCTCTCTCTCTCTCTCTTTTTCCTCTCTCTCTCTCTCTTTTCCTCTCTCTCTCTCTCTTTTCCTCTCTCTCTCTCTCTTTTTCCTCTCTCTCTCTCTCTTTTCCTCTCTCTCTCTCTCTTTTCCTCTCTCTCTCTCTCTTTTTCCTCTCTCTCTCTCTCTTTTCCTCTCTCTCTCTCTTTTTCCTCTCTCTCTCTCTCTTTTTCCTCTCTCTCTCTCTCTTTTCCTCTCTCTCTCCTCTTTTTCCTCTCTCTCTCTTCCTCTCTCTCTTTCCTCTCTCTCTTCCTCTCTCTCTCTCTTTCCTCTCTCTCTCTCTTTCCTCTCTCTCTCTCTTTCCTCTCTCTCTCTCTTTCCTCTCTCTCTCTCTTTCCTCTCTCTCTCTCTTTTTCCTCTCTCTCTCTCTCTCTTTCCTCTCTCTCTTTTTCCTCTCTCTCTCTCTCTCTTTCCTCTCTCTCCCTCTCTTTTTTCTCTCTCTCTCTCTTTTTCCTCTCTCTCTCTCTCTTTTTCCTCTCTCTCTCTCTCTTTTTCCTCTCTCTCTCTCTCTTTTTCCTCTCTCTCTCTCTCTTTTTCCTCTCTCTCTCTCTTTTTCCTCTCTCTCTCTCTTTTTCCTCTCTCTCTCTCTCTTTTTCCTCTCTCTCTCTCTCTTTTTCCTCTCTCTCTCTCTCTTTTTCCTCTCTCTCTCTCTCTTTCCTCTCTCTCTCTCTCTTTTTCCTCTCTCTCTCTCTCTTTTTCCTCTCTCTCTCTCTCTTTTTCCTCTCTCTCTCTCTCTTTTTCCTCTCTCTCTCTCTTTTTCCTCTCTCTCTCTCTCTCTCTCTCTTTTTCCTCTCTCTCTCTCTCTTTTTCCTCTCTCTCTCTCTCTTTTTCCTCTCTCTCTCTCTCTTTTTCCTCTCTCTCTCTCTCTTTTTCCTCTCTCTCTCTCTCTTTTTCCTCTCTCTCTCTCTTTTTCCTCTCTCTCTCTCTCTTTTTCCTCTCTCTCTCTCTCTTTTTCCTCTCTCTCTCTCTCTTTTTCCTCTCTCTCTCTCTCTTTTTCCTCTCTCTCTCTCTTTTTCCTCTCTCTCTCTCTCTTTTTCCTCTCTCTCTCTTTTTCCTCTCTCTCTCTTTTTCCTCTCTCTCTCTCTCTCTTTTTCCTCTCTCTCTCTCTCTTTTTCCTCTCTCTCTCTTTCCTCTCTCTCTTTCCTCTCTCTCTTTCCTCTCTCTCTCTCTTTCCTCTCTCTCTCTCTTTCCTCTCTCTCTCTCTTTCCTCTCTCTCTCTCTCTCTCTCTCTCTCTTTCCTCTCTCTCTTTTTCCTCTCTCTCTCTCTCTTTTTCCTCTCTCTCCCTCTCTTTTTCCTCTCTCTCTTTCCTCTCTCTCTCTCTCTCTCTTTTTCCTCTCTCTCTCTCTCTCTCTCTTTTTCCTCTCTCTCTCTTTTCCCCCTCTCTCTCATATGCAAGCTGCTTTAATTCTTTCTCATGTTCCATTTGTTTAAGTTGCAACTGGATTTTTGCCATTTCCAATGAGTCAGACTGTATCTCAGGCAACTTTAAATGCTTAGCCACCGCCATAATTACCTCATCTTTTCGCATTTTGTCAGGTAATGTAAACTGCAATATTTTTTTGCCAGATCTAACAGTCTGCTTTTAGACTCTGTCCGTAGGGTACTGCGTGTGACTGTCTCCACCCCCAAAAACTTCAGAGCCTCTGAAAGAGCCATTGTCCACAACACACTCCCTACTTAAACTAAAATACCACGCCTGTAAAGCACCCATAATATGCTCACCCCTCACTGTCTTTAAGTTCACTAAGCCAATCCAATAGATAGACTTTGATCCTGTACGAGCCCCCAATTTGTTATGGGCCAGGATTTAGAGAACCCCAAAGTATATCATGGACTTCACCTGACCCATAACTTTTAATAGATTGTGGTATGCGGAGCACACGGCCCACTCTACAGGTGTGGTACAGCAGAAATGGAAAAGTATTTTTTAAAGCAAAACAATGCTTATTCTATCAACTCCAGTTAACCTTTATAAAACAAACAGTGAACATCTTAGCAACCATCAATTCAAATACAACCCCCAAAGACTACAACACTAAGTAATCGTTTAAGCTTTCCTTTTAACATCCATACAACTTAAAAATACCTTTTTACCAGAAGCACATCAGGTTAAAGTCACTACTGAAAACATTTATAATTCCGAATTCACCAAATGATCAAACAATAGTCTCTTGATGGCAGAGAGAACAGCAGTACACCTGCCTGGTCTGGCTTCAGCTCCAACACTGAAAACGAAACTAAAACACACCCTGCAGCAAACAGCCGAAAACGAAAGTAAAAAGCTGACAGGCAGCCCAGCTCCACCCACTCTGACATCACTGCATTAGTAAATACCCATTTCTTAAAGGTACTCTCACTACAGATATTTATGTACACACCCATTTATAGACACCCATTTCTTAAAAGATACTCTTACATGACAGATGCATTGGAAAGTCAATCATTGTAGGAATGCACTCTTTCACCCAAGGACAGCATGCAACAGCCATGAATAAAATACACTTTAATTATGTTAGATTCATTAATTGTTTGGTCTCTTAAGAAATGAATTGAATATGTCGCTAAGGGAATAGAATGATTTTGTTTGAAGAAAATACCTAGTCTGCAAACATATAGTCACGGTTTTAGATAAAGAACAAACTATTGAACATTGAGTCCTGTCTGCAAGACACAAGCATTCTTTCAATGAGTGCTCCATGTGAACTAATAAGCCATTGTATTAGAAAGACATTTGCAACAATCAAGTAACTACAGCAAGGTTAATGTCTAGCCATGATGCAGAAACTCTAGTCGTGAGAAAGTACATGGAGAAAGTAGTTATGCTCTGGGGACGTTCATTAATCTTGAGTAAATGATTAATGTTTAATTAACTAATCACCTTTTAAGTGATTGATAACTTTTTGGACAAATCAGGAAGCCTCAGCTGAGAATTAGAACCAATGACAAATAAACATGGGACTAAACTATAGATAAGGATTTCCTTAAAAGTAAGATCGTATGATCAATTATAGTTCTGAATTCTTACTTTCCGGAATTCTTGAAGCATCTGTTAATTAGTTTTTGTTTAAGTGATTTCTTTATAATTTTCTCTTATGTTTATTATGCTTTAATGTTTTTTCGCTACACCGTGAAAAGTTTATGTATTATTTTGATCTAGGTTTTGATTCAGTTCTTATGCAGGTGCACTAAGTGACTATTTAGCAATATAATCATATTTTGGACACCTCCAAGTTTACCCTCATTTGGAAGAAAAATAAGAGACCTAAAAATTACAATAAGCTGTACTGATAGAGGCTGAACCTCTCTTTTCTGTAGAAATGTATAAAAGGAAATGGGGGGATATAAAACAAAACTACACGTTACTGTCTCTGCTGCAGTAATGTTTGAGCATGGACTGCTGTTCATTACTACAAAAAATACTGATTGTAACATGAGATAATGAATTTGGGAGTACAAACCTCTGCGCAAAGGTGGAAGTAACAGAGCAGGATGGTGGCTTCTGAGCAAGTGATGAGCAGAATTATGAATACCAAGAAAAGGAAACCAAACATGTAATACATCTGATGAGACCTGAAAATTGAATATATAATTAATTAATACAAGGTGAATATTGGAAACGTGTTGATACTAAAGCTGATAAATACAAGTGATCTAATATGTTGCCCAAACAACTTGCAATTCATCCAGAAACAACGCCTAGCAAATTGAAACTTAAATAATTACATTTAAGTAAACCCAGAGTAAAGCTTCTGAATCAGTAAGAATAAATTGCACACATCTATATTGAAAAAACCTTGCTGTAAACTTGCTGCTCTTTGCAAACCTCAGCAACGTTTAGCTTGCACCTCTTCTGAAAAATGCTTGCACATTAATAACAACAACAAATTGCTTAGTACTATGGTTGGAGAAATTAGCAGCTTGGCTCAGTTTGGAGTATTGATACCTCAAGAATCAAAAGGTTGTTGCACAGGATGGTACATCATCTGAGCTGACCACGATACTGGTCAAAGTAGGGCAAGGGAGCTTTCCTGATGTTCCAGCAAATATTCTTTTCGGACCACCTAACTGATCATTCATCTCGTCATTTGTAGCACCAGGCTGCATGCAAAATGGCTATCAGATTTGCCTACGCAAGCTCTCCAATAAAAGGAATATATGTGCTACACAACCTATCTTGCTAAGCCTTGACTGCACGGAAGTGCCTTTTCTTCTAGCCATGTATTTCACATTTCCCCAAATTCCAGAGGTTCAAAAGCAGTGTAATCTCTTAGGACCAGCACAGAAAATCAACAAGGTGATTGGTATAAAGATTAGAAGGGACATGAAAATAACGTTTTCACCCAGAGGGTGGTGGGTATCTAGAATTCACTGCCTAAACAGATAGTTGAGGCCGAAATAATTATTTAAAAGTACCTGGATCTGCATCTGAAGTGTTATAACCTGAAAGACTACAGATCAGGTGCTGCCAAGTGGGATTAAAATGAGCAGTTTGTTTATATTTTTCTCTTTTCTGGCCAGCACAGACACGATGGGCTGAACTTTGTTGTGGTGCAGATAGCACATTTATTCTAGAAGTACCCTTTGTTTCTTTTCTTGCCCCATGACCATTCTCTTTGGCCTGGGAGGACTCACTCTTCTGTCATTCAATCACTGTGGTGTTTCACTCTATCACACGGCTTCCTTTTGTCCTTCCACCGCTTACTCTAAACTTATTACAGTTCTAACTTTTCCCAGTACTGATACACAAGAACATCTGAACGAGGGGCAGGCCTAGGCTAGTCAGTCCCTCCAGCCTGTTCTGCCACTTGATAAGATCGTGGTGACTTTTCCTGTCTAGCTCCTTTCTGCATTGACTCCCTCATCAATCAAGTATCTAATTCAGCCTTAGAAATATTAAGTGCCCAGCCTCCACTGTTGTATGGGAAGAAAATTTCATAAACCAACAACCCTCTAAGAGAAAAGATTTTTCATCTCTGCCTTAAATGGGAGACCCTTTATTTTCAAACTGTGGCCAGAATTCTTTGTCCATTCATGCCAGCGGAATTCCCGGCTCCTCTGCAGCGAGTAAAGTGGGATGAGAACCAAATTCTTCGCTCTCGCTGGCCCCCGGGCGAACTCGGATCTCTCCCACAAGAAGAAACATTCTTTCAGCATTCACCCTGTCAAGTGCACTCAGGATCTTGTGTTCCAATAAGATAACCTCTCAATCTTCTAAACTCCAATCCATACGGGCCCAACCTGTCCAACCTCATTGAACAACTCTTCATCACAGGAATCAGCTGACATTCTCTGAACTACTTCGAAGACAATTATGTCCTTTGTTAAATAGGAGTCAAAAATTGTACCTGTTACTCCAGGTGTGGTCTTACCAAAGCCCTGCAGTTATAGCAAAACATCCTTACTTTTATATTCCAGTCCCCTTGCAATAAATGAAATCATCCATTTGCCTTTCAATCCCTTGCTTTGCTTGAATACCAGCCTTTTGTGATTCATGTACCAGGAAACCCAGGTCCCGCTGTACAACAGAGTTCTGTAATCTCTCATTTTAAAAATATACTGCTTTTCTATTCTTTGTGCCAAAGTGGACCATCTCACATTTTCACACACCATCACCCAACTGTCAGATTTTTGTCCAATTATTCAGCATGTCTATATCCCTATGCAGACTCCGTATCCCCTCCTCACAACTGTGGGGCACGGCAGCACAGTGGTTAGCACTGTTGTTTCACAGCGACAGGGACCCAGGTTCGATTCCCAGCTTGGGTCACTGTGCGGATTCTGCACGTTCTCCCTGTGTCTGAGTGGGTTTCCTCCGGATGCTCCGGTTTCCTCCCACAAGTCCTGAAAGACGTGCTTGTTCGGTGAATTGGACATTCTGAATTCGCCCTCTGTGTACCCGAACAGGTGCCGGGGACGAGGGGATTTTCACAGTAACTTCATTGCAGTGTTAATATAAGACTACTTGTGACACTAATAAAGATTATTACTTTCCTACCCACCTTGGTCTCATCAGCAAATTCTGCTCCTTCATCCAATTCATTGATATAGATTGTAAATGGTTTAGTCCCCGCCCTGTTCTCCGTGGCACTCCACTAATTATAGATTTGAACCCGAAAATTACCCATTTATCCCTACTTTCTGCTTCCTGATTGCTAACTAATCCAAGTTATCCTCGACATTGAACTCTTATTTGTGATCAAATGTCTTTTGGAAATCCAAGTACATTACATCTACAGGCTCCCCAGTACCCACTTTGCTTGCTACTTTCTCCAAAAACTCCAATAAACCAGTCAACATTACTTCCCCTTCACAAATTCATGTTGACACTGCTTGTATTGAGATTTTAAGTGCCCTGCTGTAACCTCTGGAATAGATTCTAGCATTTTTCCTTTGACATTAATTATGCCAAGAGGCCCACTTTCTGTCTCCTTCCCCCTTAAACAGAGGAGTTGCATTCGCTATTTTCCAATCTGACGGGACCCTTCCAGAATTTGGGGCAAGTTGGAAAATTAGAACCAATGCATCTAATATCTCAGCAGCCACTTCTTTTAAGACTGTGGATGCAAGGCATTGGATCCTGGAACTTGAATGATCATTGACCTGAAACATTAACTCGGTTTCTCTCTCCACAGATGCTGCCTGACCTGCCGAGTATTTCCACCACTTTCTGCTTTTATTTCAGATTTCAAGCATTGGCAATGTTCTACTTTTCTGTGAATTGACTAGAATGGATTGCGTAGCCACCAGTCACAGGCCAATAATACATTCTTCAGATAGCTCAATGGTATCAGTATGTCAAACTCCAAATATTTACAGCTGAACAAGAGATGCGATACCGAATTTGTTCCACAACTCGATTCATTTCAACTCACCAGATGCTGTTCAGAATAAAAAATAGCTGTATGAAAATGCACCCAAAGGGTAGGATGCCACCCATAACAATTCCTGGTAAAGGTTTTGTAAAGAACGACTGCTCTGGGATTTGGCGTGGAATTTGATTTGTGCGCACAGGATGATCGATGGGCTGAAAGAAAAATGAACAAAAATCAACCTCATGCGTCAATGATAGCTACAATTTCTACTGTTGCTCACTAAAGATCTGATTTCCTTGTTTGAAGGGTGAAAACAGGAAACATGCATGTGTTACCCGAGGAACACAGTCAAACTCTATCTACCATTGAGGTTTTTTATGACCAGTGCCAATTTAACTGATCGCTAATGTGGCTGAGTCCAGCACATCTCATGCTTTGTTTTGCATATTTATGATTTTATTTTGCTACATCCCCTTTTTGTGTGTTGACTCTTCCCCCAGTTAAGTGCATTCTATAAAAATCTGCATCTAAATATTCTGAACACAAATTCTTAAAACAGAATCAGTTATCAGCATGGGCCAGAGTGAAGTGAGGCCGAAAAGGCACTCAATGAATACAGCATCAACTATAATGAACGTGCTGCATATTAAAGCTTCACTTGCTTCATTTTGAAAATAATGACTGCAGCATTTCAATTACGTGTCATGTCCCTCACACAGAAAATGTCAACTTCTCTACAATTTACAACCCTATTCAATTGCTGCTTCTGATCTCCCCCACTGATTGATGTCTGTTAAAACTCACAAATAAATTCTCAGGATGTGAGCATTGCTAGCAAGCTGGCATTTATTACCCATCTATAATTGCCCTCGAGAAGGCGGCGGCGAGCGGCCTTCTTAGACTGCCACAGACCAGAATGTGAAGGCGCTCTCACAATGCTGTTAGACCCTGCAATGGTGAAGGAAAGGCACGCATGTCCAAGTCAGGCTAGTTTGTGCCCTGAAGGTGATAGTTGTTTCATGCTGTCTTGTCCTTTTAAGATGATAGAGGTCGAGGATTTGTGAGATGCTGTCGAGGAAGTCTTGGCAAGTTGCTCCAGTATATTTTGCAGCCAGAGTGTGTTGATGGCAAATGTTTAAGATGGGAGACAGGTTTTTTCTGTTGTGTGGGGTATTGAGCTTCTTGTGTAATGTCACAGCGGCACTCATCCAGCCTTATGACTTGGGAGATGGTGCAGAGGCTTTTGACAGCCCCATGTATTGTGTGGCACACAGCATAAATACATACTCTTCAAATCAAAAAATAGAAACATGCCAGCAGTAATTGTAATAATTCTAAATAAAAATGATTACTAGCTTATGGGAAATGAGAGTATACCAGAGCAGGAGGAAAATGAGTTAAACCATGGAAAAAACTTAAAACAAAATGGTTGGATTCATGATACTCACAGTTCGAATGTAATTGTCAGCACGCATAAATTAAATTATATCACTCAGCTGAAATGATCACTTATGGTTTGCTCACCAATGAACAATGGTGATTTGTACAGAATAAGAAATGACATGCAAAAAAGGTATGCATTTCCTCAAATACCCACTTTGCATTTCGAGCAACAGTGACAGAAGGAATGATAACAAGAGCTGCATGCACCATTCTTTTCAGGGGTGATTGGTAAAGGAAATCAGTGTTCAGTTACATGCAGGACAAGTTGGGTAGGTGAAAAGCCCACTATAAAACAATTGCATATGGACTCCTGACTCAGTAACAGTGATGGGCCTTCGTCGGTTCAGATTTAAATTTGTTTCCGTTTGGAAGAAACATTCCAACGCACACAGATTCCATTTCCAAAATCCTTAGAGCCAATTTACCAGAACTTTGCAGGCTTTCTTGCAATCTTTATCATCACGCTTTTGGACATTTTATTTACCATTTGCATCAAGAATTAAAATGCAGAGACTTGTGTCACAAGGTAGATGCTGATAAAAATTATTGCCATTCAATCTTATTTTTAAGTTTTTGACAGTCCAATATCCTGGTCCCAACCATCCTTGCTGGTGACCTATACCATCCATTGATTACCCTGTGTGCAAAGAAATACTTTCCAAAGTCGGTCCAAAATTTTCCCTTCACAAACCTGTTGGTTGTCCTATTGCCCGGACTGAACTACAATCAGTTTCGGGTTATTTGCTCCAATACATCGCAGGTGTACACACAGCGAATCAATTTTTCAGTTTACAAATGTACATGCAGTAACCATTTTACGAAACTCACCCTTTTCTTAAATCCAAAATAAGCACCAACAAAAGTCAGGGGCACTGAAATTCCAAACCACATTGCCAAAATTGCGACTAGTGTTCCAAAGGGAATGGCAGCAGATGATCCTTCTACCCACAGGATAAGGTTTGTGATAAAGAAATCAACAAAGACAATCCTGTGAACGGAAGTAACACTGTTAATTTCAAATGTAGTGTAACAGCATAATTCGATTAGACATTCTACCCAAATCCGGCTTTACAAAAACATAAATTACTGCATAATTCTATTTCCAGTGTTCCAGTATTTACATTCACTCTGGCTGCAATGAATTACCCAAGAGGGCAGTCTCAAATTAAGCACCAATATGCAGAGACACAAATTAAAACAAAACATTTTAACTTTTTCAAATTCCACTTATTAATTGTATATTCTTGTGCATAATTGTATGGAAGTGCTCAGCATTAACTGGGGATTCACTTGTGCCCTAGAGGCAGATTAAAACTGCGGTTGTTGAGTTAGGGAGGTACATGTATGTAATATGCATTTTTGTAAATAAATGCTCATAAGAATGTATACACATTCGCTCCAATTCTACCCTTAACCGTCTTTCTTTCTTTAACACTATTTTACATTCAATGGAACGGGAGAAGAGGAAGAGGCTGCAATTTCGACTAACATCAGAATGCTGCCTCTGTCTCGAAAGCCCAATCCGTTCTCTACATTTCATCTATATTTTGCTCGTGTCACTGAAAACCTTCATGCAGTCCTACATGGCAGGTTGGATCCACAATTAGCTCAGTGACAGGAAACAAAGGGTAACGGCCAACGGATGATTTTGTGAATGGTAAATGGTTTCCAGTGTGCTCCACAGCATTCAGTGTTGGGACCCTTGCTTTTTGTTGTAAATATTATTATAGGATTTAGACTTAAATGTGGGAGACATGATTGGGAAATTTGCAGATGACACAATTGGCCGTAGAGTTGCTAGTGAAGAGGATAGCTGTTATTAGTGGTTATCAATGATATCAATGGTTTAATCGAGGGGACAGGGAATAAGCAAATGGAATGTCATCCGGAAAAAGGGGAGGTGCTGCATTTGGGGAGGGCAAAACAAAGCAAGGAAGTACTCAATAAATGGGAACATATTGAGAGGGTTTGAGGAAGTGAGAGACCTTGGAGTGCATGCCCACAGGTCCCCGAAGGTGGCAGGACAGGTGGACAAGGTGGTCAACAAAGCATATGGAACACTTTCCTTTATTGGACGAGATATTGAATACAAAAGCAGGAGTGTAATGATGGAACTGTATGAAACACTGGTTAGGAGTTGTGTACAGTTCTGGTCACCACATTACAGGAAGGATATCACTGCTCTGGTGAGAGTGCAGAGGAGATTTACAAGAATGCTGCCAAGGCCTGAAAATTGCAGGCAAGAGGAAAGATTGGACAGGCTATGGGCTGTTTTCCTTAGAACAGAGGAGATTAAGAGGAGACCTAATTGATGTGTACACAAGATTGAGGGGTCCAGACAGGAAAACTGGTTCCCCTTAGCTGAGTGGTCAATTACCAGGGGGCATAGATTTAAGGAGATTGGTAGAAGTATTAGAGGAAACATGAGGGGAAACCTTTTTCACCCAGAGGGTGGTGAGAATCTGGAATTCACTTCCTAAGTTGTTGGTGAGACCAAAATGCACAACCCGTTTAAAAGGTATCTGAATCTGAATTGTTGTAACCATGGACCAGGTACTAGATAATGGGATTAAAATAAGCAACTAGTCTCTTTCTTTTGGCTGGCGCAGACGCCATGGAGCTCTTTCTGCACTGTGAACTTTCTATAATTCTCTCAAATCATCCATCACCCAATCCATCTTTCATAAACCACCCACCATCCAACCCATCCCTCGCCAACCTTCTACCACTCAGCCCTACACTCTCCTGGACCCTCTACCACTTGGCCATCCTCTCTTCTTTGTGATCTTTAAATATATTGTTAGGAAATAACAATAATTTAAGCAATTTCTATAAATATTGTGTGTATTAGAAGGTATAAATGTAACTTCTGGTATTTCTGTAATTATGTGCTAAGAAAGGGTTAAGATTTCACGTTAATCAAGGCTGTAGGTTTAATTTCACTTTAAACCTTGCTTGCATTGTAATTACGTTTTACGATGCAAAAGCAATTACAATCTTAAAAACACCACGTTGTTGCTCAGCAACCAGAGGCCCACATTGAGAAAGCAAAAACACAGCTTTCAGTTTGAACCAGCCACCGCAGAGGCAAGAAACTTTCAAAAGAAACTGCCTGAACAGACAAGACAGAGATCAAGTTCCAGAAGCTAAAGAACAGAAAGTCCCAGAAGCCAAAGAATGAGAGTTCCAGGAAATTGAAAGAATAAAGAACAGAAATCTGAAAAAACGGTTTTGTCCAGTGAAGTCGAGAGCAGAGAGAGAGGCTCCCAGTCAAAGACTGGCTGCAAGGTGCAGACCTGGAGACGTCAGCTTGTGAGAAGCCAGACATTTGTGGTGATCTTAAAGTTGGTGACAGCTTTTAATACTGCCTGTGAAGAAGTGGTATTCTGTAGGCACTTGGTTTCTGGGTGCGGGGTGTCTGACCACATTTCACTTACATCGGCTGTGTATTTACTGGGAACATTGGAGTATAAGATTTTGTAACTTGTGATATCCTTATAAATCTGTTTATATCTGTAGGTATAGCTGGGGTATCATAATATAGTTAATCTTTTCTTGTTTAATAAATGTTTTATTATTTTATTATACATTCGTCAGAGGTCCTGTGAGTCTGTTCATCCACGTTTTTAAACAGAAAATAAAAGTTAGGATCCATCAAGCTGGGTTCCACTCTGGGATCTAACTTGTCTGGTAGTAACATCAGCTAGGCAACAATATTAAAAAGCTATAGAGTTGCAAGTTGTTACTGTTGAATTTTTATTCTAATAGATTGCACAGAATCTAACTCTTGAGCAACAAGCCAATGAGTGGAATGAAGCATCGAACAGCTTCATTGCATACTATTTTATATATTTTTTTTAAATGCTAAGACTAATTTCCACAGCATGGTGGCACATGGCTAACACTGATAATAATATCACAAGTAGGCTTACATTAACACTGCAATGAAGTTACTGTGAAAAGCCCCTAGTCACCACAATCCGGCACCTGTTCGGGTACCCCGAGGGAGAATTCAGAATGTCCAATTCACCTAACAGCACGTCTTTCGGGACTTGTGGGAAGAAACCGGAGCCCCCGGGAGAACGTGCAGACTCGGCACAGACAGTGACCCAAGTGAAAATCGAGCCTGGGGTACCGTGCCGTCCATGCTGCCACCTCCGGGGGCAGTGATGGGCTGAACAGTCGCACATCAGGTGACTCTCCTCCAGAACACAACCAGGCACTTTTAGGCGAATTTAGCCCGATAATTCGGACTCCATTCACCCAGCAATAAGAAAGGAAGAGAAGAGGAACAGCAATATGCCAGCAAACGGGAGCTCAAGAGGTCGTAGAGATGGCAGGAGCGGAGGGAAAGGTCAAGAGCAACGGGTGGATGAGATGGCGGACCCACGAGGTGAGGGATCCCCGGCCAACCCAGAGACTGACGACAACGAACAAGGCCCCGCCCTCATCTGCCTGCAGATGGATGGAAGACGTTCCTGACCAAGGAACAGTTGGCGATGAGTGAGGCGATAAAGGTGGAGATCCAGGTAGCGGTCAAGGTCACAGTGACGGAGGTGTTGGTCACCATGCATACGGCGATCGATGTTCTGGGGAAGAAGCTGGAAGCTCAAGGAAAGACAATGCAGGAGCTTGAGAAGAAGGACCAGAGCGACATGATTATTGCTCTAGAGACCGAAATTAAAAGTTTGGTGACAACCCAAAGGAGAAGATTGAGGACCAGAACCAGTCCCGGCGCCAATATATACGGATTGTGGACCTGCCAGAGGGGTTAGAGGGCAGGGACCCGACAGACTATGTGGCCCAGTTGCTGGGCAATCTGGTCAGGAGGAACAGCTTCCCCAAGCTGCCGTAGATTGACAGGGCACACAGATCACTCCAACTGAAGCCGAAAGTGGGGGAGCAACAAAGGGCAATCGTTGCAAATTACACAGGTATCAGGGCCGGGAGACAATCCAGTGGTGGGCAAGACAGACAAAGAGGGGACAGACTGATTAACTTCCTTACCTTGCAGGTCACCTGTTTAGTTCGGGAGTGAGAGCCGGGACCTTAGAAACAGCGCGGGAATTTGAAAAAGCGCAGGAGCTGCGAGGCAGAGGGGACCGTTTAAAAGGTCGCTGCCTGGGTGAGGTAAGTACTGATTAACTTCCTTACCTTGCAGGCCAAGTCGATTTCAGCAGGAGCGGAGCAGGCTAGTCCATTTCAGCGGGGGCAGTGCGGAAGTGATTTCTGGGAGGTAAGTCTCTCCTTTACATTTTTTTTTTAAATTTTAGTGTTTAAGGTGGGAACAGGAAGTCGACCCGCGGACTTCTGGCAAGACCCTCACCAATAAATTCTGGTGGAGAGGAAACCCGAGACACTACACGTGTAGTGTCTCCCACCCGCCCTCCTCCTCTAACCTAATAATAAAACCCTTTGGTGTGAGGTAAGTACCATATTTTATTATTGTTATTAATATTTTTTTTATATAAAAAATTTAATTTAGTTGTT
The DNA here is from genome assembly GCF_047496885.1 of Scyliorhinus torazame. Classification (NCBI taxonomy): domain Eukaryota; kingdom Metazoa; phylum Chordata; class Chondrichthyes; order Carcharhiniformes; family Scyliorhinidae; genus Scyliorhinus; species Scyliorhinus torazame. Next base: position 323,508,054 of record NC_092711.1, read on the forward strand.
AGCCAGATCTTGGTAGAAAGTTAGAGGGATGGCAGGGAAGGGAGTGCAATGTTCCTCCTGCAGGATGTTTGAGGTGAGGGATGCAGTTAGTGTCCCTGCTGATTTTACCTGCAGGAAGTGCTGCCATCTCCAGCTCCTCCAAGACCGAGTTAGGGAACTGGAGCGGGAGTTGGAAGAACTTCGGATCATTCGGGAGGCAGAGGAGGTCATAGATAGCAGCTTCAGGGAATTAGTTACACCAAAGATTGGAGATAGATGGGTAACTATAAGAGGGACTGGGAAAAAGCAGTCAGTGCAGGGATCCCCTGCGGTCGTTCCCCTGAGAAACAAGTATACCGCTTTGGATACTTGTTGGGGGGGGGGGGAGACGGGGGGGACGGGGGGGGGGGGGGGGGGGGGACTTACCAGGGGTAAGCCATGGGGTACGGGCCTCTGGCACGGAGTCTGTCCCTGTTGCTCAGAAGGGAAGGGGGGAGAGGAGCAGAGCATTAATAATTGGGGACTCGATAGTCAGGGGCACAGATAGGAGATTTTGTGGGAGCGTGAGAGACTCACGTTTGGTATGTTGCCTCCCAGGTGCAAGGGTACGTGATGTCTCGGGTCGTGTTTTCCGGGTCCTTAAGGGGGAGGGGGAGCAGCCCCAAGTCGTGGTCCACATTGGCACTAACGACATAGGTAGGAAAGGGGATAAGGATGTCAGGCAGGCTTTCAGGGAGCTAGGATGGAAGCTCAGAGTTAGAACAAACAGAGTTGTTATCTCTGGGTTGTTGCCCATGCCACGTGATAGTGAGATGAGGAATAGGGAGAGAGAGCAATTAAACACGTGGCTACAGGGATGGTGCAGGCGGGAGGGATTCAGATTTCTGGATAACTGGGGCTCTTTCTGGGGAAGGTGGGACCTCTACAGACAGGATGGTCTACATCTGAACCTGCGGGGCACAAATGTCCTGGGGGGGGAGATTTGTTAGTGCTCTTTGGGGGGGTTTAAACTAATGCAGCAGGGGCATGGGAACCTGGATTGTAGTTTTAGGGTAAGGGAGAATGAGAGTCTCGAGGTCAGGAGCTCAGATTTGACGTCGCAGGAGGGGGCCAGTGTTCAGGTAGATGGTTTGAACTGTGTCTACTTCAATGCCAGGAGTATACGAAATAAGGTAGGGGAACTGGCAGCATGGGTTGGTACCTGGGACTTCGATGTTGTGGCCATTTCGAAGACATGGATAGAGCAGGGACAGGAATGGATGTTGCAGGTTCTGGGGTTTAGGTGTTTTAGTAAGCTCAGAGAAGGAGGCAAAAGAGGGGGAGGTGTGGCGCTGCTAGTCAAGAGCAGTATTACAGTGGCGGAGAGGATGCTAGATGGGGGACTCATCTTCCGAGGTAGTATGGGCTGAGGTTAGAAACAGGAAATGAGAGGTCACCCTGTTGGGAGTTTTCTATAGGCCTCCAAATAGTTCTAGGGATGTAGAGGAAAGGATGGCGAGGATGATCCTGGATAAGAGCGAAAGTAGCAGGGTAGTTATTATGGGAGACTTTAACTTTCCAAATATTGACTGGAAAAGATATAGTTCGAGTACATTAGATGGGTCGTTTTTTGTACAGTGTGTGCAGGAGGGTTTCCTGACACAGTTTGTTGACAGGCCAACAAGAGGCGAGGCCACATTGGATTTGGTTTTGGGTAATGAACCAGGCCAGGTGTTGGATTTGGAGGTAGGTGAGCACTTTGGGGACAGTGACCACAATTCGGTGACGTTTACGTTAAGGATGGAAAGGGATAAGTATACACCGCAGGGCAAGAGTTATAGCTGGGGGAAGGGAAATTATGATGCCATTAGACGTGACTTGGGGGGGGTAAGATGGAGAAGTAGGCTGCAAGTGTTGGACACACTGGATCAGTGGAGCTTGTTCAAGGATCAGCTACTGCGTGTTCTTGATAAGTATGTACCGGTCAGGCAGGGAGGAAGGTGCCGAGCGAGGGAACCGTGGTTTACCAAAGAAGTGGAATCTCTTGTTAAGAGGAAGAAGGAGGCCTATGTGAAGATGAGGTGTGAAGTTTCAGTTGGGGCGATGGATAGTTACAAGGTAGCGAGGAAGGATCTAAAGAGAGAGCTAAGACGAGCAAGGAGGGGACATGAGAAGTATTTGGCAGGAAGGATCAAGGAAAACCCAAAAGCTTTCTATAGGTATGTCAGGAATAAGCAAATGACTAGGGAAAGAGTAGGACCAGTCAAGGACAGGGATGGGAAGTTGTGTGTAGAGTCTGAAGAGATAGGCGAGATACTAAATGAATATTTTTCGTCAGTATTCACTCAGGAAAAAGATAATGTTGTGGAGGAGAATGCTGAGCTCCAGGTAAATAGATTAGATGGCATTGAGGTACGTAGGGAAGAGGCGTTGGCAATTCTGGACAGGCAAGTCCCCGGGACCTGATGGGATTTATCCTAGGATTCTCTGGGAGGCCAGGGAAGAGATTGCTGGACCATTGGCTTTGATTTTTATGTCATCATTGGCTACAGGAATAGTGCCAGAGGACTGGAGGATAGCAAATGTGGTCCCTTTGTTCAAAAAGGGGAGCAGAGACAACCCCGGCAACTATAGACCGGTGAGCCTCACATCTGTAGTGGGTAAAGTCTTGGAGGGGATTATAAGAGACAAGATTTATAATCATCTAGATAGGAATAATATGATCAGGGATAGTCAGCATGGCTTTGTGAAGGGTAGGTCATGCCTCACAAACCTTATCGAGTTCTTTGAGAAGGTGACTGAACAGGTAGACGAGGGTAGAGCAGTTGATGTGGTGTATATGGATTTCAGCAAAACGTTTGATAAGGTTCCCCACGGTAGGCTATTGCAGAAAATACAGAGGCTGGGGATTGAGGGTGATTTAGAGATGTGGATCAGAAATTGGCTAGCTGAAAGAAGACAGAGGGTGGTGGTTGATGGGAAATGTTCAGAATGGAGTTCAGTCACAAGTGGAGTACCACAAGGATCTGTTCTGGGGCCGTTGCTGTTTGTCATTTTTATCAATGACCTAGAGGAAGACGCAGAAGGGTGGGTGAGTAAATTTGCAGACGATACTAAAGTCGGTGGTGTTGTCGATAGTGTGGAAGGAAGTAGCAGGTTACAGAGGGATATAGATAAGCTGCAGAGCTGGGCTGAGAGGTGGCAAATGGAGTTTAATGTAGAGAAGTGTGAGGTGATTCACTTTGGAAGGAATAACAGGAATGCAGAATATTTGGCTAATGGTAAAGTTCTTGGAAGTGTGGATGAGCAGAGGGATCTAGGTGTCCATGTACATAGATCCCTGAAAGTTGCCACCCAGGTTGATAGGGTGGTGAAGAAGGCCTATGGAGTGTTGGCCTTTATTGGTAGAGGGGTTGAGTTCCGGAGTCAGGAGGTCATGTTGCAGCTGTACAGAACTCTGGTACGGCCGCATTTGGAGTATTGCGTACAGTTCTGGTCACCGCATTATAGGAAGGACGTGGAGGCTTTGGGGCAGGTGCAGAGGAGATTTACCAGGATGTTGCCTGGTATGGAGGGAAAATCTTATGAGGAAAGGCTGATGGACTTGAGGTTGTTTTCGTTGGAGAGAAGAAGGTTAAGAGGAGACTTAATAGAGGCATACAAAATGATCAGGGGGTTGGATAGGGTGGACAGTGAGAGCCTTCTCCCGCGGATGGAAATGGCTGGCACGAGGGGACATAACTTTAAACTGAGGGGTAATAGATATAGGACAGAGGTCAGAGGTAGGTTCTTTACGCAAAGAGTAGTTAGGCCGTGGAATGCCCTACCTGCTACAGTAGTGAACTCGCCAACATTGAGGGCATTTAAAAGTTTATTGGATAAACATATGGATGATAATGGTATAGTGTAGGTTAGATGGCTTTTGTTTCGGTGCAACATCGTGGGCCGAAGGGCCTGTACTGCGCTGTATTGTTCTATGTTCTAAAGGCGAGCAGCTGGGAAGGACACAGAATCCGGGTCTACCAGGACATTGGGGCAGACCTGTCAAAACACAGGGCCGAATTCAGCCAGGCGAAATCGGCCCTGTACAGGAGCGGAGTTGAGTTTGGAATGTTTTTCCCAGCTCGGCTCTGGGTCACGTTCCAAAATAAGGAACATTATTTCAACACCCAGGCAGAGGCAGACAGGTTTGAATGGACGAACGGCCTGAACAAGGGGCAGGAAAGACAAAGCTGAGGGGAAAAGAGGAGAGAAAGAAAAACTATGATGGACTAACACCATGCTTGCATGGGACAGTACGGTCTTGCTCTGAACTGAACTGTTAAAACACAGGAAAGGGCAAGGGTAGCGGAGCGCAGGAGAGGGTGAAGAGGGAGCAGCAATCTAGCGGGCACAGGAAAAAGGTAAGATCAGCCCCAGGAGGGCGGCCACCATACTAGCGGGGAAAACTAGTGCAGGAATTATGAGAACAAGGGAGCCTCCCGCCAAGGAGGGAGCGTCTGGCGGGGCGGGGGAATCACAAGGATAACAAATGGTTGGTTTTCAGATTGGCTTCAGCAGGTAAGGTGCTGGTTGAGGGAACAAGATGGCGCTGCAAGCGGCCACTTTGGAGAGTCCCTGAACAAAGGGAGACCCCGAGTGCAGGGGCCCGACCTCATGGCAAGGAAGGTGACCCTGGACATTTTGGACGGCCCCTAGCATAGGGAAACCCCGGAGTGCATGGGCGCGTCCACCAGGGAACTATAGTTGATCCCTCGAGGGGGGGGGGGGGGAAAGAGATCCCCTCCAGGGTTGAAGGACCAACTGTGGGGACATTTACGGACGACTGTTAGAAAGGGCGAGGACACCATTAGTCGTAGCAAGACAGAAATGGGAGGACGAATGTGGGGTGGGGACACTGGAGGGAAGCACTAAGTAGGGCCAACTCCACCTCCTCCTGCACAAGGCTCAGCCTCATGCAATTTAAAGTGGTGCACAGAGCGCACCTAACCAGAACCCGAATGAACAGGTTCTTCCTGCAGGTAGAGGATAAATGCAAACCGTGCCAGGGAGGCCCAGTCAACCACACCCACATGTTCAAGGCCTGCCCCAGACTCGTCAGGTTCTGGACAGCCTACATCGAGGGCAATGTCCAAGGCTGTGGGGATGGGAGTGGAGCCATGCCTGAGAGTGGCAGCCTTCGGGGCGACGGACCAGCCAGAACTAAATATGGGCCGGTGGGGGCGGCAACGCTACATATGGGCCAGTGGAGTCGACACAGGGGTGCAATGGGAGCCTCGGTGTGGTCCCCGATCAGGGGTAACCATCGGGTTTGCCCCAGGAAGGATGGACGGGGGGTTTCAGAGCTGGCATCGGGCAGGGATTAGAAGAATGGGGGACCTGTTCATTGATGGGACGTTTGCGAGCCTAGGGGCGCTGGAGGAGAAGTTTGGGCTACCCCCGGGAAATGCGTTCAGGTACATGCAAGTGAGGGCGTTTGTGAGGCGACAGGTGAGGGAATTTCCGTTGCTCCCGACACACGGGATTCAAGACAGGGTGATTTCGGGTGTATGGGTCGGAGAGGGCAAGGTGTCGGCAATATACCAGGAGATGAAAGAAGAGGGGGAGGCTTTGGTAGAGGAGCTGAAGGGTAAATGGGAGGAGGAGCTGGGGGAGGAGATTGAAGAGGGTTTGAGGGCTGATGCCCTGAGAAGGGTCAATTCTTCTTCCTCATGTGCCAGGCTTAGCCTGATACAGTTCAAGGTTATTCACAGAGCGCATATGACAGGGGCGAGGCTGAGTAGGTTCTTTGAGGTGGAGGACAGATGTGGGAGGTGCTCAGGAAGCCCGGCGAACCATGCCCATATGTTTTGGTCGTGCCCGGCACTGGATGGGTTCTGGAGGGGTGTTACGAGAACTATATCTAAGGTGGTGAAAGTCCAGGTCAAGCCAAGCTGGGGGCTAGCACTATTTGGAGTGGCAGACGAGCCGGGAGTGCAGGAGGTGAAAGAGGCTGGCATTCTGGCCTTTGCGTCCCTGGTAGCCCGGCGAAGGATCTTGTTAATGTGGAAAGATGCGAAGCCCCCCAGTGTGGAAGCCTGGATAAATGACATGGTAGGGTTTATCAAGTTGGAGAGGATAAAGTTTTCCTTGAGAGGGTCTATGCAGGGGTTCTAAAGGCGGTGGCAACCGTTCCTAGACTATTTCGCGGAGCGTTAGATGGAGTTCGGTCAGCAGCAGCAGCAACCCGGGGGGGGGGGGGCATCTATTTCGGGGGGGGGTCGGGTGGAAGAAGGGTGGATGGGGAAGGGGGGTTTTCCTGGGGGCAGTTGAGCAAGAAAACACATAAATGTTCAGGAAAGTTGATATGTGCAGGAGGAATCCAATGTACAAAGTTCTGTATTATGTCGATTGGATATGTTTATGTCTTGCTATGCGACTTTTCTTTTCTTTTTGTTACGGGGGGGGGGGGGGGTTGTATGGTTGAAAATTGTGTTGAAAAATTCTTAACAGACATATTTTTTTTTTTTGAAACTACATATGGGGAAGAAGGCCGATGCCCTTGCTTTTCCTTCCTTTATCGCCCGCCGGAGAATCCTGCTCGGCTGACGATCGGCAGCACCACCCACAGCTGCCGACTGGCTCGCTGACCTCTCGGAATTTCCCCACCTGGAGAAGATCAAATACACCATCCGAGGGTCGGACGAGGGCTTCCACAAAGCATGGGGGCCATTCATCAGCCTGTTCAAAGCCAATAGTGATTAGGAAGAAAGGGGGAGGGGGCATAAATGAGGGCAGCCAAGATCTCACAGAACAGATAGGAACAAGGGGGTGGGCGGCAAGGAAGGAGCCAGGGAAGCATCAGGAAGGGACATGGGTAAAGTGTGTGTTTGGGGGGAGGAGGGACGCAGAAAGCCCCCTGCAGCGAAGCCATAGGGTAACAGCAACAAAATTAAAGAAAGAATATAACAATACAACACCCATGGCAAAAGAAGCGGCCAAGATGGAGCCCGACTATCAAAGGGGAAGGGAGACCAAGGAAAGGGGGAAGGGAGATTAATGGGTATTCATGCAAATTGTACATAAGAAACGCCGCATTCCGTAAATATTGTGTTCTTTTATGTCTAATTGGTGACTTGGAAAATTCTAATAAAAATATATGTTTAAAAACAATCCAAAGACGTGGATTGGCCGTGATAAAATTACACCTTAGAGTGGAGTTGCAGGAATAGTGCAGGGAATTGGGCCTAGGTAGGGTGTTCTTTCCAAGGGTCAGTGTAGACTCGATTGGCCGAATGGCCTCCTGCCGCAAAGTAGGGATTTTATGATTCTATGCATGCCATAATAGACATGTTATGGTCAGTGGTTAATGTTGATGAAATGGAAATGAAATGAAATGAAATGAAATTTGCTTATTGTCACAAGTAGGCTTCAACTGAAGTTACTGTAAAAAGCCCCTAGTCGCCACATGTTCGGGAGGCTGGCATGGGAATTGAACCGTGCTGCTGGGCTGCCCTGGTCTGCTTAAAAGCCAGCTCTTTAGCCCTGTGCTAAACCAGCCCCTAAAAAACAGTTTTTATTTGATAAAAAAAACGATAATCAAACCTTTATTTTCTTTGACATTTGAAAAGGTGTTCGAAATTTAAGCCAAGACTGTCATTTTCTTTGATAAAAAGTAGGAGAAGTACTTTCAATAAGTACGTTCCTTCCGCTTTAAGTAAATGAGATACGCTGCAATTTAAAAACCAATTTACACTAATGGAAAAGTATTCTGGATGCAGTCACAATTGTTAAAGGGGAAGAACATAGAGGAGTGCAATTCAAGACTGATTTTAGGCGAATGTGTAATGTCACGGTGCAAGTGCGAGTTTAGAATTGATGATCAGGAAGGAGAATCATCCAAGGAAATAATGTGATGCCGCCCTTTTGCTACACTTCAATGCAAACACTTTCTAAATCAACACCTTTAATTTTTGTTTAGCGACACTCCCCTATTCCTTGATTAAAACATGAACCAAGGCTGTCTACTTTCCAGCTCACGGTCTTCCTGTCCATTAAAATGATTAGGAGGCGTGGGAGAGAGATTGCCAGCTGGCTAGAGCACAAGTGGGGAACCTCTGGGCTTTCATTTTAACGACTGTATTTGTTGTGTTATGCTGCTTCGGATAACACAGGCTGCTACTTGATGCAGTCTTAACTAAAGGATGCTCCAAACTCTGAAATGAGTTCAACGTGTTTACTGAACTATTAACACAGTTCGCAAATGAGTTCGACTCTCTGCTAATCTAACTGTAGTAACCCAGTCTAACTGTAGCAGCTTGCTCTAAGCCACGTGCTGGGGTGTGATGCTGCTGATCAACCCTGTCTAACTCTCTAGATGTCTGTCTGTGGAAAGAGGCAGGGTGTGAGTGCCTCATCCCTTTTATAGTGTTTATGTCATGCCCCCTTGTGGTGATGCCACCTGAGTGTCCTGACTGCTCATTGGTTGTGTCCTATTCGAAGTGTTCATTGGTTGCATGTTTGCATATCATGACAGTATTAAGACATCTCTGCCTGTGCATGTGTGCAAGCTGAAATCCAAAGTGCTGGAAATAGCCTCAAGGTGTCACCAGCTCTGTGAATGCATCCTTAATGTTAATTCATCATTAATATGAATTTTACTTAACTCTTTCGGAATGTAAACAAACATGTTTATATGAGGGGCGCTTAAATAACTAACAACTGAAATTCAGGTCCAAGTGAAATTAAGGGATATGGGGATGGTGCAGGAAATGGAATATCAGCCTTGATTGAATTGCATGGCCAAACAGTATCAAAGAGCCAAATAACCTACACCTGCTCCTATTTATGTTCTTATTCAGTATCGAGTTACTTAAGGAATCTGAAACAAATGAAATATATCAGAACTCTATACTTTAATCAGTTATTTATTGTCCTACACTGCACTGCTTCAGCAAAATCTACTCATCTCACTCTATCTGAACATATGACATTAACTCATGCAAACTATGTGCATTACAAATACCACAGCCAAGCATAGATTCTATAACAAATCACAGACATTAAACAACAAATACTAACCCAGGACACAGAAAAGAAGTCAAGAGAACATTGGTCTTCCATTTCTCACCGCCAAAAGCTGTGGAAAGATTAGAACAATTAAACAAACTACTCTCAAAGACAATTGTGTAAAACCTTTTTTTGATCTAGTAACCCGAGTACTGAAGTCCTTTCCAACATCAAAACAGGTCTGGTCACTCTTAATTTTGCTAGCACTGAGGGGCCAGGGACACCTTTCTTTCAGTCACTACTGTAGTACGAAGGTAGACATAGCACAGTTTTCAATTCATAACCATCGCTGCAGAGACAATTTAGTTGCCTTTATGCAGAGCAAGCATTTGTTGAACACATTTCTCACCCAGACATGATCGCGAGTCAAAATAATTAAAGAAAGCTTTGCTTTCCCAAAGTGTGTTTCTTTCAAAATTGACAGGATTCCAATGATTTCCCAAATTGTTCTGACGAAAGATCATTGGCCTGAAACATTGCCTGTTTCCTACTCTACAAATACTGCTGGACCTGCTAAGTATTTCCATATTTTCTGTTTTTATTTCAGATTTCCAGCATCCCAGTATTTTGATTCTGATTTCCTACATTTGTTTGATGACTTACCCATGGCGTAAAACAAAAGCAACTGAAACCACTCAATTTGTTTAAGAAAATACTCCTCCAGCCCTTGGAGAGTGAAGCTACAAAGCACAGTAATGGGACATGCTAATCTTTATTGAGTCCATTTCTGACCCGTTAGGGTGGGATGGGGGAAATTATGCGGATCTTTGGGGAATCTGTCTGGTGCTCAGGGTACAAGTTGAATATGGGCAAAAGTGAGGCGTTTGTGATCCAGGCGGGGGGCAGGAGCGGAGACTGGGGATGCTGCCGTTTACAGTGGTGGGAAGGAGTTTCCGTTACTTGGGAATTCAGGTGGCACGGGGATGGGAGCAGTTACATAAATTAAAGGGGGGGGGAGACACAAGTAGAGGCAGTATCATGTAAGAGCACAAGTTTGGGGGCATTGGTAATGGCTCTCTGCCATTCTCACCGGCCCGGTACTCCACTGTGGGGAGAGTGGCGGAAGCGTAGGGGAGTGGAGGGAGCGTCGGTGTGGGCTCCAAACTGTGGTAATCACCGGTTTGTCCTGGAGACGCTAGATAGGGGGTTTCGGAAGTGGCAGAGAGCAGGGATTGAGAGGCTGGGGTATCTATTTATTGATGGGAGCTTTGCATGTTTAGAGGATTTGGAGGAGGAGTTTGAATTGCTGGTAGGGAATGGGTTTCGATATCTGCAGCTAAGGGAGTTTGCACGAAGGCAGGTTGCGACCTTTCGCTTCTACCGCCACTGGGAATACAGGACAAGGTAGTTTCTAAAGTGGGGGCGAGGAGGGGAAGGTTTTGGATATCTATAAAGAACTCCTGGAGTGGGAGGAAACTCAGATCGGTGTGCTAAAGTGTAAATGGAAAGATGAGCTGGGAGGGGAGGTAGAGGCGAGTCTGTGGGAGGATGCTCTGAGCAGAGTCAACACATCCTCATCATGTGCCAGGCTCAGCCTGATACAATTCAAGATGGTTCACCGGGCACACATGACGGTGGCCCAGATGAGCAAGTTTTTTGGGATAGAGGAAGTGTGTGAGGAAGGGCCAGCAAACCATGCCCATATGTTTTGGGCATGCCAGAACCTTAGGGGATACTGGCAGGGATTTGCGGATGTCATGTCCACTGTACTAAAAACAAAGGTGGTGCCGAGTCCAGAGGTGATGATTTTTGGAGTGTCGGAAGCTCCGGGAGTCCAGGGTGCGAGAGAGGCTGACGTTTTGGCCTTTGCCTCCTTGGTAGCCCGGAGACGGATCTTATTAGCGTGGAGGGACTCAAAGCCCCCAAAATCAGGGAGTTGGGTTAGTGACATGACTGGGTTTCTCAGACTTCTGAAAATTAATTTCGCCCTGAGACGATCAACGTTAGGGTCCGTCTGGGGGTGGGGGGGGGGGGGGGGGGGTGCTGGAGGGATGGGTGTACGCACTGAACTATGTTTGCATTTGTATTGTTTATTGTTATAAAACCATCAATGCCTTAATAAAATGTTTTTTTAAAAATCTTTATTGGGGCAGCACGGTGGCACAGTGGTTAGCACTGCTGCCTCACGGCACCAAGGACCCGGGTTTGATCCCGGTTCTGGGTCACAGTCCTTCTGGAGTTTGGACATTCTCCCAGTGTCTGTGTGGGTCTCACCCCAACAATCCAAAGATGTGCAGGCTAGGTGGATTGGCCACGCTAAATTGACCCTTAATTCAAAAAAATAATTGGGTACTCTAAATTTATATTTAAAAATCTTTATTGGGCTCCTATTGAGAGAAGGACAGCTGCTGTCAGTAAATAAATACATTGTGCTTTTGTGTTTGCACGCTCTCCCTGTGTCTGTGTAGGTTTCGGCCCCACAACCCAAAGATGTGCAGGTTAGATGGATTGGCCACGCTAAATTGCCCCTTAATTGAATAAAATTAATTGGGTACTCTAAATTTTTTTTTAAAAGAGGATCTTCTAAACAAACCATGTGGCTGTGCTCCCAAGTTTGTTTTTGCTCAAACCATTCACAAAGCAGAGAACAAGTTCAGAGCATGAGGATGAAATAAGTTGGCCAAAGGCTCTTGTGGAGCAAAGAAACAGTGGTGCATATCCCTGGGGCGCAATGTTTCAAAGCTCGACAATTCTAGGCAGATGTTTTACTTGCCTCATTACAACCCCGTGATCATCAGAAGTTTACTTTTGGTTAAATTTATGTCGCAGAGTCTACTTCCCATTTCCTTCAAAGCAAATCATAAGGCACACAAGAGACACAAACACAATAAAAGACTAGGAATAGGAATTATAGTTATTGGATTGGATCCAGGGGTTATCAGGGGTGATCCGAGACATTGGGACCATTTCTATTGAAGGGCCGGTTCAACTCACTTGGCTAGACACCTGGTTTGTGATGCAGTGAGGCCAGCAGCGCGGGTTCAATTCCCGTACCGACTGAGGTTATTCACAAAGGTTCCCCCCCCCTCCTCCTCCTCCTCAACCTGGCACCTCACCCGAGGTGTGGTGATCCTCAGGTTAAATCACCACCAGTCAGCTCTCCCCCTCAGAGGAGAAAGCAGCCAATGGTCATCTGGGACTGTGCCGATGTTATCTTTTACTTCCATTGAAGCAATGGGGAAGGGAAAGTTAACCCCCGTGTCAGCATGGGTCTCACCCCCACCACTCAAAAAGATGTGCAGGATAGATGAATTGGCCACGCTAAATTGTCCCTTAATTGGAAAAACGAATTGGGTACTCTAAACTTATGGGGGAAAAAAAGTTTCTTTGAATGTCTTCTCTTCCATTCCCATTCAGAATGAAACCAGGTTTCAAAATGTAGGTGTGGAAGAAATTAATACAAATAAAGGAAACAAATCTATTGACATAATAACTTATTCTTCCAATATGGATTTGAACACTACAGTACATGGTCATAGGTCATATACAGTAACCTTATTCCAGTTTACTGTTTGCAGAAAGTTTGGCTTTGTAACATTATCTTGATCCCCGCTTGATGATTGATTTAACATGATCCAATATAGTTAATAACAAAAAAATTGTACCATGTATCACTTACTCTTATACATTCTGGCAGAAACATATCCTGCAGGCGTTCCCAGCAAGACCCATAGAACAACAGCACAGGTCATCAATGCTCCTCGATTAGCAGGTGAAAGGAACCCAAGACAGGCAAGGACTGCACAATGGGAGGAAAAAGAAATGGAATGTATGCACAGCAAAACATCGCTTTCCAGGTCTCCACTGGATGCACCTCTTCATCAGTACAGCACACAATAAAGGCCGCCTTTTCAGTACTTTTCATAAGGTGTGATGGAGCTTAACCTTTCTCCCCATACACATTCAACCTAAAGAATGCAGGCCAATATTAAACCTGTAGTTGAATTAATTATCTCTATTATTATCTCATATATTTGCTTTGTTTGGCCCCTTGTTCCGCACTGTAACCAATCACTGTTTTGTTGATGTACCATTTGTCAATGTTCTCTGTTGATCATTCCTGTGTACGTACTGTGTACGTTCCTCGGCCACAGAAAAATACTTTTCACTGTACTTTGGTTCATGTGACAATAAATCAAATCAAATATTGTTAGATTTTCTCCTCTGCATCAGAAATCCTTTTAAAATCGCTTCTCGGCCTTTTGGCTAAGATGAGCGTGAGGTCAGGTGTAATGGCTGGATCTGGTATGTCTCTCTTGTGGGGACCATGAATTGGATTCAATTTTAATTGGGTTTTTGGAGCAGGCAAGGAGCTGGATTAGGGGTTTGCCCCTGTCCACACTCTGAGCCCGGGCTTTGTAACTCTGATAAAGTAATTTTTAAAATGTTTTTAAATAAATAAATCTTTTTTAAAAAACAAACTCTAAACTTTTTGCAATCGGCTCACACTACAATTGCAGTGTGACTGTGAAATAATATATCCAGAAAACAGCGAGTTAACCAATCGTCTGATCCCTTTGTTATGATGAGAGTCCCACCTGTAAAATTAACTCACTTGCTCCTGCAGGGGTTTTATCTCATCTATTGTTCCCAGCATTATTTTTTTATTTTACAAGAAAGCAAAAGTCTGACTGACAACGACTGGTTTCAATTTTAAAAAATTTTTTTTTTTTTTTTTTTTTTTAAACTTTTATTTTCCCATATTTTCCCATATTCTCAGATTGAATAGTTTTAGCTCTGAACAGCTCAACCCGAAATTTAGTTTTAACCTGAAACCTACAAAGGCCATTTCTCTTGAGGTCAACACGATTGGCTTCCTGGGCGAGCACATAATTGAGCCTCTTAATGTCCGCAGGGAATACATCCGACTAACCATTGGCTGTCAGCTAACGAGGTACACCCATCCACACAAGACTTCAAAATAAGATCCACGCATTTGTCTGAAATCCCGCAGTCTCAGCTGGAACACACTCCACACCCTACAAACTGGCAACAGTCCCACCTCTCGATGGCACACCTCCTGTTGACTGCAAACATCGCCAAACACAACATGACCCCAGTGATGCATTCCCAGATTTCAACTTTTCACAGAAAATGTGGACAAGCCTCAACCACTGGACGTGCCAGGGAGGCTGTGGTCTCTTGCTCCACAAGAGGAACAGCTCAAATTGTGACTTCGGATATCCAAGTCAAACGTTGCCCACATACTGAGCTCCTGCCCGGAGATCTCCATTCCTGGTGACATCACAAACCATTCACATTCCCTCAGCAGAGGTTGAATGGACTGTTAACCATGACATCAAAGACAGCACAGTGGTGCAGTGGTTAGCACTGCTGCCTCACGCACCGAGGACCCAGGTTCGATCCCGGCTCTGGCTCACTTTGTGTGGAGTTTGCACCTTCTCCCCATGTCTGCGTGGATCTCACCTCCACAGCCCAAAGATGTGCAGGCTAGGTGGATTCCCCACGCTAAATTGCCCCTTAATTGAAAAGGAAATAATTGTGTACTCTTTAAATTAAAAAAAAACCAAACCATGACATCAAAACTATTACGGTTTCCCCAGCCACACAAATAAAAATAAAAAACTCCACGATATCATCTTTACCTTCCTCCCACTTCTTCTAGAGCCCTCAAATACCCTTTTTATTCATTCACAGCATGTGAGTTGGTACGGCTAGCATTGTTCATCTCTAATTGCCCTCAAGGTGGTGCAGAGCCACCTCCCTTGATTCGTTGCAAACTGTGTGAATTGTAGGTTTAGTCTATTGGTTTAGTTTCAGCCGAGTGGCTTACTTGATCGTTTCATAGGGTAGTTAAAGGGTCAACCACATCGTTGCTGGTCTAGAGTCACACATTGATCAGATGGGAACGTGCAGCAGGTCTTCTTGACTCACTGATATTAGTAAGTCTTTATGCCAACCTGATAGTTTCATGGCCACCATTACGACAATAACTATTACTTCCAGGTTGATTTAATTCACTGAATTTAAATTCCCCAGCTGCCATGGTGCAATTTGAATTCATAGCTCTGGATTAAGCCAGGGACTACAGCCCCTTCAAATACTCTCACACCAACCCCAACCTCCAAAGCTTTGTTAAATAAACTCCACAACCAACATCATCTCATTCTTGCCAAGGTTGTCCATTTGTGCATTGCTTCTTTCTGCTCTACTCAAAGATGTCGAAGTCTTCTCAGCTGTCTCGGTGACACTATCATAGAAACATACAAAGTTTACAGTGCAGAAAGAGCCACTTGGCATCATGTCTGTGCAAACTGAAAAACGATGAGACATCAGCCTAATCTCACTCTCCAGCATTTGGTCTGAGGTACACATCCAGACACCTTCAAAATTGAGTTGAGAGTTTCTGCCACTACCACCCTTTCATTCAGCAAGTTCCAGATGAAAAGATTTTTCCACATCTCCCCTCTAATCTTTCTATAAATCACTTCAAATCTATGCCCCTGGTCACTGATCTCTCGGCCCTTCCCATTCTCTCAATCCAGGCCCCTCACAATTTTGTACATCACAATAAAATCTGCCCCCAGCTTCCTCTGCTCCAAGGAGGGCAATCCCACCTTATCCAATTGTTCCTCATGGCTACAATTTTCAAGTCTTAGCAACATCCTTGTAAATCTCCTCTATACCCTCTACTGCAATTACATTTTCTCAGTAATGATCAGGTGATCAGAAGTGCACAGTACTCAAGCTGTGGACTAACTGTTCCAGACAGCATAACCTTCCTGCTCTTACATTCCACACCTTAGCTAATAAAGGAAAGGATGAGAAGCCTGCAGCCAGCGGTGTACCACACAGATCAGTGCTGCGACCCGGTTTGTTATATACATTAACAATTTAGATGTGAATGTAGACGGTATAATTAGTAAGTTTGCAGTTAACATGAAAATTGGTGGTGTTGATAGTTTAGAGGATAGTATAGGCTACAGACCGATATTGATCAGCTGCAACGGCAGATGGAATTTAATCCTGCCAAGTGTGAGGTAATGCATTTTGGGAGGTAGGATACACAAATGAGCGGAAGGTCCCGAGGGAGTATTGAGGAACAAATGGACCTTTATGTACAAGCCGATGGGTCCCTGAAGGTGACAGCACAGGTAGATCAGGTGGTGAAGGCGGCAAACGGAATGCTTACCTTCATTAGCCAAGGCGTAGAATATAGGAGCAGGGAGGTCTTGGTACAACTTTATAAAACATTGGTTAGGCCACAGATGCAATATTGTGCACATCAGGTGGCTCTCCTGCTGAATAGGCACTTTTGGCCAAATTTAGCTGGAAAATTCAGACTTATTCAACTCTTAAACAGAAATGGCAGAGAAGCGCGACATACCAGCAAGCAGTAGCTCAAGAGGCCACAGGGAAGCAAGAAGCGGTGGAAAAGGGCAGGAACATTTTGGGTAAATAGTATGGCCACCCCCCTCGCCCTTTTGTCGAAGCATGCCTGATACGTCGGACCCACCCAGCTTTCCTCCCCGCCCCCCCCCCCCCCCTCCCGCCCCCCCCACTCAGTCAGTCCTTCTTTCTTAAACTTTGTCTCTTGCAGAAAGACTACGTCGCCCCTTTTGCTTTACGATGGGAAAAGGCTCTGGATATTTTCACCAGCCCGTTGAGTCCCCCCTCACAGGGTTTTCTCCCCTGCCCCATCCCCCTTCCACATCCCAAGAACAATTACCCCCTTCGCCGCTAGACTGTTTAAAGTCCACGAGTTTATTGTCCTTTACTGCTTCCTCCCAAGTTCGTTACTTCGGACAAACTAGTTTGCGTCTTCCAGCGAGTTAAAGTCTTTATCCTGGAATCTGCTGAGCCTATCATTGCCCGTGGTGGTTCCGCAGAGTTGAGTCTATGTTGGAGCAATCAGTGTGCCCAGTGTACCTCCAGGACTTGGCGAAGCCCTCCTCCCCAACCAGCTTTCCAAGCGTCGATGCCACCAACTCTGTCAGGTTACTTCCCCCGTCCCGTCCTGTGCCCACCAGTCGCCCGATGATCCGCAGGTTCTGCCCGCGGGAGCTGTTCTCTTGGTCAATAATGTTTCCTTTCACAACAACCTTCCACTTCAGTGCCTTCTGGATCATGATCAACCTTGCCATTTCGGCTTTGAGCGAGGCGATTCACTCCCTCAGTCCGTGGCTGCCTTTTTCAGGTTCCTCACTGATGCCTCTTGGGCCTCCAGCTTCTGCTCCGCTCTGCCTCCTTTATGGGGGCCAACGCTGTTGCTGACCCCTTCACCGTCATGAAGTCCTCTTTCATCGCCTCTCTGTGTTTCTGAAGTTTCATCGTGATGAACTCCATCATCATCTGAGTCGGCATTGCCGATCCCGTTGGATCTGCTGTGCTCGGTTCTGGGCCGCCATGCCGGTCTTCCTGCTCAGGGGTCGAGGTTCCCCTCACTGCTCCCTTACTATTTTTGCGGCCTGATTGCTGACTCGTCAGCATCCTGGTTGTTTAAGTAGTGGATTGGGGGTTAAGTTGGGGAACGTTTTGCACTTCTGGCAGTGTTAGAAGTTCTAATCAGGAGTTCCTAGCAGAGAACCACCTTTCGTGCGACCTTTCGGCTCATGGCCGCCACCGGAAGTCTCTATTTTCCTTCTTAACCATCTTATCAACTTGTCCTGCTACCTTCAGGGATCTGTGGACACTTACTCTAAGGTCCCTCACTTTATTGTGCAATCCTTTGCCTTATTTGGCCTTTTCAAAAGCATCAAGCTCGCTCTCTAAACACCACCACCTTGCAACCTTACCTCCCACCTTTGAAAGCCTTTGACAAACACTCTCATACCTTGGCTCAGTCACCACGAGTTCCTCTCCTTCCACTGTTTCTGTTGACTGCCTTGAAACACGATATCTAAGATGTTAAATACATGCAATCTGTGGTGCTATTTTCAGGAACTAGCCTAGAAACATTCAAAAACTAAAAAAATTAGAAATCGACTCAGTTTTGTATTTTTTCTCCGTATCAAACAATACTTACAAAGAGTGATGAACATCATTATGAAAATCTGTGTTCCCTGTCCAAGGAAAACAGACAAAAGCATTCCCTTCCTGGGAGGCCTAAAGACATCTCCATGCACCAACTTCCAACCAAATTCTTCCTGGGCATCCTCCTGTACAAAATTATAGTTAACATGCATCAGCGATGAGAGTAAAACCTCTCAGTGAATATGTAACACATTAGTCCACAAATAGGGTGAATTGACAAAGGTGTGCTTTTCCTTCAAACACCAGTCCGTTGCACCAATTCACAAGTTGCAGTGAAAATCCGGCCAAATCTGACTCTAAAGCAAAGGGCAATTCCATGAAGTGAGTCTCATGGTGGAATCCTACAACTTTAATGTTAGTGCAAAGCAGTGACAAATCCCAAATTTCTTTACCCGTCAGTCTGGCCTCAATAAAAGTCGAGATGGATTTGCAGGTACAGCATTAGTTATTTTATTTGGCTTGCAAGCCTGACTCAGTTCACAGCGGTACAAAGCACATCTTGCTTCGTACACCTCTGGAATCAAGTGAGTCTGTAGAACAAAGAAGTCTCTACTGATACATTCAAATGGCATCAAGTTTCACATACACGATTCCCATAGGTCATCCTATACCCCTCCTGACCTGGTGATACATTCTGATTGGCTCACTTCCAATCCCTTCCTCCGGCCCCTATTACCCAGCATCC
The DNA here is from genome assembly GCF_047496885.1 of Scyliorhinus torazame. NCBI lineage: Eukaryota > Metazoa > Chordata > Chondrichthyes > Carcharhiniformes > Scyliorhinidae > Scyliorhinus > Scyliorhinus torazame. The sequence continues at coordinate 323,526,739 of NC_092711.1, forward strand.
TTTTCTCTTCCTTTGGTGGACACACCTCTTCCTTTGCTTTGCCATGCGGTCTGAAATCCTTTGTCTGTGACCTCACCAGGATTAGACTGGCCTATCTCTACATTACATTAACTAATATCTCTAAAGTAACTATTTTATATCACATTCGTCAGCAGAAGATACTCTGATACCAGTGCCTGCAGTTCACTCAGAGCTGTCCTGAATAGGTTGGAAATAAGTTTATTTGTAAGTCAATTAATAAAAGCACATTAGAAAAACGAATGTATTGAAAGGGTTTTCAGAATTGGAAAAGCAAACGCCCACAGCACACAATCCCACCAAGATGTAGTAGTAATCCAGGGAGTAGGGGATGCCAAACTTTGGTTCCTATAACCTGTCAGAGAATGAAATACTGAAGTAGAATTCCACGATTTTCATTTTCTGGAAATCGGTCGCAGTACAAGTTTATGATGATTGTTGGTTTAATGTAGTCAAGACGAGAGTGTATAATACTGCATACTCAAACCTGGGGACAAGTCAGAAATGTTAAGAACACAGGTTATAGATGTCAGGAGGGTGAGAGAAAGGAGTGAGTGTTAGGGAGCCCAGGGAAGGCGGCACAGTGGCTAGCACTGCTTCCTCACGGCGGCAAGGATCCGGGTTTGATCCTGGCCCCGGGTCACTGTCCGTGTGGAATTTGCACATTCTCGGACTTCCGATGGTGGCCATGGAGGAGTAGATCGCACATTTGACAGTCCTGCCTGTGACGGACATTTGGACCTTTCCCCCAGATTTTGTGAGATAAATCGGTGATGAGTGAGACAGAGGAGAAATCCCCCTCCGATGTATGGAAAATTGGACCAGAAGTGGCAGTGTGAGAAGTCTGATAAGGAAGACGCGAGCAGAGCTGGTAACGCGGGAAAGCATGGCGGAGAAGCAGGGCCGGGGGGGAGACGACACAGTGGTCGACGGAGCAGCTGGTGAACTTTTTCGAAGATTGGTTCGCCAAGCTCAAGGGGACACGCTGGACCCGATTAAGGCTTCGATTGATCAAGTTGTGCAGAATCAAGATACCCACGGGAGAGCGTGCCAGGAGTTGGAGAAAAAGGTGTCCGAGCACGAGGAGTACATAACCGTGCTGGAGACCAAGGTGGAGATGATGAACGACCGCCAGAAAAGAAAGCAGAAGAAGCTGGAGGACCGGGAGAACAGGTCCAGGAGGCAGAATCTTAGCATTGTCAGCCTCCCTGAAGGCAGTGAGGGATCGGATGGCAGGACTTGTGACGGACATGCTGAAGACGTTGATGGGGGCTGAGGCGTTCCCTCGGCCCCTGGAACTGGATAGAGCGCACAGAGCCCTCGCGACGAAGCCCCGAGCGAACGAGCCGCCGAGGGCCGTGGTGGCACGCTTTCACCGATCCCTGGACAAGGAACACGTTCTGTGGTGGGCCAAGAACGAACGGGGCAGCAAGTGGGAGAATTGAGAGCTGCGCATTTATCAGGACCTGGGCGCAGATCTGGCCAAGAAGCGAGCTGGGTTTAATCGGACAAAAACGGCCCTCTTTAAGAAGGGGGTGAAGTTTGGGATGCTGTACCCGGCCTGTCTGTGGGTCACACATGAAGAACGGGAGTTCTACTTTGAAACACCAGACGAAGTATGGACTTTTATTAAAGAAAGTAGGGTGGAGGAGAATTAAAAGACTCTGAAGCCTTGGAGAAGTACTGCGGAGACGATTTGTTGTGCTGGGCTGTATAAATATAAGTAGTGCTACGTGGAATAAGGGGCTGTTTGGATGGCTAAAGGTAACTTTGTCTTGCAAGGAGCTGGTTAGAGGGGGGGGGGGGGGGGCTTTGGGGTTAGTTCTGCTTTTTGGGTTTTTATTTCTCTAAAGTGGCGGTTTCTTCATTTTTTTCTGATGTTTGTTTACTGGGGAATGTGATGCTTTTAAAATGTTTATCCATGTGGGGGGAGAGGGGAGAGAACAATAGGGAGACACACTGCTTGGTGCTGGGGGCAGGTGCTATCAAGTCAGCATGGGTCAGCTGACTCTGAAGTGGTGTGGGGTGAGCAGCTGTTAAGCTGGAGCTTGACTTGGGGGGTTGGGTTTCTAGTGTTGTTGCTGGCGGGAGGGGGGGGGAAAAAGAGAGAGGAGCTGCTTTGTTGACAGGGGTGGAGCTGTTACTAGGGGACAAATGGGAGGTCGGGAACGGCGACTGCACGAGGGAAGGCGCAAGGAGGCGGAGGGCGCGAGCTAGAGGCTGGCCTAAAAAGGGTGATGGTTAGTTGGGGGAGGGAGGGGGTTGAAGCCCCGCGACCAGGCTGATTACATGGAACGTCAGAGGGCTGAATGGGCCAGTCAAGAGGGCTCGCGTGTTTGCGCATTTGAGGGGGCTGAAGGTGGACGTGGCAATGCTACAAGAGACACACCTAAAGGTTCCAGACCAGACGAGATTGAGGAAGGGGTGGGTCAGCCAGGTATTCCACTCAGGGCTGGACTCAAAGACCAGGGGGGTAGCGATCTTGATCAGCAAACGAGTGGCATTCAAGGCAGGGAGAATCGTGGCAGACAAGGGAAGTAGGTACCTAATGGGGAGTGGGAAGATGGAGGGGGTGCGGGATGTACTAGTGAACATGTATGCTCCGAATTGGGACGATGTGGAATTTATGAGGTGGGTTTTAGGTAAGGTGCCAGACTTCGAGTCACATAACCTAATCATGGGAGGAGACTTCAACACAGTCATTGATCCGGAATTGGACCGGTCAAAATCCAGGACAGGGAGGAGGCCGGCTGCGGCAAAGGAATTGAAGGGGATTATGGAACAGATGGGTAGACACATGGAGGTTTGCAAGGCTAAGGGTGAAGGAGTTTTCCTTTTTTTCACATGTCCACAAGGTATACTCTCGCATCGGCTTTTTTGTTCTGAGCAGGTTGCTAATACTGGAGGTGGTGGATACGGAGTACTCGGCAATCGCAGTGTCGGATCATGCCCCGCATTGGGTGGATCTACGGGTTAATGGGGAGTGAGGGTAACGCCCGCTGTGGAGACTGGATGGGGGGTTGTTAGCGGACAAAGCGATCTGTGGGCGGCTTGACAAGTCCATCCAGAACTACCTGGAAACAAATGATACAGGGGAGGCCTCCGCAGCGACGGTCTGGGAAGCTCGGAAGGCAGTAGTCAGAGGGGAATTAATCTCAATACGGGCCCACAGAGAAAAAGCAGAATGGGCTGAGAGGGATAGATTAATGGAGGAGATACTCCAGGTGGACAGGAGATACTCGGAAGCCCTGGACGCAAGGCTACTGAGGGAACGGCGGAGGTTACAGGCGGAGTCTGGGCTGTTGACCACAGGGAAAGCGGTGGAACAGTTGAGGAAGGCAAGGGGGGCAATGAGTACGGGGAAAAGGCAGAATGTTGGCGCACCAGCTCAGGAAAGGGGAGGCGGCCAGGGAGAAAGGTAAAGTAAAGAGTAGAGGTGGGAATACTGTCCTGGACCCAGCGGGGATGAACAAGGTGTTTAAGGACTTCTATAGTAAATTATGAGAGTTGGAACCCCCGGCTGGAGTGGAGGGGATGAGACAGTTTTGGGATCTGTTGAGGTTCCCGAGGGTAGATGAGGATTAGGTGGAAGGACTGGGAGTCCCAATTGAGAAAATAATCAAGGGGCTGGAGGGCATGCAGTTGGGCAAGGCCCCGGGACCTGACGGCTACCTGGTGGAATTCTATAATAAGTTTTCAGAGATATTGAGCCCACTGCTGGTGAGGACATTTAACGAAGCAAGAGAGAAGGGAGTCCTCCCCCCAACAATGTCGCAGGTCTCGATTTCATTGATCCTGAAACGGGAGAAGGATCCGGAGCAATGTGGGTCAGACAGGCCAATTTCTCTACTGAATGTGGACGCCAAACTGCTGGCTAAGATACTGGCCACAAGGATAGAGGACTGTGTCCCAAGGGTGATAGGGGAAGACCAGATGGGACGAAAGGGCAGGCAACTCAAGGCCAATGTTCGATGGCTTTTAAATGTTATTATGATGCCTTCAGAAGGAGGAGAGATGGAGGTGGTGGTGGCGATTGATGCCGAGAAGGCTTTTGATCGGGTGAAGTGGAATTACCTGTGGGACGCGCTGGGAAGGTTTGGGTTTGGTGAGGGCTTTATTAACTGGGTGCGGTTGCTCTATCAGGCACCAGTAGCGAGTGTGCGTACGAACCGGCTGAGGTCAGGGTAGTTTAAATTACACCGAGGGACGAGGCAAGGGTGCCCCCTCATCCCGTTATTGTTTGCTCTGGCCATAGAGCCACTGGCCATGGCGTTAAGAGCCTCTAGGAACTGGAAAGGGCTGGGGGGGGGGGGGGGGGGGGGGGGGAGAGGGATGGGGGGGGATTGGAGCACCGGGTCGCGCTTTACGCAGATGACCTGCTCTTGTATATTTCAGACCTGTTGGAGAGGATGGGGGAAACGGTTGGTAGACCAAATGGAAGGGGACTTAAGAGATGGGACCCACTATCACTGGCGGGGAGGGTACAGACCGTGAAAATGACAGTCATCCCCAGATTTCTGTTTGTCTTTCAGTGCCTCCTCATCTTCATCCCAGAGGCCTTTTTCAAGCGGGTGAATAAGGTTATTTCGGGCTGTGTGTGGGCGGGTAAAACCCCGCGAGTGGAGTGTTGCTGGAGCGCCGCGGCGGGGGTGGGGGGGTTTGGTCCTGCCGAACTTCTGCAATTACTACTGGGCGGCTAATATAGCCACAATTAGGAAGTGGGTAGTAGGGGAGGGGTCGGCATGGGAGCGGGTGGAGGCAGCGCCATGCAAAGACACATGTTTGGGAGCACTGATAACGGCATCTCTTCCGTTCTCGCCGGCCCGATACTCCACAATTCCAGTGGTGGCGGCTCTGAGAATCTGGGGGCAGTGGAGGAGATATAAGAGAGTGGCGGATCGGTTTGGAACCCGATTTATAATAATCATACTGGGTAGGCTCGATGGTGGGTTCCAGAGTTGGCAAAGGGCAGGAATTAGAAGGATGGGGGATCTATTTATAGATGGGAACTTTCCCAGCTTGAAAGCCTTGGAGGATAAATTTGAATTGCCAACAGGGAACGGGTTCAGGTATTTGCAGGTGCGAGACTTCCTGAGAAAGCAGGTTCCGGCCTTCCCGCTGCTGCCGCCACGGGGGATACAGGAAAGAGTAGTTTCCAGTACCTGGGTGGGAGAGGGGAAGGTTTCAGATATTTACCAGGAGCTTTCGGAGGCGGAGCAAACTCCGGTGGAGGAGCTTGAGGGCAAGTGGGAGGACGAGCTAGGAGGAGAGATACAGGCGGGTCAATGGGCAGATGCCCTAAGCAGGGTTAGTACTTCCTCATCATGTGCCAGGCTTAGCCTGATACAATTTAAGGTATTCCACCGGGCACACATGACAGCGGCTAGGATGAGCAGGTTTTTCGGGGTAGAGGGAAGCCCAGCAAATCATGTCCACATGTTTTGGGCATGCCCAAAGCTGAGAGGGTTTTGGCAGGGTTTTATTAAGGCAATGTTCACAGTGCTAAAAACACAGGTGGTGCCGAGTCCGGAGGTAGCGATCTTTGGAGCCGGTATAAAAAATTTCAAATACCTTAATAAACATATTTGTTTTTAAAGAGTTTGCACATTCTCCCCGTGTCTGCGTGGGTCTCACCCCCACAACCCAAAGATGTGCAGGCTAGGTGGATAGGCCACGCTAAATTTCCCCTTAATTGGAAAAAATGAATTGGGTACTTTAAATGTAAAATAAAAGGGAACCCAGGATGATGCGATGATGGAGATAGATGGGTAACTGTAAGGGGGACTGGGAAGAAGCAGTCAGTGCAGGGATCTCCTGCGGTCGTTCCCCTGAGTAACAAGTATACCGCTTTGGATACTTGTGTGTGTGGGGGGGGACGGGGGGGGGGAACTTACCAGGGGTAAGCCATGGGGTACGGGCCTCTGGCACGGAGTCTGTCCCTGTTGCTCAGAAGGGAAGGGGGGGGGGAAAGAGGAGCAGAGCATTAGTAATTGGGGACTCGATAGTCAGGGGCACAGATAGGAGATTTTGTGGGAGCGAGAGACTCACGTTTGGTATGTTGCCTCCCAGGTGCAAGGGTACGTGATGTCTCGGATCGTGTTTTCCGGGTCCTTAAGGGGGAGGGGGAGGAGCCCTAAGTCGTGGTCCACATTGGCACTAACGACATAGGTAGGAAAGGGGACAAGGATGTCAGGCAGGCTTTCAGGGAGCGAGGATGGAAGCTCAGAACGAGAACAAACAGAGTTGTTATCTCTGGGTTGTTGCCCGTGCCACGTGATAATGAGATGAGGAATAGGGAGAGAGAGCAATTAAACACGTGGCTACAGGGATGGTGCAGGCGGGAGGGATTCAGATTTCTGGATAACTGGGGCTCTTTCTGGGGAAGGTGGGACCTCAACAGACAGGATGGTCTGCATCTGAACCTGAGGGGCACAAATATCCTGGGGGGGAGATTTGTTAGTGCTCTTTGAGGGGGGGGGGGGGGGGTAAATTAATACAGCAGGGGCATGGGAACCTGGATTGTAGTTTTAGGGTACGAGAGATTGAGAGTATAGAGGTCAGGAGCACAGAATTGACTTCGCAGGAGGGGGCCAGTGTTCAGGTAGGTGGTTTGAAGTGTGTCTACTTCAATGCCAGGAGTATACGAAATAAGGTAGTGGAACTGGCAGCATGGGTTGGTACCTTGGACTTCGATGTTGTGGCCATTTCGGAGACATGGATAGAGCAGGGACAGGAATGGTTGTTGCAGGTTCCGGGGTTTAGGTGTTTTAGTAAGCTCAGAGAAGGAGGCAAAAGAGGGGGAGGTGTGGCGCTGCTAGTCAAAAACAGTATTACGGTGGCGGAGAGGATGCTAGATGGGGACTCTTCTTCCGAGGTAGTATGGGCTGAGGTTAGAAACAGGAAAGGAGGGGTCACCCTGTTGGGAGTTTTCTATAGGCCTCCAAATAGTTCTAGGGATGTAGAGGAAAGGATGGCGAAGATGATTCTGGATAAGAGCGAAAGTAACAGGGTAGTTATTATGGGAGACTTTAACTTTCCAAATATTGACTGGAAAAGATATAGTTCGAGTACATTAGATGGGTCGATTTTTGTACAATGTGTGCAGGAGGGTTTCCTGACACAATATGTTGACAGGCCAACAAGAGGAGAGGCCTCATTGGATTTGGTTTTGGGTAATGAACCAGGCCAGGTGTTAGATTTGGAGGTAGGTGAGCACTTTGGGGACAGTGACCACAATTCGGTGACGTTTACGTTCGTGATGGAAAGGGATAAGTATACCCCGCAGGGCAAGAGTTATAGCTGGGGGAAGGGCAATTATGATGCCATTAGACATGACTTGGGGGGATAGGTTGGAGAGTAGGCTGCAAGTGTTGGGCACACTGGATATGTGGAGCTGGTTTAAGGAACAGCTACTGCGTGTTCTTGATAAGTACGCACCGGTCAGGCAGGGAGGAAGGCGTCGAGCGAGGGAACCGTGGTTTACCAAAGAAGTGGAATCTCTTGTTAAGAGGAAGAAGGAGGCCTATGTGAAGATCAGGAGTGAAGTTTCAGTTGGGGCGCTTGATAGTTACAAGGTCGCGAGGAAGGATCTAAAGAGAGAGCTAAGACGAGCAAGGAGGGGACATGAGAAGTATTTGGCAGGTAGGATCAAGGAAAACCCAAAAGCTTTCTATAGGTATGTCAGGAATAAGCGAATGACTCGGGAAAGAGTAGGACCAGTCAAGGACAGGGGTGGGAAATTGTTTGTGGAGTCTGAAGAGATAGGCGAGATACTAAATGAATATTTTTCGTCAGTATTCACTCAGGAAAAAGATAATGTTGTGGAGGAGAATGCTGAGACCCAGGCTATTAGAATAGATGGCATTGAGGTACGTAGGGAAGAGGTGTTGGCAATTCTGGACAGGCTGAAAATAGATAAGTCCCCAGGGCCTGATGGGATTTATCCTAGGATTCTCTGGGAAGCCAGGGAAGAGATTGCTGGGCCTTAGGCTTTGATTTTTATGTCATCATTGGCTACAGGAATAGTGCCAGAGGACTGGAGGATAGCAAATGTGGTCCCTTTGTTCAAGAAGGGGAGTAGAGACAACCCCAGCAACTATAGACCGGTGAGCCTCACGTCTGTTGTGGGTAAAGTCTTGGAGGGGATTATAAGAGACAAGATTTATAATCATCTAGATGGGAATAATATGATCAGGGATAGTCAGCATGGCTTTGTAAAGGGTAGGTCATGCCTCACAAACCTTATCGAGTTCTTTGAGAAGGTGACTGAACAGGTAGACGAGGGTAGAGCAGTTGATGTGGTGTATATGGATTTCATGAAAGCGTTTGATAAGGTTCCCCACGGTAGGCTATTGCAGAAAATACGGAGGCTGGGGATTGAGGGTGATTTAGAGATGTGGATCAGAAATTGGCTAGCTGAAAGAAGACAGAGGGTGGTGGTTGATGGGAAATGTTCAGAATGGAGTTCAGTTACAAGTGGCATACCACAAGGATCTGTTCTGGGGCCGTTCCGGTTTGTAATTTTTATAAATGACCTAGAGGAGGGCGCAGAAGGGTGGGTGAGTAAATTTGCAGACGACACTAAAGTCGGTGGTGTTGTCGACAGTGCGGAAGGATGTTGCAGGTTACAGAGGGACATAGATAAGCTGCAGAGCTGGGCTGAGAGGTGGCAAATGGAGTTTAATGTAGAGCAGTGTGAGGCGATTCACTTTGGATGGAATAACAGGAAAGCGGAATATTTGGCTAATGGTAAAATTCTTGGAAGTGTGAATGAGCAGAGGGATCTCGGTGTCCATGTACATAGATCCCTGAAAGTTGCCACCCAGGTTGATAGGGTTGTGAAGAAGGCCTGTGGAGTGTTGGCCTTTATTGGTAGAGGGATTGAGTTCCGGAGTCATGAGGTCATGTTGCAGCTGTACAAAACTCTGGTACGGCCGCATTTGGAGTATTGCGTACAGTTCTGGTCACCTCATTATAGGAAGGACGTGGAAGCTTTGGAACGGGTGCAAAGGAGATTTACCAGGATGTTGCCTGGTATGGAGGGAAAATCTTATGAGGAAAGGCTGATGGACTTGAGGTTGTTTTCGTTAGAGAGAAGAAGGTGAAGAGGAGACTTAATAGAGGCATACAAAATGATCAGGGGGTTGGATAGGGTGGACAGTGAGAGCCTTCTCCCGCGGATGGAAATGGTTGGCACGAGGGGACATGACTTTAAACTGAGGGGTAATAGATATAGGACAGAGGTCCGAGGTAGGTTCTTTACGCAAAGAGTGGTGAGGCCGTGGAATGCCCTGCCTGCAACAGTAGTGAACTCGCCAACATTGAGGGCATTTAAAAGTTTATTGGATAAGCATATGGATGATAATGGCATAGTGTAGGTTAGATGGCTTTTGTTTTTTGACTTCCCATGTCGGTGCAACATCGTGGGCCGAAGGGCCTGTACTGCGCTGTATCGTTCTATGTTCTATGTTCTATGAAAGTGATCGACAACAGAACAGATTGAGGAATACAAGAGATAGTAGGTGTTGGAAGGATTGCTGAGACTCACATATAAAAGAAAAACACTACTCAAGGCAATAAACTACCACAGCCATTCGAGGACACATTCCACAATAGTACTTACGACAGAGTCAATCTGATTGTATCGAGCAATATCCTTGTGAAGGGTCCGAAGCATAATCATCGCCACCATCCCAGACAAGAAGAGGACAATCACCAGAGAATTCATAATACTAAGAAAGAAAAGGGAAATAAGAACATCAAGTTTTAGCTCCTCAAAGAACTTTACCAGACTTCTGCCAACTATACTGTTTAAAGGAAGTAAAGGACAAAGTATTTAAATTAGCTATTACAAATTACGGATGGACAGCATAGACAGAGGCCACTTCTCCTGGCTGGGACACAGATCTATAACATGGCGGCATAGTCTCAAGATCAATGGGAAATCATTAAGAACAGCGATATGGATAAATTCCTTCACTCAAAGGGTTGTGATTCTTTGAATTCTCTACCTCAGAATGTCAGAACCTGTAGAATCCCATCAAGTCTGCACACCCCTCTGAAAGAGTACCCCACCCCACACAGGCCCAAATCCGTCGTCCTGTCCCGTGGTCAGGCTGGCAAGGTACATAGACCAGGAACACAACCCGTCACGGGGCCCTGGCTGGAATGGATACTCAAGTCAGAGCACTCAAGTCAACACAAACTCATTATCACTATATGGACTTTGTGATTACCCATTCACGTTTACACAGAAGAACAAGACCATGCTGTGAGTATGTCACGAACATCCAGTCACAGGTCATCAACTTTGCAGTTGGGCAAAGATCAGACAAAAGAAGCCATCAGACTCCACAATGAGCTGATTGCTGGTCAGGCAAGGGTGTTTCGGAGGAGTCTCTTGTTATTCCCATTAATGAGTTGGGGTCTGGATGGGACAATGGCCAGTTGTGGGAGTATACCTATGACCCAATGCTAGCAGATCAATATAAACAAAGGAACATGAGAACAGATCTTCAGCAATAACTGGGAGTCCAGGCACAACCATTGCAAGAAGAAAGAACCCTGGGTTTTGGAGCCCAGAGAAGACATCCACATCGAGTGATCGTAGCCTGCCAGCCCCTTCATTAAGTGCGGGTAAAACCTAAAGCTCAGCTGAGTCCGAGTCATTGTGAATAAAATTACGTTAAACCGTGAACCTGTTTTGTCCTTTGTTCATCTTGCAAATAAGATGAACACAAAGGGTAAAACTTTTGATTAATACATTGGTCGAGTGTGAGGTTTTACAGGTACAACACGCTGTAACCCCAAAACACTTGCATATCTTTCAGCACTGAGGGGCAATTTTAGCATGGCCGATCCACCTAACCTGCACGTCTTTGAACTTTGGGAGGAAACCGGAGGAAACTCATGCAGACACGGGCAGAAAGTGCAGACTCTACACAGTCGCCCAAGGTCAGAATTGAACCCGGGTTCCTGGCGCTGTGCGGCAACAGTGTTAAGTACAGTTCCACTGTGGATATGCCATCATTAGAAATCTTCAAGATTGAGATACAGGTTTGTGAAGCCAGATTTTCAACTGCTGGTGCAGGAACAAACAGTTGTTGGCATGATTTGAAAATTGCATTTCCGAAGGACGACAGTGGATCCGAGCACCTCTGGGACAGTTTGTAATTTTCAAAGGATCTGTAGGAGGAAGAAATAGGGAACCTGTTCACTGCCAATTAACAGCCTCATAAGCACACAAAGGAGCTTGTCAAAGGACCTGTCTGGAACAGGGTGGGAATTTTGATTTTTTTTCCAGATTAAGCTGAAATGTGGGGCAAAACAGACTTTGTTTCATCTGAACCTTTTAAGAAATTTGAGCCGTCAACTAGCACTGGATTGATCTCTGCACTTTGACTTGACATCCATGGCAACATTACATCATCTTTATCCTTCTGGCTCCTTCACGAGCTGCCTCCAGTGCTTTGTATGGCAGTGACCGCATTTTGATTTGATTTTTTATTGTTCCATGTATTAGTATACAGTGAAAAGTGTTGTTTCTTGCATGCTGTACAAACAATGCATACCGTACATCGGGGAGGAAGGAGAGACTGCAGAATGTAATGTTACAGTTATAGCAAGGTGTAGAGAAAAGATCAACTTAATGAGGTAGGTCCATTCAAAAGTCTGATGGCAACAGGGAAGAAGCTGTTCTTGAGTCGGTTGGCACGTGACCTCAAACTTTGGTATCTTTTTCCTGACGGAAGAAGGTGGAAGAGAGTACGTCCGGGGTGCGTGGAGTCCTTAATTATGCTGGCTGCCTTTCTGAGGCAGCGGGAATTATAGGCAGAGTCAATGGATGGGAGGCTGGTTTGTGTGATGGATTGGGCTACATTCACGACCTTTTGTAATTTCCTGCGGTCTTGGGCAGAGCAGGCTCCATACCAAGCTGCGATACAACCAGAAAGAATGCTTTCTATGGTGCATCTGTAAAAGTTGGTGAGAGTCGTAGCTGACATGCCAAATTTCCTTAGTCCTCTGAGAAAGTAGAGTCGCTGCTGGGCTTTCTTAAAATGTATAAGGAGTATAGTAGAGGGCTGAAGACACAGCCTTGTGGAGCACCGGAGTTGAGAATGGTCGTGGAGGAGGTGTTGTTGCCTATCCTTACTGATTGTGGTCTATGGGTTTGGAAGTTCAGGATCCAGTCGCAGAGGGAGGAGCCGATGCCACCGCCCGAGTCCAGACAGGCAGCTCCTGCCTCCTGGAAGCTCTCAGTACTTCTAAATGATTGCCAAGATCACCCTCCTCCCATTAGGCAATTAATATTTTAAAATAACATTACACGAGCAATACAGCTTTGCACACGAGCAGTGGGAGGAGACCACATTATAGTGACAGCACAGTAGAGAGTTTGAAACTCGGGAATTTGCAAGTGTGGGGGCATTCGGAGCGGAAAGAAGTGCTTTTTGCTTTTTCTCCTTGCTATGTAACTTTTATAATCTTCAGAGCGGTCTTGCTCTGCTGCAGCAGTTGAGGCTATAATGGAGAGAGCTGATTAGTAAGTAGTGGGTAAGCTCGGTAAGTCTTCACTACTTTTATCAATTATAGTTTGAAAATACTTTTTGCGGTTTATAATCTGTAAGGGCTACAATTGGTAGTAACAAGGATCAGAAATGAAGTGCCCTCGAGAATTAGGCAAAATTTGAAATCAAGCATCTTTCAAAGGTTCAATTTAATGGTGCAAGAGAGCTCAAAGATGTTTGCTCCTTTTGCTCCATGTGGGAAGCTGGGAACATTTCCAGTGCCCGGGGGCAGCATGTGTGCAGGACACGTCGACAGCTACAGCTCCTGGAAGCCTGGGTTTCAGAGCTGGAGCGGTGGCTGCGGACACTGTGGAGCATCCGCGAGGCAAACAGCATCGTGGATTGCACGTACAGAGAGGTGGTCAAACAGCACGCTCAGATTCCATGGCCAGGAAGGAAATGGGTGACCATCAGGCAGAGCTAGGCAGGCAGTACAGGAATCTCCCGTGACCATTCCCCTGCCAAAAACAGATATACTGTTTTGGATACTGTTGAGAGAAATTACCTCTCAAGGGAAAGCAGCAGCAGCCAAATTTGTTGCACCTCGATTGGTTCTGCTGCAGAGGGAAGGACTAAAAAGTGAGAGAATGCAATAGCTATAGGGCATTCAATTGTAAGGGGAATACAGAGGCATTTCTGTGGCCACAACCGAGACTCCAGGATGGCATTTCGCCTCCCTGGTGCAAAGGTGAAGAAAGGCTCTCCAGTGGGAGAGGGCGAACAGCCAGTAGCCGTGCTGCACATTGGTACAAACGACATAGGTAAAAACAGGATGAGGTTCTATATTCCAAAATCTAGGGAGTTAAGAAGAAACTTGAGAAGTCAGACCTCAAAGGTAGTGATCTCAGGATTACTACCAGTGCCACGTGCTCATCAGAGTAGAAATAGCAGGATATCATATCGAATAAATATGTGGTTGAAGAGTTGGTGTGAGGGGGAGGGTTTCAGCTTCCTGGGGCATTGGGACTGGTTCGGAAGGGAAGGGGCGGTAGGGATCAGTACAAACTCGACGGGTTACACCTGGGAAGGGCAGGACTGATGTCCTCGGAGGAGTATTTGTTGGAGTGGCTGGGGAGAGTTTAAACTAAAAAGGCAGGGGGATCGGAACCTATGCAAGGAGTCAGAGGTGGAGGAAACAAGGACAAAAACGAAAGACAGAAAAGGGAATAAGAAAAGTGATGGGCAGAGTACCAAGGGCCAGATTCAAGCAGGGCAGCAGTGAAAATTTTGGGAGCGGAACAATGTTAAAACGACAAGCCTAAAGGCGTTGCACCTTAACATGCGGAGAATGAACTACTCACACAAATAGATGAAAATGGGTTTGATATAATCGGGATTACAGAGATGTGGCTTCAGGGTGACCAGAGATGGGAATTAAGTCCAGGGGTATTCAGTATTTAGGAAGGGCAAACAAAAGGAAGAAAGTGGTGAAGTGGCTGGTTAATGAGGAAATTAACAAAAGTAAAACGGGAAAGGTGGCCAATCCATGGCTTACAAGGGAAATTAGAGATAGTATTCGATCCAAAGAAGAAGCATTCAAATTGACCAAGAAAGGCAACAGGTCTGAGGATTGGGAGGATTGGCAGTTTAGAATTCAGCAAATAAGGACCAAGGGATTGATTAAGAAGGGGAAAATAGAGCACGAGAGTAAGGTTGCAGAGAATATAAAAACTGATTGTAAAAGTTTTGATAGGCACGTGAAGAGAAAAAGACTGGTGAAGGCAGGGGAGTTTATAATAGGGGACAATTTATAATAGGGTACAAAGAAATGGCTCAGCAATTAAACATACTTTGGTTCTGCCTTCACAAATGAGGACACAAATCAGATACTAGAAATGTATCTCGGGATTGCAGGATTTAGTGAGAGGGAGGAATTGAAAGAGATCAATATTAGCAGAGAAATGATGTGGGGGAAATTAACGGGATAGAAGTCGGATAAATCCCCAGGGCCTAAATCCCAGAGTTCTTAAGAAAGTGGCTCCATAAATAATGGATGCATTGGCAGTCACCTTCCAGGATTCTATTGACTCTGGAACAGTTCCTGCAGATTGGAGGGTAGATAATGTAACCCCACTATTTAAAAAGGGAGGTAGAGGGAAAACAGGGAATTATAGACCAGCAAGCCTGATGTCGGGAGTGAGGAAAATTCTAGAGTCCATTATCAAAGGTTTTATAGCAGAGCACTTAGTGGCAGGATCGGACAGAGTCAGCATGGATTTATGACAGGGAAATCATGCTTGGCAAATCTACTGGAATTCTTTGAGACTGTAACTCGTGGAGTTGATGAGTGGGTAGCCAATGGATGTGGTTTATTTGGACTTTCGGAAGACATTTGACAAAGTCCCGCATAAGAGATTAGCATAGAAAATTAAAGCACATAGGATTAGGGGTAGTGTATTGTGATGGATAGAAAACAGGTTGGCAGGTGGGCGGCACAGTAGCTAGCACTGTTGTTTCACAGCGCCAGGGTCCCAGGTTCCATTCCCTGCTTTGGGTCACTGTGTGAAGTCTGCACTTTCTCCCAGTGTCCGTGTGGGTTTCCTCCAGGTGATCCGGTTTCCTCCCACAGGTTCCGAAAGACGTACTTGTTAGGTGAATTGGACATTGTGGATTCTCCCTCTGTGTACCCGAACAGGCGCCGGGGTGTGACGACTAGGGGCTTTCACAGTAACTTCATTGCTAATCTTTTCCAGCTCTTGTTCATGCTTAGCTGCACCCAGACTGATTCGACATCTAGATCCAATATCCTTATTCACAATTGCACAGATTTCATTCTTTTCTAACGCAACCCCATCTGCTTTCCCTTTTTGCTTGTTCTCCTTAAATCCCGAATACCCTTGGATATTTAGTTCCCAATCGTACTCACCCTGCAGCCATGTCTGTTAATTTGTCTATCTTATTGCGAATGTTTTATACATTCAGAAACAATACCTTTAGATTTGCCTTTTTAACATTTTTATACATTTCATACCATGGCCCTACTTGCCGATAGCTCGTTTCCTATGCCTTCCGCTTTTGCTTTCTACTTTTTATCTTCCATTCCAACTTTCACTTTCATGTCTCCCCATTAAGGGTCCCATCCTCCTGCCACTTGATTTAAAACCCTCCCCCCACAGTACTCACAAATGCCCGTGAGGATATTGACCCCAGTCCTGCTGGGGTGCAACCCATCCAGCTTGTATAGGGCCCATCTTACGCGAAATCAATGCCAATGCCTCAGGAATCTAAATCCCTCCCTCCTACACTATCTCTCCAGCCACACATTCATCCAGTCTATTCTCCTATTCCTGATCTCGCTAGCACGTGGCACTGAGAGTAATCCTGAGATTACTACCTTTGAGATTCTGCTTTTTAATTTATTTAGCTCCCTACGTTCTGCTTGCAGGACGTCACCCCTCTTTTTATCTATGTCGTTGGTGCCGATACGGACCATAGCCCTCTGGCACCCTCCCCTTCAAAATGTCGTACAGCTGCTCAGTGACATCCTTGACCCTGGCACCAGGGAGGCAACATACCATCCTGGAGTCATATCTGCGGCCGCAGAAACATCTATCTGCTCCCCTTATTCTAGAATTCCCCATCACTATTGCTCTCCCACTCTTTTACTCCCTCCTGTGCAATTGGGCCAGAGTGGTGCCATGAACTTGGGTCTCACTGTATTTCCCCGAGAAACCACCTTCCCCAGCAGCACTGAAAATGGAAAACCCGAGAGGAGGAGGTAGAGCAAGGGAACGCCTCTCCTACCCGCCTCATGCTTTTACTCTGTCTGGCAGTCACCCACTCACTTTCTTTTTTTAAATAAATTTAAAGTACCCAATTATTTATTCATTTTTTTTCCAATTAAGGGGCAATTTAGCGTGGCCAATCTACCTAACCTGCACATCTTTGGGTTGGTGGGGGTTAAACCCACTCAGACACGGGGAGAATGTGCAAACTCCACACGGACAGTGACCCAGGGCCGGGATTCGAACCCGGGTCCTCAGCGCCTGGTTAGGCCAACAGTTATTGCCCATCCCTAGTCGCCCTTCAGAAGTGGTGGTGAGTTGCCTTCTTGAACCGCTGCAGTCCCCGAGGTGTAGGTACACCCACAGTCCTATTAGAGGGAGTGTTCCAGGATAGTGACCCAGAGAAAGTGAAGAAACGGCGATATATTTCCATGTTGGGGTGGTGAGTGACTTGGAGGGGAATGTCCAGGTGGTGGTGTTCCCATGTGTCTACTGCCCTTGTCCACCTAGATGGTAGTGGTCCTGGGTTTAGTTGGTGCTGCCTAAGGAACCTTGGCGAACTCTTGCAGTGAATCTTATATTTATCGATATGAAAATTTAAATAGAAGTGAAGAATAATGATGATTTACATCTTAGCTTTTATCTTAATCCAAACGATCTGGGCTTTTTTTTTTTAATGTGGAATTTTATCTTTGACACTTAACAAATCTAAAGTTAGTTTTTCCTTGTATTGAGACTACAAGTGTAGAAGTGAAAGTTGTATTCAGTTCATGAATTGCTTAAATATTGCACTCTGGGGGAAACCTCAACAGCACCCTCTGCAGGAGCACAGAATTACCAATAGAAACTTCTGGATTACTACGTTATCATGTGCAGGCATGGATTCCCAAAGTTGTCGTCAGTTTCAGTGGCGAACGTTGACAGTTTGGCCATCATTATCACAGCAAAACCTGGGCTATTATTTTGTGACAGGTGCACTATTCTAGTATAGTTCCAATCCGAGGCGACCGCACTGATGAATAAAGATATAGCAGTGTCGTAGAGCTCTTTTCTATCGACAAACAGGATTTGAAGCCGAAGGGCAAAACTATACAATTTTGTATTTCTAAGATACAGCAAGATGCACCAGCTGCAATGTTTAACAGAGGCTAAACCATGGTTATTTCACACCCGCACGCTGAAGTCGAGCCAGATTTCCCATCAATTGGGTGGGTGGTTACATATTCAATTTCCACATAGCATACCTAAACCACTGAATATTCGTGTGTGGCATGGATTCCAAAATATAATCCCATCTGGAAGCCCACTTTATTTTCTCATCCTCCTGGTGGAAAAAACAAAATGGCAATTTCATATTTATTACAACACTTGATTCTGCACGACATTGCTGGCAAACACTGTACTGAACAGGGATCAACAGAGTAAAATATAATTCAATTCAAATCACATTCATGGACATTTATTTTAATATAATTATCACTTTAGCGAACACAATTGAAAACTCATGAAGTATTAAGCTGCCAGACAATAGAATCAAAGAATTTACAATGCAGAAGGAGGCCATTCAGTCCATCGAGTCTGCACCGGCCCTTGGAAAGAGCACCCTACTGAAGCTCACACCTCCACCCTATCCCCGTAACCCCACCTAACCTTTTTGGACACTAAGTGCAATTTAGCATGGCCAATCCACTGAACCTGCACATCTTTGGACTTGTGGGAGGAAACTGGAGCACCCGGAGGAAACCCAAGCAGGAATCGAACCTGGGACCCTGGGGCTGTGAAGCAACTGTGCTAACCACTGTGCTGTGCACATAGTAAATATAGAACATAGTACAGTGTTTTGACATTAATATCCAAACTATTTTTCTTGCATTTTGCTGCAGAATGTTGATGTAAAATTTAGGTCCATGCATATATGTGTACAAGAGATTTTCTCCAGCTGGATACATATCACTACCAACTGCATCAAAAATATGGCTTCAAGAAGCTACCACTGGATTCTGAAGAGATTTGACTTTTAAAATACCACTCAAAAAACAAAATATGCTACCAAATCTTCAAATTTGAAACTTAAAATGCCTGAAGGGGAGCAAAGTTTTATTTTTGTAAAAAGTACTTTTGAAAGAGTGGAATGCCAAGGCTAACTTCAGCTGGATGCTGCAAAGCCTCCTGCAGATTGGTGCTTCAAAAGGAAAGGATCGGAGTAGCAACATTGTGAAAGGGTTTGCAGCACAACTCTGTTAAAACACGATTCACAACACGGGCTACAAATTTAGTCACTCCGGTTAGGCCTTCATAGAATCATAGAATTTACAGTGCAGAAGGAGGCCATTCAGCCCTTCGAGTCTGCACCGGCCCTTGGAAAGTGCACCCTACCCAAGCCCCACACCTCTACCCTATCCCCGTAACCCAACCAATTTTTGCAGGCATGGAGATGGGTTGAAGTGTGTATACTTCAACGCAAGAAGCATCAGGAATAAGGTGGGTGAACTTAAGGCATGGATCGGTACTTGGGACTACGATGTGGTGGCCATCACGGAAACTTGGATAGAAGAGGGGCAGAAATTATTGTTGGAGGTCCCTGGTTATAGATGTTTCAATAAGATTAGAGAGGGTGATAAAAGAGGTGGAGGGGGGTGGCATTGTTAATTAGAGATAGTATAAAGGCATATAGCAGAAAGGAAGTTCGAGGAGTATCTGCCTACTGAGATAGTATGGGTTGAAGTCAGAAATAGGAAAGGAGCACACCTTGTTGGGAGTTTTTTTTATAGGCCCCCCAATAGCAGCAGAGATGTGAAGGAACAGATTGGGAAACAGATTCTGGAAAGGTGCAGAAGTCACAGGGTAGTAGTCGTGGGTGACTTTAACTTCCCAAACATTGAGTGGAAACTCTTTAGATCAAATAGTTTGGATGGGGTGGTATTTGTGCAGTGTGTCCAGGAAGCTTTTCTAACACAGTATGTAGATTGTCCGACCAGAGGAGGGGCAATATTGGATTTGGTACTTGGTAATGAACCAGGGCAAGTGATAGATTTGTTAGTGGGGGAGCATTTTGGAGATAGTGACCACAATTCTGTGACTTTCACTTTAGTAATGGAGAGGGATAGGTGCGTGTAAGGTTTACAATTGGGGGAAGGGTAAATACGATGTTGTCAGACAAGAATTGAAGTGCATAAGTTGGGAACATAGGCTGTCAGGGAAGGACACAAGTGAAATGTGGAACTTGTTCAAGGAACAGGTACTACGTGTCCTTGATATGTATGTCCCTGTCAGGCAGGGAAGAGATGGTCGAGTGAGGGAACCATGGTTGACAAGAGAGGTTGAATGTCTTGTTAAGAGGAAGAAGGAGACTTATGTAAGGCTGAAGAAACAAGGTTCAGACAGGGCATTGGAGGGATACAAGATAGCCAGGAGGGAACTGAAGAAAGGGATTAGGAGAGCTAAGAGAGGGCATGAACAATCTTTGGCGGGTAGGATCAAGGAAAACCCCAAGGCCTTTTACACATATGTGAGAAATATGAGAATGACTAGAGCGAGGATAGGTCCGATCAAGGACAGTAGCGGGAGATTGTGTATTGAGTCTGAAGAGATAGGAGAGGTCTTGAATGAGTATTTTTCTTCTGTATTTACAAATGAGAGGGGCCATATTGTTGGAGAGGACAGTGTGAAACAGACTGGTAAGCTAGAGGAAATACTTGTTAGGAAGGAAGATGTGTTGGGCATTTTGAAAAACTTGAGGATAGACAAGTCCCCCGGGCCTGACGGGATATACCCAAGGATTCTATGGGATTCTATGATCTTTTCGTCCTCACTGTCAACAGGGGTGGTACCAGGGGATTGGAGAGTGGCGAATGTCGTGCCCCTGTTCAAAAAAGGGAATAGGGATAACCCTGGGAATTACAGGGCAGTTAGTCTTACTTCGGTAGTATGCAAAGTAATGGAAAGGGTACGGAGGGATAGGATTTCTGAGCATCTGGAAAGACACTGCTGGATTAGGGATAGTCAGCACGGATTTGAGAGGGGTAGGTCTTGCCTTACAAGTCTTATTGAATTCTTTGAGGAGATGACCAAGCATGTGGATGAAGGTAAAGCAGTGGATGTAGTGTACATGGATTTTAATAAGGCATTTGATAAGGTTCCCCATGGTAGGCTTATGCAGAAAGTAAGGAGGCATGGGATAGTGGGAAATTTGGCCAGTTGGATAACGAACTGGCTAACCGATAGAAGTCAGAGTGGTGGTGGATGGCAAATATTCAGCCTGGATCCCAGTTACCAGTGGCGTACCGCAGGGATCAGTTCTGGGTCCTCTGCTGTTTGTGATTTTCATTAATGACTTGGATGAGGGAGTTGAAGGGTGGGTCAGTAAATTTGCAGATGATACGAAGATTGATGGAGTTGTGGATAGTGAGGAGGGCTGTTGTCGGCTGCAAAGAGACATAGATAGGATGCAGAGCTGGGCTGAGAAGTGGCAGATGGAGTTTAACCCTGAAAAGTGTGAGGTTGTCCATTTTGGAAGGACAAATATGAATGCGGAATACAGGGTTAACGGTAGGGTTCTTGGCAATGTGGAGGAGCAGAGAGATCTTGGGGTCTATGTTCATACATCTTTGAAAGTTGCCACTCAAGTGGATAGAGCTGTGAAGAAGGCCTATGGTGTGTTAGCGTTCATTAACAGAGGGATTGAATTTAAGAGCCGTGAGGTGATGATGCAGCTGTACAAAACCTTGGTAAGGCCACATTTGGAGTACTGTGTACAGTTCTGGTCGCCTCATTTTAGGAAGGATGTGGAAGCTTTGGAAAAGGTGCAACGGAGATTTACCAGGATGTTGCCTGGAATGGAGAGTAGGTCTTATGAGGAAAGGTTGAGGGTGCTAGGCCTTTTCTCATTGGAACGAAGAAGGATGAGGGGCGACTTGATAGAGGTTTATAAGATGATCAGGGGAATAGATAGAGTAGACAGTCAGAGACTTTTTCCCCAGGTGGAACAAACCATTACATGGGGACATAAATTTAAGGTGAATGGTGCAAGATATAGGGGGGGATGTCAGAGGTGGGTTCTTTACTCAGAGTAGTGGGGGCAAGGAATGCACTGCCTGTGGAAGTAGTTGAGTGGGAAACATTAGGGACCTTCAAGCAGCTATTGGATAGGTACATGGATTACAGTAGAATGATATAGTGTAGATTAATTTGTTCTTCAGGGCAGCATGGTAGCATTGTGGATAGCACAATTGCTTCACAGCTCCAGGGTCCCAGGTTTGATTCCGGCTTGGGTCACTGTCTGTGCGGAGTCTGCACATCCTCCCAGTGTGTGCGTGGGTTTCCTCCGGGTGCTCCGGTTTCCCCCCACAGTCCAAAGATGTGCAGGTTAGGTGGATTGGCCATGATAAATTGCCCCTAGTGTCCAAAATTGCCCTTAGTGTTGGGTGGGGTTACTGGGTTATGGGGACAGGGTGAATGTGTTGACCTTCGGTAGGGTGCTCTTTCCAAAAGCCGGTGCAGACTCGATGGGCCGAATGGCCTCCTTCTGCACTGTAAATTCTATGATAATCTCTGATTAATCGAGGACAAAGGTTCGGCACAACATCATGGGCTGAAAGGCCTGTTCTGTGCTGTATTTTTCTATGTTCTATGTTCTAATCTTTTTGGACACGAAGGGCAATTCATCAGGGCCAATCAACTAACCTGCACATCTTTGGACTGTGGGAGGAAATCGGAGCACCCGGAGGAAACCCGCGCAGACACGGGGAGACTCCGCAGAGACAGAGACCCAAGCCAGGAATCGAACCTGGGACCCTGGGGCTGTGAAGCAACTGTGCTAACAGTATGCTACCGTGCTGCCCACTTAGCTAGAATATTGAGTGATTTTGGTGACCACATTTTAGAAAGACAGAAACCTGGATAGAAAATAGGAGGCAGCCATTCGTCCTTTTGAGCCTGCTTCGCCATTCATTCTGACCATGGCTGATCATCACATTCAATATCAAGACCTTGAAATGAGTACAGTGGAGGTTTACCAGAACGGTACGGGGTATGACGGTTTACCAGAACGGTACGGGGTATGACGGTTTACCAGAACGGTACGGGGTATGACGGTTTACCAGAACGGTACGGGGTATGACGGTTTACCAGAACGGTACGGGGTATGACGGTTTACCAGAACGGTACGGGGTATGACGGTTTACCAGAACGGTACGGGGTATGACGGTTTACCAGAACGGTACGGGGTATGACGGTTTACCAGAACGGTACGGGGTATGACGGTTTACCAGAACGGTACGGGGTATGACGGTTTACCAGAACGGTACGGGGTATGACGGTTTACCAGAACGGTACGGGGTATGACGGTTTACCAGAACGGTACGGGGTATGACGGTTTACCAGAACGGTACGGGGTATGACGGTTTACCAGAACGGTACGGGGTATGACGGTTTACCAGAACGGTACGGGGTATGACGGTTTACCAGAACGGTACGGGGTATGACGGTTTACCAGAACGGTACGGGGTATGACGGTTTACCAGAACGGTACGGGGTATGACGGTTTACCAGAACGGTACGGGGTATGACGGTTTACCAGAACGGTACCGGGTATGACGGTTTACCAGAACGGTACCGGGTATGACGGTTTACCAGAACGGTACCGGGTATGACGGTTTACCAGAACGGTACGGGGTATGACGGTTTACCAGAACGGTACGGGGTATGACGGTTTACCAGAACGGTACGGGGTATGACGGTTTACCAGAACGGTACGGGGTATGACGGTTTACCAGAACGGTACGGGGTATGACGGTTTACCAGAACGGTACGGGGTATGACGGTTTACCAGAACGGTACGGGGTATGACGGTTTACCAGAACGGTACGGGGTATGACGGTTTACCAGAACGGTACGGGGTATGACGGTTTACCAGAACGGTACGGGGTATGACGGTTTACCAGAACGGTACGGGGTATGACGGTTTACCAGAACGGTACGGGGTATGACGGTTTACCAGAACGGTACGGGGTATGACGGTTTACCAGAACGGTACGGGGTATGACGGTTTACCAGAACGGTACGGGGTATGACGGTTTACCAGAACGGTACGGGGTATGACGGTTTACCAGAACGGTACGGGGTATGACGGTTTACCAGAACGGTACGGGGTATGACGGTTTACCAGAACGGTACGGGGTATGACGGTTTACCAGAACGGTACCGGGTATGACGGTTTACCAGAACGGTACCGGGTATGACGGTTTACCAGAACGGCACGGGGTATGACGGTTTACCAGAACGGTACCGGGGTATGACGGTTTACCAGAACGGTACGGGGTATGACGGTTTACCAGAACGGTACGGGGTATGACGGTTTACCAGAACGGTACGGGGTATGACGGTTTACCAGAACGGTACGGGGTATGGCGGTTTACCAGAACGGTACGGGGTATGGCGGTTTACCAGAACGGTACGGGGTATGACGGTTTACCAGAACGGTACGGGGTATGGCGGTTTACCAGAACGGTACGGGGTATGACGGTTTACCAGAACGGTACGGGGTATGGCGGTTTACCAGAACGGTACGGGGTATGACGGTTTACCAGAACGGTACGGGGTATGACGGTTTACCAGAACGGTACGGGGTATGACGGTTTACCAGAACGGTACGGGGTATGACGGTTTACCAGAACGGTACGGGGTATGACGGTTTACCAGAACGGTACGGGGTATGACGGTTTACCAGAACGGTACGGGGTATGACGGTTTACCAGAACGGTACGGGGTATGACGGTTTACCAGAACGGTACGGGGTATGACGGTTTACCAGAACGGTACGGGGTATGACGGTTTACCAGAACGGTACGGGGTATGACGGTTTACCAGAACGGTACGGGGTATGACGGTTTACCAGAACGGTACGGGGTATGACGGTTTACCAGAACGGTACGGGGTATGACGGTTTACCAGAACGGTACGGGGTATGACGGTTTACCAGAACGGTACGGGGTATGACGGTTTACCAGAACGGTACGGGGTATGACGGTTTACCAGAACGGTACGGGGTATGACGGTTTACCAGAACGGTACGGGGTATGACGGTTTACCAGAACGGTACGGGGTATGACGGTTTACCAGAACGGTACGGGGTATGACGGTTTACCAGAACGGTACGGGGTATGACGGTTTACCAGAACGGTACGGGGTATGACGGTTTACCAGAACGGTACGGGGTATGACGGTTTACCAGAACGGTACGGGGTATGACGGTTTACCAGAACGGTACGGGGTATGACGGTTTACCAGAACGGTACGGGGTATGACGGTTTACCAGAACGGTACGGGGTATGACGGTTTACCAGAACGGTACGGGGTATGACGGTTTACCAGAACGGTACGGGGTATGACGGTTTACCAGAACGGTACGGGGTATGACGGTTTACCAGAACGGTACCGGGTATGACGGTTTACCAGAACGGTACGGGGTATGACGGTTTACCAGAACGGTACCGGGTATGACGGTTTACCAGAACGGTACCGGGTATGACGGTTTACCAGAACGGTACGGGGTATGACGGTTTACCAGAACGGTACGGGTATGACGGTTTACCAGAACGGTACGGGGTATGACGGTTTACCAGAACGGTACGGGGTATGACGGTTTACCAGAACGGTACGGGGTATGACGGTTTACCAGAACGGTACGGGGTATGACGGTTTACCAGAACGGTACGGGGTATGACGGTTTACCAGAACGGTACGGGGTATGACGGTTTTCCAGAACGGTACCGGGTATGACGGTTTACCAGAACGGTACGGGGTATGACGGTTTACCAGAACGGTACGGGGTATGACGGTTTACCAGAACGGTACGGGGTATGACGGTTTACCAGAACGGTACCGGGTATGACGGTTTACCAGAACGGTACCGGGTATGACGGTTTACCAGAACGGTACGGGGTATGACGGTTTACCAGAACGGTACCGGGTATGACGGTTTACCAGAACGGTACGGGGTATGACGGTTTACCAGAACGGTACGGGGTATGACGGTTTACCAGAACGGTACCGGGTATGACGGTTTACCAGAACGGTACCGGGTATGACGGTTTACCAGAACGGTACGGGGTATGACGGTTTACCAGAACGGTACGGGGTATGACGGTTTACCAGAACGGTACGGGGTATGACGGTTTACCAGAACGGTACGGGGTATGACGGTTTACCAGAACGGTACGGGGTATGACGGTTTACCAGAACGGTACGGGGTATGACGGTTTACCAGAACGGTACCGGGTATGACGGTTTACCAGAACGGTACGGGGTATGACGGTTTACCAGAACGGTACGGGGTATGACGGTTTACCAGAACGGTACGGGGTATGACGGTTTACCAGAACGGTACGGGGTATGACGGTTTACCAGAACGGTACGGGGTATGACGGTTTACCAGAACGGTACCGGGTATGACGGTTTACCAGAACGGTACGGGGTATGACGGTTTACCAGAACGGTACGGGGTATGACGGTTTACCAGAACGGTACGGGGTATGACGGTTTACCAGAACGGTACCGGGTATGACGGTTTACCAGAACGGTACGGGGTATGACGGTTTACCAGAACGGTACCGGGTATGACGGTTTACCAGAACGGTACCGGGTATGACGGTTTACCAGAACGGTACGGGGTATGACGGTTTACCAGAACGGTACGGGGTATGACGGTTTACCAGAACGGTACGGGGTATGACGGTTTACCAGAACGGTACGGGGTATGACGGTTTACCAGAACGGTACGGGGTATGACGGTTTACCAGAACGGTACGGGGTATGACGGTTTACCAGAACGGTACGGGGTATGACGGTTTACCAGAACGGTACGGGGTATGACGGTTTACCAGAACGGTACGGGGTATGACGGTTTACCAGAACGGTACGGGGTATGACGGTTTACCAGAACGGTACGGGGTATGACGGTTTACCAGAACGGTACGGGGTATGACGGTTTACCAGAACGGTACGGGGTATGACGGTTTACCAGAACGGTACGGGGTATGACGGTTTTCAGTTGGACCAGGTGAAGAGGCGATTTAATAGAGGTGTTCAAAATTATGACGGATTTTATACATTAAAATTAGGAGAAACTGTTTCCAGTGACAGTAGTATTCCAAGCCAGAAAACACAGATTGGTTTGACTGGCGAAAGAGCCAGAGATGACACAAGGAGAATTTTAAAAATATATAAATACAGGGAACTGCCACAACCTGGAATGCACTTCCAGAAAGGAGGGTGGAAGCTAATTTAATAGTAAATTGGCTTGAGACCTCACGTGATCTTTTTGAGGAATATATCATGGCTATTTCTAATTTTCTGAAACCAGAAAATGACCTTTCAAAGCAGCGGAAGCGATGTTTGTCTGTGAACAATAGGAGCTAACTCGGTAGCCTCATGGAAATTCACACCTTGTTATGTAGGGGCTGGTTTAGCACAGGGCTAAATCGCTGGCTTTGAAAGCAGACTAAGGCAGGCCAGCAGCACGGTTCAATTCCTGTACCAGCCTCCCCGAACAGGCGCCGGAATGTGGCGACTAGGGGCTTTTCACAGTAACTTCATTTGAAGCCTATTTGTGACAGCGATTTTCATTCATTTCATTTTTCATTATCTCTGAAGTGACCCTAATGACACCCTCTAGGCTTCACAGACCAAACTCAAAGGGCCATCTGTATTTAAGAATCCAAGCTGGCCAACCAAAGTCTGCTCGGACAACGATCCCTGCAACCTCCTTTTCAAATCCATAATGGTTAGAACATTAACAATCTCAGGAATCCAAAGGGATGTACACTTCTCAAAACCTAGGTGGCGAGGTGGGTGTCATGTGACATGACACCCCAGCTGGGGCAAGCAGTAATATTGCCTTGTGGAGCT
Organism: Scyliorhinus torazame; assembly: GCF_047496885.1. Classification (NCBI taxonomy): domain Eukaryota; kingdom Metazoa; phylum Chordata; class Chondrichthyes; order Carcharhiniformes; family Scyliorhinidae; genus Scyliorhinus; species Scyliorhinus torazame. The sequence continues at coordinate 323,553,953 of NC_092711.1, forward strand.
GCAAAGCTCAGTCTGACGTCTTTTCATCTACCAAGCAACACAATGTCCAGGTTCGAAAGCCTCGCCACCTACTCTGTTTCTACTGGAACTTCAGAAGCTCTGTACCATTGCTTGTAAGACTGATTGATCCCCAACGTGCCTATCTCATCGTGGAAGTCAAAACGACTGGAAAGGGAAATTATCCAACCTCAGTTCAGCCTACCGAACTCTATGCAGGAATACACTCTTGATGTTTGATTCTGGAGTCTGGACATGTGTGAAACAATAATTATTTTCTCTGTGGTCTTTCTCCCTGCACATCTTTCTTTCTCTTTCACCACTGTTTTATTATACGAGTGAAAAGGATGCCACGCCGCTACCCTCCTCCTGCATTTGAGCATATGCATATAAACTAACCCTCAGCGTTTATCCTATCACAAACCTGCTAGAGGGTTATTAGAATTTACAGTGCAGGAGGCCTTCTAGTCTGTAGTGGCCCTTGGAAAGAGCCAATGTCTCCACCCTATCTCTGTAACCCAGTAACCCCACCTGCCTTTTGAACACTGAGGGGCAATTCTTTTTTATCATGGCCAATCCAGCTAATCTGCACATCTTTTGACTGTGGGAGGAAACCAGAGCACACACGGGGAGAACGTGCAGACTCCGCACAGACACCCAAGGCCGGAATTGAACCTGGTCCCTGGAGCTGTGAGGCAGCAGTGCAAACCACTGTGCTACCCTTTTAATCAAAGTCGGATCACACCAAAATCGAGGGTTTAGGAAATATGCCACCACTTATAACGGAGGAATCAAAATCAAAACAGCTTTGTTTCCAGGCGGTGGAGAGAGAAGGAATCAGGACAGTTTTTTTTAAAACCTACTCGTTGTCATAACTTTACTTTCAAGAGGGAATTGTCCAATTCTGGTCACCGCACTACCAGAAGGTCGTGGAGGCTTTGGACAGAGAACAGAAAAGGTTTACCAGGATGTTGCCTGGGATGGAGGGTGTTAGTTATGAGGAGATTGAGTAAACTGGGATTTCTCGCCCTAGAGAGACGGAGGCTAAGGGGCCACCTGACAGAAGTTTATAAAATTATTAGGGATATAGAGAGAGTGAACAGTGGGAGGCTTTTTCCCAGGGCGGAAATGACAATTACAAGGGGGCACAAGTTCAAGGTGAGGGGGGAAAGGTTCAGTGGAGATGTGTGGGGGAAGTGTTTTTACACAGAAGGTGGTGGTGGCCTGGAATGCACGGCCAAGTGAGGTGGTTGAGGCAGATACGTTAGTGACCTTTAAGACTTATCTGGATAGACACATGAACAGACGGGGTACAGAAGGATGCAGCAGTTGGTCTAGATAGGACACGTGATCGGTGCAGCTTGGAGGGCCGAAGGGCTTTTTCCTGTGCTGCATTGTTCTTTAAAACATGCAGGGGAAGCATTTACTGGGCTATGGGAAAGTTCAAGGGGGATGGGAACATGGATTGCTCCTTCAGAAAGCTGGCACAGACAGGATGGGCCAAATGGCTTCCTCCTGTGTTGTATGAATCTGTGATTCAAAAACTACAACAATAATAAATGGCAAGCCAAACATGGCTCTGAGAATATCAAAGGGTTTCATTTCTCAGTTAAAATGACCGAGAACCACTGGGCAAAAGCTTCCTTTAAAACTATCGCGAAGGCTAGAATGGCGTATCAACTTACAAGTAAAGAACAAAACTCTACACAATTGCTCATGATTGTGATCATTATATATTCCAAAGAAAAAAATTAACATTTTCAACAGGCTTTACATTCACGAGTGAAAGGAAAAGGAACTGAATATGTGAATCTTTTATTGCCGCGCACAAGTTTACGCCTTACATCGTTTAGCAAAATCAAATAATTGGGGTTCAAGTCACTCATTCAGAATACACTTATTATCTGTGGACCCAGAATTACATGCTGCGTGTAATTGCACTCTACCTACCTGTTCTACCAAGATTTTGGTGAAAGCAGAAGCCAGCAGTGGCAAATTATACTGCCATCTTTCAATACTCAGAGACTGTCAAAGCTCTCTGCACTCAGATTAAAGCTTTGAAACTAGAAAGTGGGCACAGGTGTGAGCTGTCTCATAACCTCTGCAGTTCTTAGTTTGGCTGCAACTTGTATTGATTACTCTGAAGCCCGAACCACCTTGCAGAAATTGAAACTACTATACAGCTGCTTTATAAATGTTCTGCAGAGCCACTGAAGTTTGCCACTTGAAGCTCAATTTAACACATCTCACTTGGGGTTTCTGGTGACAGGATAAATACTCAGTGGGCTCCAGTTAGATCAACACTGTATCCAGGCAACAAGAGTAAAAGGGGTACGCTCTAAGTATTAAAACCAAGGCAGGTGCTCAGACTAGACAACAGGTAAAGGCAAATTCAAAGCCGCTAACGTTACTTACTTGAAATATTACAGAATAAGTGTACACAATATTTGTTTTCTTTTCCTTGTCATCAGCAGGAATCTCCATCGGAGGACCCTCGCAATTAAGGTGGGCCACGTCTGCATGGTTGTAACTGGAGATAAATTTCAAGTGTTATTTTAAACATTGGGAGGCTACACAGAAAAACTGTTAATGTTTCCATACATAGTCAAATAAGCACGGATGATCCTTGCAGCATTTCAGTAGTCAGCCTGCCAATCTGAAAATGCCCCATTCTTTTATTATTCATTCAAGGGATGTGGGTGTCGCTGGCTGGGTCAGCATTTATTATCCATCCCTCATTGCCCTGGGAGGATTTCACAGTCAACCACATTTCCGTGTTCCTGGAGTCACAAAACAGATTCCCTTCCTCAAAGCATGATGAATATAGGAATTTCAGATATATTGTCTTATAAGGGTTAAAAGCCTAGGCCAGTGCATGTATGGCTGCTGCAGTAGTGTTTTTAAAAATTCTGGTTTGCAACGCAGCTAGGCTTTTTGTGAGTGAGAGGTACAATTAAAGCATCGTAAAAGTTCAAACAAATGGATTTCTGTTTATACGAAGTGGGGTCCCTGCAGAGCAGTTAATGAGAAACATTGGATGTGATTTGCAGACTGCGCCGCACTCGACTTGGACGCGACGAGGCCATTTAATCTTGCGAAAGGCTTTTCGTGAGATTTAGTGACCTCGCCACGCCTCGCGATACCTAAAGAGATCTCACGAGGTATCACGATTTGCATAATGAAATGAGCAGTTTGTCTCCCTTGAATGTGGCCACGCTGGAGTTACCCTCGGAAACACCAGCTGGGCGGCGTTTAACACTGACCTCCAAAAATGTGGGCCAGGGGGTCTCCCAGGCAACCAAGGAGCTCAGGCTAGTCAGGGTGTTACCCTAGCACCCCCGATGCCACCTGGGCACCATGGCACCTGCCCTTATGAGGTTGAGTGCAGGGGGCTTGAGGACCCCCTAATAAATCAGTTGGGATGTGGGGAAGGGGGGGTCCACTGGTCGGAGCGCCAGCTGAGCTCATTATGCAGGAAATGAGTCTAAGTGCAGCCTTGGCAGGGCGTTCCTTGCTGAGGCCAAGAAAAGAAACAGAGTCCCCTTTCATAGTGGGGTCATTCACAGCGCTGCAAGCATCGGGAAACCGGCTAAAAGTGCCACAAATAGGACTCTGTTCCGTCAAATTGTGAATGATGGGGGGGAAATCGGGCTGATTCTGGGTGGGGTGTTTTCAAGAGGAAGTGGCGGAAGGAGTGCTGGGAAGCGAGGGCAGTGACGAGGTCTTGCCTACGAGGCAGGGCCTGGTAGGATGGTCATGACAGGTAGGAAGGGTGGGAGAGGAGAGACACATGTCGGAGTAGTGGCGCGGAACATACAAGAGTTAGGGGGACCGGTGAAGAGAGCGGGTGTTTTCTTGCATCTTAAGGGCCTGAAAAGAGCCATGGTGCTGTAACAGGAGACCCATTGCAGGGTAAAGGACCAGGTGAGGCTGAGGAAGGGTTGGATGAGCCAGGTGTTCTACAGTGGCTTCGATAGTAGGGCGCGGAGGGGCGGCTATACTGGTGGGCAAGCGGTTGAGATTCCAAACGGAGAGGTGGTGGCGGATCAAGGGGACAGATACGTGATAGCGATAGGTGCGCTGGAGGGGAGGTCAGTGGGGTTGGTCTGTGTGTATGGCCCGAACTGGGCAGTCATACTGGACCGGGGGGCCGATTGGAATATGGTGCTGGACCCGAGGATGGATAAGTCTCGACCGTGCAAAGGTGTTAGGAGGGTTTTTGAAGAAGATGGGAGGAGCGGATCAGAGGAGGTTTTGCATCCGTGGGACAGAGGGAATTCGCTTTTCTCCTTGATACACAAGGTGTGTTAGAGGATAGATGTTTTTGTGGGAGGGATGGCATTGCTGGTGGGGGTAAAGGCGGTGGAGTACTCGTGATATCGGATCATGCGCCACACTAGGTGGATGCGGTCTTGGAGAAGGGGCCGGCCCAGAGGCTGGATGTGGGCTTGCTGGCGGACCAAAATGTTTGCATTAAGGTGGAGAGGATGAGGGGCAGAGCTGGGGGGGCTCCCGTTTAAAAGGGCCCAGAACAGATTCCGATACCTGGGGATCCAAATAGCCAGGGACTGGACTCAGATCCACAAGTGGAATCTGACCAGCCTGGTGAAGGAAGTAAAAAGGACCTACAGAGGTGGGGCTCATGCCCACTCTCCCTGGGGGTGGGGGGGGTGGGGGGGTTGGGGGGGGGGGGGGGGGGGGGGGGGGGGGGGGGAGATGCAGACAATCAAGTTGAACGTACTGCCAAGGTTGCTCTTCCTGTTCAGATCCATACCAATCTTCATCCTCAACGCCTTTTTCCAAAACGTAGACGGTTTAATCATGGCGTTTGTGTGGGGGGGGGGGCTTAGAACCCGAGAATTCCCAAACTGACACTGCAAAGAAGGAAACTCAAAGGTGGCTTGGCATTCCTGAATCTGCAATACTACCACTGCGCAGCAACTGCAGAAAGAGTGAGGGAGTGGGTGCACAAACCCGGCTCAGTGGGCACGGAGGAGGAAGCCTCCTGCAAGGGAACGACCCTCTGGGCTCTGGCTACAGCAGCATCCTCCTCAACAAAATGCACAACAAGCCCAGTGGTAGCAGCCACACTGAGAACGTGGGCCCAACTGAGACAGCATTTCAGGCTAACTAGGATGCCCCCCATTGCTCCCATCTGCAGCAATCACAGATTCCCCCCAGCCATGCTAGACACCACCTTCAAGAAATGGAGACGGGGCGGGGGCACAATGACGGTCAGGGACTTTTACGTAGGGCACAGACTAGCAACACTGGATGAACTGATGGAGAAGTGGGAGCTCCTGACAGGACAGGAAATGAGACACCTGCAAATAAAGCACTTCCTCCACAAGAGACAGTAGGGTACCCCGGGGCCCCAGAAACCACACTATTATGAATTGAAAAGAAAATCACTCATTGTCACAAGTAGGCTTCAAATGAAGTTACTGTGAAAAGCCCCTAGTCGCCACATTCCGGCGCCTGTACGGGGAGGCTGGTACGGGAATTGAACCGTGCTGCTGGCCTGCCTTGGTCTGCTTTCAGAACCAGCTATTTAGCCCTGTGCTAAACCAGCCACTGGGGGCAGGGGATGGGGGGGCGAAAGAGAGACGGGACGGGGGACGGGACCTGATAAGCACAGGCAGCAAAGAAGGGGGAACTATGTGGGAAAACGTATGGACAGCCGCCACCGCCTTGCAGGGCTCGGGCGCCGCCGGGCAGGGCTCGGGCGCCGCCGGGCAGGGCTCGGGCGCCGCCGGGCAGGGCTCGGGCGCCGCCGGGCAGGGCTCGGGCGCCGCCGGGCAGGGCTCGGGCGCCGCCGGGCAGGGCTCGGGCGCCGCCGGGCAGGGCTCGGACGCGGCTCGGGCAGGGCTCGGACAGGGCTCGGACAGGGCCCGGGCGCCGCCGGGCAGGGCCCGGGCGCCGCCGGGCAGGGCCCGGGCGCCGCCGGGCAGGGCCCGGGCGCCGCCGGGCAGGGCTCGGGCGCCGCCGGACAGGGCTCGGGCGCCGCCGGACAGGGCTCGGGCGCCGCCGGACAGGGCTCGGGCGCCGCCGGACAGGGCTCGGGCGCCGCCGGACAGGGCTCGGGCGCCGCCGGACAGGGCTCGGGCGCCGCCGGGCAGGGCTCGGGCGCCGCCGGGCAGGGCTCGGGCGCCGCCGGGCAGGGCTCGGGCGCCGCCGGGCAGGGCTCGGGCGCCGCCGGGCAGGGCTCGGGCGCCGCCGGGCAGGGCTCGGGCGCCGCCGGGCAGGGCTCGGGCGCCGCCGGGCAGGGCTCGGACGCGGCTCGGGCAGGGCTCGGACAGGGCTCGGACAGGGCCCGGACGCCGCCGGGCAGGGCTCGGACAGGGCTCGGGCGCCGCCGGGCAGGGCTCGGACGCGGCTCGGGCAGGGCTCGGACAGGGCTCGGACAGGGCTCGGGCGCCGCCGGACAGGGCTCGGGCGCCGCCGGACAGGGCTCGGGCGCCGCCGGACAGGGCTCGGGCGCCGCCGGACAGGGCTCGGGCGCCGCCGGACAGGGCTCGGGCGCCGCCGGACAGGGCTCGGGCGCCGCCGGACAGGGCTCGGGCGCCGCCGGACAGGGCTCGGGCGCCGCCGGACAGGGCTCGGGCGCCGCCGGACAGGGCTCGGGCGCCGCCGGACAGGGCTCGGGCGCCGCCGGACAGGGCTCGGGCGCCGCCGGACAGGGCTCGGGCGCCGCCGGACAGGGCTCGGACTCCGCCGGACAGGGCTCGGACTCCGCCGGACAGGGCTCGGACGCCGCCGGACAGGGCTCGGACGCCGCCGGACAGGGCTCGGACGCCGCCGGACAGGGCTCGGACGCCGCCGGACAGGGCTCGGACGCCGCCGGACAGGGCTCGGACGCCGCCGGACAGGGCTCGGACGCCGCCGGACAGGGCTCGGACGCCGCCGGACAGGGCTCGGACGCCGCCGGACAGGGCTCGGACGCCGCCGGACAGGGCTCGGACGCCGCCGGACAGGGCTCGGACGCCGCCGGACAGGGCTCGGACGCCGCCGGACAGGGCTCGGACGCCGCCGGACAGGGCTCGGACGCCGCCGGACAGGGCTCGGACGCCGCCGGACAGGGCTCGGACGCCGCCGGACAGGGCTCGGACGCCGCCGGACAGGGCTCGGACATCGCCGGACAGAGCTCGGACACCGCCGGACAGGGCTCGGACACCGCCGGACAGGGCTCGGACACCGCCGGACAGGGCTCGGACGCCACCGGACAGGGCTCGGACACCGCCGGACAGGGCTCGGACATCGCCGGACAGAGCTCGGACATCGCCGGACAGAGCTCGGACACCACCGGACAAGACCAGACGGAAATGGGAGGACGAACTGGGGACAGAATTGGGGTGAGGACAATGTAGCGAGGCACTGAGCAGGGCCAACTCCATCTCCTCAGGCTAGCCTCATGCAGCTCAAAGTGGTGCACAGCACAGCTGACCAGAACCCGAATGAGCAGGTTCTTCCCGGAGGTGGACATGGCCCAGACAAGGTGGACATTGACAAGACTCTCTGGAGCATGTCCCAGTCACGGAGCAGCATCGGTCTGGACATCAACATGGTGCAGACAACGGGGAGGCGCCAGGTTCTCTCCCCTCTTTCCACCCGTCCCCCCGCCCCCAGTAGGCCCTCAACAGAATGGAGGGTCCCTGCTGTGCTGTCATTTTACTTATCAGTATCTATCCTGGAGTCTCCATTGTACAGGCCTTCTTATGCAGCCTAATTTTTAAAATATAAATTTAGAATACCCAATTCAATTTTCCAATTAAGGGGCAATTTAGCGTGGCCAATCCACCTATCATGCACATCTTTGGGTTGTGGGGATGAAACCCACAAACACAGGGAGAATGTGCAAACTACACACAGACAGTGACCCAGAGCCGGGATCAAACCTGGGACCTCGGCGCCGTGAGGCAGCAGTACTACCTACTGTGCCACCCTGCTGCCTAATTTTTACAGAACGCATGCTCGGTATCCAAAAGGTCCGCTGGCGTTCAAAATGCAGTAAACGGGGCTTCCAGTTGCGGCAATGCGGAGCTAAGCCGCACATTTCAGCAGCTCCCGCTTTAATGGACTTTTGGGCTCTCCGGAGGAGCCACAACAGAAATCTTTTTGATTGAATCCCATGTGGGAAGGTGAAGTAAGGTCCCCTTACGTCGTATGGCGGGGATTAGCGGTGGAGCGACGGAGAAAGAGGCTTTGGAGCAGTAGCAAAAACGAGGGGGGAAAACCAAGATGGCGGAGGGCGGAGATCGAGCAGCATGGGGGCCGGACCAGCAGGAGTTCCTCAGGCGCTGCGTGGAGGAGCTTAAAAAGGAGGTGCTGGCACCAATGCTGTTGGCGATCGAGGGGCTGAAGGAGACACAGAAGGCCCAGGCAGTGGAGCTACGTGAGGTGAGGGATAAAACTAATGAGAACGAGGACGAGATCCTGGGCCTGGCGGTAAAGATGGAGGCGCACGAGGCGGTGCAAAATAGGTGGGCCGAGAGACTCGAGGTCCTGGAGAACAGGTCGAGGAGGAAGAATCTCCAGATTCTGAGTCTCCCCGAAAGAGTGGAGGGGGCTGATGCCGGGCGTATGTGAGCACGATGCTCCATTCGCTGATGGGTGCGGAGGCCTCTCCGAGCCCCCTGGAGCTAGAAGGGGCTCACCGGGTCCTGGCGAGGAGACCCAAGGCTGGCGAGCCGCCAAGGGCGATAGTGGCGAGGTTCCATCGCTTCGCGGACAAAGAGAGTGTCCTGAGATGGGCCAAGAAGGTGCGGAGCAGTAGATGGGAGAATGCGGTGATCCGAGTCTACCAGGACTGGAGTGCGGAGGTGGCAAAGAGGAGAGCGGGCTTCAACCGGGCCAAGGCGGTGCTGCATAAAAAAAGTGAGATTCGGAATGCTGCAGCCTGCGCGACTGTGGGTCACTTATCAGGACCGACACCATTATTTCGAAACTCCAGAAGAGGCTTGGGCCTTTATCCAAACCGGAAAAATTGGACTCGAACTGAGGGGCTGGGGTTGTGGGGGAGATGTTGACTGTATATAGGGTTGTAAATATGGGTAAAGAACGTTTCACGGGTGGGATGATAAATGGGGATGGGGGAGGAGTTCTTTTTTCTTTTGATGAGATAGTGGGGAATGTGGGCGTCGGTGCTGGAGGGAGGGGAGACTCAGGGATGGGGGAACTGGGATAAGGCTGCAATGGGGGGGGGGGGGGGGCCCAATCCGGCTGATCACGTGGAATGTGAGAGGCCTAAATGGGCCGGTTAAGAGGGCCCAAGTGTTCGCGCACTTAAAGGGACTGAAGGCAGACGTGGTCATGCTTCAGGAGACGCATCTGAAGGTGGCAGATCAGGTCAGGTTAAGGAAGGGATGGGTAGGACAGGTGTTCCATTCGGGGCTGGATGCGAAGAATAGAGGGTGGGGAAGCGGGTGTCGTTTGAGGCCAAGAACATAGTAGCGGACAATGGAGGCCGATACGTGATGGTGAGCGGTAGGTTGCAGGGGACGGGGGTAGTATTGGTAAATGTATACGCCCCGAAATGGGACGATGCTGGATTCATGAAACGGATGTTGGGGAGTATTCCGGACTTGGAGGTAGGGAGCTTGATAATGGGTGGGGATTTCAACACGGTGTTGGACTCAGCATTAGATCGTTCCAAATCTAGGACGGGGAAGAGGCCGGCTGCGGCCAAGGTGCTCAGGGGGTTTAATGGATCAGATGGGCGGAGTAGATCCGTGGAAATTTGCCAGGCCTTTGGCCAGAGAATTTTCTTTTTTCTCCCATGTATACAAGGTCTACTCCCGGATAGATGTTTTTGTTCTGGGCAGGGCATTGATCCCGAAAGTGGAGGGAACGGAGTATTCGGCCATAGCCATTTCAGACCACGCCCCGCATTGGGTGGAGCTAGAGCTGGGGGAGAAGAGGGACCAACGCCCGTTGTGGCGGTTGGATGTGGGACTGCTGGCGGACGAGGAAGTGTGTGGGAGGGTGCGGGGGTGCATCGAAAGATATCTGGAGGCCAACGACAACGGGGAGGTGCAGGTGGGGGTAGTATGGGAGGTGCTGAAGGCGGTGGTCAGGGGAGAGAGTTAATCTCCATCAGGGCTTATAGGGAGAAGAGAGAGGGCAGGGAAAGGGAGAGGTTAGTGGGGGAGATTTTAAGGGTGGACAGGAGAGATGTAGAGGCCCCTGATGAGGGGCTACTCAGGGAGAGACGAAGTCTCCAGACGGAGTTCGACCCGTTGACCACGGGGAAGGCAGAGGCACAGTGAAGAAAGGCACAGGGTGCGATGTATGAATATGGGGAGAAGGCGAGTCGGATGCTGGCACATCAGTTCCGTAAGAGGATGGCAGCGAGGGAAATAGGTGGAGTCAAGGATGGCAGGGGAACTACGGTGCGGAGTGCATTGAAAGTGAATGAGGCTTTTAAGGCCTTTTACGAGGAGCTGTATAGGTCCCAGTCCCCAGGGGGAAAAGAGGGGATGCGACGATTCTTGGACCAACTGAGGTTCCCGAGGGTGGAGGAGCGGGAGGTGGCTGGTTTCGGGGCGCCAATTGGGGCGGAGGAGCTGGTTAAAGGACTGGGGAGCATGCAGGCAGGGAAGGCCCCGGGGCCGGATGGGTTCCCGGTGGAGTTCTATAGGAAGTATGTAGACCTGTTAGCCCAGTTGCTGGCAAGGACCCTCAATGAAGCAAGGGAGGGGGGACTCTGCCCCCGACAACGCCGGAGGCGGCGATCTCTTTGATCCTGAAGATTATCATAGATTATCATAGAATTTACAGAGCCGAAGGAGGCCATTCAGCCCATCGAGTCTGCACCGGCTCGTGGAAAGAGAACCCTACCCAAGGTCAACACCGCCACCCTACCCCCATAACCCAGTAACCCCACCCAACACGAAGGGCAATTTTGGACACTAAGGGCAATTTATCATGGCCAATCCACCTAACCCGCACATCTTTGGACTGTGGGAGGAAACCGGAGCACCCAGAGGAAACCCACGCACACACGGGGAGGATGTGCAGACTCCGCACAGACAGTGACCCAAGCCAGAATCGAACCTGGGACCCTGGAGCTGTGAAGCAATCGTGCGGGATAAGGACCCACTGCAATGCGGGTCGTATAGACCGATCTCACTCCTCAATGTGGATGCTAAGTTGCTGGCAAAAATGTTGGCTACGAGGATTGAGGACTGTGTCCCGGGGCTGATTCACGAGGACCCGACGGGATTTGTAAAGGGTTGGCAGCTAAATACCAATGTGCGAAGGCTCCTAAATGTGATAATGATGCCATCGGTGGAGGGAGAGGCGGTGATGGTGGCAGCTATGGACGTGGAGAAGGCCTTTGACCGAGTGGAGTGGGAGTATCTCTGGGAAGTGTTGCGGAGGTTTGGGTTTGGAGAGGGCTTTATCAGTTGCGTTAAACTCCTATATAGAGCTCCGGTGGCGAGTGTGGTTACGAATCGGTGGAGGTCGGACTATTTTCGGCTGTATCGAGGGACGAGGCAGGGGTGCCCCCTGTCCCCTTTGTTGTTTGCACTAGCAATTGAACCTTTGGCCATGGCATTAAGGGAGTCTGGGAAATGGAGGGGGGTGGTCCGAGGGGGAGAGGAGCATCGAGTGTCGCTGTATGCAGACGACCTGTGGCGGACCCAGTGGAGGGGATGGTGGAGGCCATGCAGATCCTAAGGGAGTTTGGGGACTTCTCGGGCTATAAGCTCAATGTAGGGAAGAGCGAGCTCTTTGTGGTGCATCCGGGGGATCAGGGAAGAGGGATAGACGAACTACCGCTGGGGGCGGCGGATAGGAGCTTTCAATACTTGGGGATCCAGGTAGCTAGGAGCTGGGGGGCCCTGCACAAACTTAACTTGACGAGGCTGGTGGAGCAGATGAAGGAGGACCTTAAACGGTGGGACATGTTGCCGTTCTCGCTGGCGGGCAGGGTACAGTCGATTAAAATGGTGGTCCTTCCGAGGTTTCTTTTTGTATTTCAATGCCTTCCAATTGTGATCACCAAGGCCTTTTTTAAGAGGGTAGGCAGGAGCATTATGAGCTTTGTGTGGGCGAGTAAGACCCCGAGGGTAAGGAGGGGGTTCCTGGAGCGAAGTAGGGATAGAGGAGGGCTGGCGTTGCTGAATCTGGGTGTCTACTATTGGGCAGCCAACGTGGCGATGATCCGTAAGTGGGTGATGGAGGGAGAGGGGGCGGCATGGAAGAGGGTGGAGATGGCGTTCTGCAAAGGAACGAGCCCGGGGGCGCTGGTGACGGCACCGCTGCCGCTCTCGCCGACAAGGTACACCACGAGCCCGGTGGTGGCGGCAACGCTAAAGATCTGGGGGGCAGTGGAGACGGCACAGGGGTGCGATGGGAGCCTCGGTGTGGTCCCCGATCAGAGACAACCATCGGTTTGTCCCTGGAAGGATGGACGGGGGTTTCAGAGCTGGCATAGGGTAGGGATTAAAAGAATGGGGGACCTGTTCATTGATGGGACGTTTGCGAGCTTAGGGGCGCTGGAGGAGAAGTTTGGGCTACCCCCGGGAAATGCTTTCAGGTACATGCAAGTAAGAGGGTTTGTGAGGCGGCAGGTGAGGGAGTTCCCACTGCTCCCGGCACAGGGGATTCAAGACCGGGTGATTTTGGGCGTATGAGTCGGAGGGGGCAAGGTGTCGGCGATATATACCAGGAGATGAAAGAAGAGGGGGAGGAAGAAAGGAAGAAAGGGGGGGGGGGGGGGGGGGTGGTGGAGGGGAAGGGAGGATATCTTTCTTTGGGGGGGGGGGGGGAAGAGGAGGGAGGGGGAAGGGGGGGGTTGTCTGGGGGGCATTTGAGCAAGAAAATACATGAATGATCCGAAAAACTGAAATGTATGGGAGGAATCCAATGTACAAAGTTCTGCATCATATTGACTTGCCAAGTTCATGTCTTGCTACGTGAACTTTCTTTGTTTTGTGTTACGCGGGGGGGGGGCGTTGTTTGTAAGGTTGAAAATTTTGTTCAAAAATTCTGAATAAATATATATTTTTTTTAAATTAAAAAAAAATGCAGGAAACAGCCTGGACATCCAGCGTGTTAGACTCGCGACAGCGTGCTAGTTGACATGCAGCACTCACCACACTCACAATAAAATCACCAGCAATCTGCAAAAGCTTTCCTTCAAAACCGTCATCATGCTCATTCGGATCAATCCGCCTCCCTCTCTCTCCTGCAGTTCCCAGCAGTAGACTCCCCAACAGTGGGAAATCGCACCGACCCAGAGCACGCCAAAGAGAGGAGCCCCCCTTCCCCAGCCCAGGTCATCATTACCCCCCTCCCTTTCCTTACTCTAGGCCACAATGGCAAAGAGGCGGCAGCAAACAAACACACAGCCTCCAGGCAGCTGCAAGCAGAAAAGACCGCTCATTCGGATCAATTGGCCTCTCTCACCCCCTCGAAGCTCCCAGCAGTAGAATCCGCAGCAGTGAAAAATCACCAGAAGGAGAAAGAGCTTCCCCTTCCCCAGCCCAGGCAGCAGATCATTTTCAGTTTGGAGGAAAATTCCTTCCAGTTTCCTCATACTCTTCCTTCCTTTTCCCAAATACAAATGATCCTACCTTTTGGGGACTAATTTTGCAGCAACCAGTCTTGCACCTTCCCACTCCTTGTTCTTTCCACTGTGGTATGTAATCACGATATCCACATGGTTGAAGACATAATAGGTGTTCTTCTTGTTGAATTCAGACTGCAACGTAACAAAAACAAAGGCAAGGAAGTTAGAGCAACATGTGGCAAAGTGCATCGAATTAGGATACACAGTCCAGAAATTTGGCACTGCCTTAATCAGACATGTTCTTTGTTGCTTTGTGTATGCTCAGTCTAAACACATAACACATCTCAAAGCCAATGTGTCACCATTACATTGCGAACGGTCTTAGGTACACCTGTTTAAAATACATTTGATACAATTATGTCTGGTGATTCGGCAAAAGAGCGAAAATGATTCGATGAAATAAGACGCACCCCTTGCAGCTACTAAACGAAAAGGAGAGCCATCACCTTGTCATAATAGAACTTGATCTATTGCAGGTAAAAGGCTTTTTCCATAGAGGGACCTGGGTGTCCTCGTGCATAAATCGCAAAACATTAGTATGTAGGCACAACAAGTAACTAGGAAAGCTAATTGAATGTTATCATTAATGTAAGGGGAATGGAAAACAAAAATAGGGAGGTTATGCTTCAGTTATAAAGGACATTGCTGAGACCACTTCTGGAGTGCTGTGTAAAGTATCGGTCTCCTTATTTAATGAAGGACTCAGCAATGCATTGGAAGTAACCCGGAGAATGTCTACCAGACTAACATCTGAGAGTGGGCAGTTGGGCAGGCTAGACTTGTATCCGCTGGAGCTAGGAAGACTAAGAGGTAACTTGATTGAGACACACAAGATCCTGAAAGATCTTGACAACATATCGAGTGGATGTTTTCTCTTGTAGGAGAATCTAGAATTAGGGGTCACAATAAGGGATCGTCCTTTTAAGTCAGAGGTGGCAAGGTGATAAGTCTTTTGCACTCTTCCTCAAAAGATGGTGGAAGCAGTCTTTAAAGATAATTTAAAGACAGAGTTAGACAGTTTCATGATAAACAAGGGGGTGAATCAGGGGTAGGGAGGTTATGGAGGTTAGGTTGCATTCAGATCAGCATGGTGGAGTAGTCTCAATGGGCCTATTCCTGCTCCTAATTCGTATGTATGTAAATGATCAATTCATGGAATAAAGAGTGACTCCAAATTTCTAACTGAAGTCAAAGATACCAAGGATCCTTGGGAAATAAGAGACTGAATGGAGTAAAGGCACAAAAGGATACAGGGAACAGTTACACCAATCACTAAACAAAACATAACAATGCAAGTTAACAAAGCTCAAAAAAAATAACTGGGGTTCATTTCTAGAGGAATAGTCATAAAAAAAGCTAAGAAGTTGTATTAAATTTGATAAAACTTTTATTAGGTCATATGTACATAGTTCTGGTCTTAGAACCATTCGCATAATTTCAAGAAAGACTAACCATGACTTCTGGTGGCGGCCATGGAGTGAGCCAGGCCAGGGCAGCTCCTGCTCAAAGGTGTTGATTTGAACTCTTTTTACCCCAAAACGGGGAACCTTGACAGGAAAGTGCAGCTGATGGTGTGGAGGAGAAGTTCCCCCCCGGGAGTGGCATGTCTGCTAGTCAGCATTAGAGACCTGCGGCGTTGAAGCAATAGGAAAGACGGTGAAGGGGGAAGGGTTGCCGCATGCTGGAAAACCCCAAATGGAGCAACTGATGGCGTTCACCAGAAAGGAGTACCAGCACCAACCAAAGGAGATGCAGGAAGACCAATCGAAGGCCATCGAACAAGTGGTAACACTCTTGAAAGGCTCGATAGAGTCGAGAGGCACAGGGATCGCAGATCCGGGAGATGGAGAGGGTGATGTCCGATCACAGAGAACAGGTGGTGGAGTTGGAGGTGGGGCTCCTGGAGGACCTTTGCAAGTTACTAAGGGCAAATGTAGAGGAGGAGAACAGGTCCAGAAGGCAGAACCTGTGTATCATTTGCCTGCCTGAAGTTGTGGAAGGCATGAGTGACATCTCAAGGATGCTGGCGGGACTGATGGTGGAGGGGCTGGACATGTCCCCAGAGGCGGATAGAGCTCTCAGGTCCCCAAGGCAGAAGCCAAGGGCAGCATTGATTGTGAGGCTCCATAAGTTTGTGAAGAGAAAATACGGAGTTGGGCCAGGGAGAAGCGGAAATGCGAATGGAAGGGGAACAGAGTCCGAATCTATAAGGACATTGGAGCGGAGTTGGCGAAAAGGCGTGCTGAGTTCAACAGGGCCAAAGCGGCTCTTTATCGAAGGCCGATTTAATAATAATAATCACTTATTGTCAATGAAGTTCCTGTGAAAAGCCCCTAGTCGCCACATTCCGGCGCCTGTTTGGGCAGGCTGGAACGGGAATTGAATCCGCGTTGCTGGTCTTGCTCTGCATTACAAGCCAGCGATTTAGCCCACTGTGCTAAACCAGCCCCTTTGGGATAGTTTAGGGTATTGTACCCAGTGAGTGACTTTTGAAGCCAGGAATACTATTTCGAAACCCCAGAGGAGGCCTATGACTAGACTTGGGGAGAACTGAACGTTGATGGGAAACGGAGGAGTTGGAATATGGGAGTTCAGAAGATGTTAGTAGTGTGGGGGACGGAGGGTTTTATTTTCTCGGGTCAGGCGATTTTATGAAATGAAATGAAAATCGCTTATTGTCATAAGTAGGCTTCAATGAAGTTACTGTGAAAAGCCCCTAGTCGCCACATTCCGGCGCCTGTTCGGGGAGGCTGATACGGGATTATTATAGCGATTGTTTGTTTAAGAGCAATAAGTTTGTAAGGGGGCAACTGACCCCCCCCCCCCCCCCCCCCCCCCCCCACTTGTAGTATTGATTATTTTTTTGGGAGGAGGTGACCTGCAGCATTGGATATGTCTTTGTTTGAGTGGGGGAGGGGGTGATTCACAGGGAGCCTGTTGCACAGACCAATGAGGGGAAAGTGGGGGGAAGGGCGGATAGGAGGAGCCTTCGGGTAGGAGCTGCCACACTGGCAGGTAATGCTGGTGAACAGAAATGAGAAAGGAGATGGCCACGGGCGCAGGACGGGGGGAATGCGACGTGGCAGTATTGGAGGAGGAGCATGGTCATGAATGGAGAAGGGGGCCATCTTGGATGGGCTCAGTTTAGGGTGAAATAGAGGGGACAGTATCGGTAGAGGAGGATGGCGGACAGTAGAGGGAATGGAGGGGGCAAGCCTCCGGTAAGGTTCGTAACATGGAACGTTGGGGGGCTGAATGGGCCGGCAAAGTGGTCTCGGGTCTTTACGCATTTGAGGTGCTTGAAGGGGAGGGTGGACTTCCTGCAGGAGATGCACCTCCGGGTAAAAGATCAGGATATGTTAAGAAAGGGATGGGTGGGTCAGGTATTTCAGTCAGAATTTTGATTCAAAGTCACGGGGTGGGGGCATCCTGTTCAGCAAAAAGACGGGGTTTGTATGTGCCAAGAAAGTGCGGGAAGCAGGGGGTAGATACGCAATAGAGAGCGGGGTGTTGGAGGGGACGCCGATGGTGCGAGTGAATGTTTATGCACCAAATTGGGATGGCGTGGGGTTTGTGAGGGGGTTGGTGGGTGTGTTCCAGACCTGGACACACATCAGTTGATCATGGGGAGCGACTTTAATTGCGTGCTGGAACCGAGGTTGGACAGATCAAGCCGCAAGTCAATGGGAGATTGAGGATGGCAAAGGAGCTGGGAGGGTTGATGGAAAGGATGGGTATGGTGAACTCGTTGAAGTTAAAGAACCCTGGGGGGGGGGGGGAAAGAGTACTCCTTCTTCGCACATTGAAGGTGGTGGTTCAGGGGGAGATGATCTCATTCAAGGGGCATGGAGAGAGGTGGTGATGAGAGGAGTACGGACGGTTATTGGATGAGATAGTCGAGGTTGACAGTGAATATTTGAGGGCTCCCACCGAGGAGGGACTGGCGAAGAGAAAGTAGTTACGGGGCAGTTCGACAGGCTGACGACGAGAAAGGCTGTTGGGCAGCGGTGGAGTGCAAGGGGGGTGCAGTATGAATATGGAGAGAAGGCGAGCCGCACGCTTGCCTATCAGCTACGGAGGTAGGCCGCGTCTAGAAATCCTAAGAGTACGGACAGGGAAATGGGAGGTAGTGTCCGAGCCGAGGAAGATTAACGAGGCACTCATGGAGTATTATGAGAAATTGAATCGGGCCGATCCGGGAGGCGAGGAAGGGGACATGGGGCTGTGTTTGGATGAGCTGGAATTCCCACAGCTGGATGAGAAAAAGAGACAGGAGCCAGTGGGATTGAGAGAAGGATGGAAAGCATAAAAGGGATGAAGTCAGGGCGGGCGGTTACCCGGTGGAGTTCGATAAGGAGTTTGCGACGGAATTGGCACCACACTTATTGGGGGTTTTAGCGAGGCGCTGGAGAAGGGGGAGCTGCTGGAGACACTGACACGTGACGATCATGCTAATTCCGAAGAAGGGGAAGGACCCACTAGAGTGTGGGACATTCAGGCCTATATCACTGTTGAATACCAATGTGAAAGTGCTGGCTAAGTTAGTGGCAGGGAGGATGGAAGGATGCGTTCCTGGGGTGCTTGTAGAGGACCAAACGGGCTCTGTGAAGGGTAGACACCTTGCCAGTAATATTGGGCAGTTACTAAATTTGATCATAACCCCTCGAGGGGTATCTGTGGACGCGGAGAAGGCTTTCAACCGGGTGGAATGACGGTACTTGTTCGAGATTCTGGGAAGGTTAGGGTTTGGGCAGAAGTTTGTGGGTGCGTCTGCTGTACGTGACCCCAGTGATGAGTGTATGGGCAAACGAGATGAGTTCACGGAGCTTCGGGTTGCATATGGCAACAAGGCAGAGGTGTTCGCGCTGGCGATAGAGCCCTTGCCGATGGCTCTTAGGGGGTCAGCAGAGGGGAGTGGGGAACACCGGATGTCGCTGTTTGCAGACAATCTGCTGTTGTTCCTGGTCAGACCCGCTGGAGTGTATGGGGAGAATTATGGGCTCATTAGAGAGGTTGGGGCCTTCTCGGGCGATAATAATAATCTTTGTTGTCACAAGTAGGCTTACATTAACACTGCAATGAAGTTACTGTGAAAATCCCCTCGTCGCCACATTCCGGCACCTGTTCGGGTACACAGAGGGAGAATTCAGAATATCCAAATTACCTAACAAGCACGTCTTTCGGGACTTGTGGGGAGGAAACCGGAGCACCTGGGGGAAACCCACGCAGACATGGGGAGAACGCGCAGACTCCGCACTGACGCTGACCCAAGCCTGGAATCGAACCTGGGACCCTGGAGCTGTGAAGCAACAGTGCTAACCACTGTGCTACCGTATAAGGTAAAGCGAGGTGTTTGCGGTGAATGAGGCGGGATGGGGAGCCAATTTGGGGGTGCTGCCATTTAAGGTAAACAGGAATAGGTTTGGGTATCTGGGGGTCCAGGTGATGGGGGAGTGGGCGACGATGAACAAATGGAACTTAACAAAGGTGATCGGAGGACTTTAGGAGATGGGTTACATTACACCTGACCCTGGCGGGGAGGTCCAGGTGGTAAAAATGAACATCCTGCCAAGGTTCTGCTTTGTATTCCAGACCCTCCCGATCTTCATTCTGAAGGCCTTTTTCCAGAAACAAGACGCAGCGATTTTGCAGTTTATATGGGGGTGGATGGGGGTGGCACCTAGGGTGAAGTGGATCCTTCTACAGAGGCAGAGAGGAGGATTGGTGTTACCGAATCTGCTGCAGTATTATTGGGCAGCGAATGTGGGAAAAGGGAGGCGGTGGGGGGAAGGCGAGGGGTTTGGATGCAGGAGGAGTTCTGTAGAGGTCTTGCCTGAGGGTCATGGTGCTGGCAGTGCTATCGCTGGCAACGATGTACACTGAGATCCCGGTCGCAGTCCATGATTAGGGTGTGGAACCAGCTGAGGAGACACCCGAGGATGGAGGGGATATCGGTGCAAACACCGCTGTGTGAGAACCACGGGTTCAAGCCGGGGGATAGGGATGACATGTATGGGAGGTGGAGAGAGGTGGCGTTAGCGAGGGCGAGAGATCTATACTTGGAGGAGATGTTTGCAACTCTGCAAAAGCTGCGGAAGAGGGCGAGCTCCTGAAGCGAAGCAAATCGAGGTATATGTAATTGAGGGACTTTGCACGGAAGGTATGGGGAGGGTTTCCCAAGCTGCTGAAATATACCCCATTGGAATAGTTGCAGCTCCCGGACTTGGAAGGATCATAGAATTTACAGTGCAGAAGGCGTGGACATATACACATTGATGGGGGAGCACAGGCGGTGAGTATCAAGGAGAAACGGGAGGAGGAGTTGGGGGGGGGGAAGAAGAGAAAGAGATAGGATGCGGACTGTGGAGTGAGGCGATGGCACAGGGCAAATTCGACCTCAGCATGTGCGAACGAGTTTGATACAGTTTAAGGTCACACACAGGGTGTTCATGATTCAGGCAAGGATGAGTGGGTTCTTCGAGGGGGTGGCAGACGAGTGCGAGAAGTGTGGGCGAGGACCAGCGAACCACACACGTAGGTTCTGGAGCTGTGAGAAGTCGGAGGTGTACTTAGAGGGGTACTTGGGACGTTATCAATGATTGTGACGGCAGAGGCTGGTTAGACGCTATGGTGGCGATTTTTGGGGTATCGGAAGTGCTGGAGCTGATGGAGGGAAGGATGGCCGATGTGGTGGCCTCCACCTCTCCAGTTGCCCAGCAAAGGGTTTTGCTGGAATGATGGTCGTCAACGCCGCCGGGGGTGGCCTGTCTGGAGGGCCTGTATGACTTCCTCCGGTTGGAGAAGATCAAGTTTGAGTTGAGGGGATTAGCGGAGGCCTTTGAGACACGGTGGGGATTGTTCACGGCCATGTTTGAGGAATTGTTCGGCTTTTGGGGGGGGGGGGGGGGGGGGGGGGGGGGGGAGGACGACACCTGCGCAAGCTGCATGTGGAGAACGTTCTCCAATTTATGTTTTTGTACTTTTGAATATGTTTGGATTAAAATACATTTTTCAAAAGAAGACTGAACATCTTGAAGCTCCTTCCGCCAGAAAAGAGCAAGAGATGGTCTTTGAAATTCTGAAGGGGTTTTATAGGGATGATATTCTCACTTGCAGGTGTAGCCACCTGAGTTGGCCAAGTCCCGATTTAAAATGGCGAACGGCAAAGGCTGAAGGGAAATTCAGCCAACACAGGCAGAAACCAGCAGGTGCAAGTTTGCTGTGTATTTAATTCTGCAAAGGCCCAGACAGCATCGATACAAGCAGCCATCTGCATAATAATGTAGCAGCCATCTACATACTAATAAGCAATCCCCGGGAAGAATAGCAACATTTGGGACAAACAAAACTAAGCCAGACTCCCCGGCGCCAGCAGGAGCCAACACAAAAGAGGTTAACGGACACCTCAAGACCGCCCATCGATCAGGGAACCACTCCAGTATTGGAGAAATCAAACCAAGCGATTGGAACGAGGTCCAATCACCTAGAACCAGGTACAGTGTCCGCCCCGAAAGGCGGGAAGCCCCTGGGAACTATAAAGTTAAGCCCCCAAGTTCAAATCGTTCTTCTTGACCGGGTCACCCAGCAACGCGAACCAACATTGACCGTGACTGGTCCAACGGCCGGCGAGAGATCGTAAGTCTTCAGTCAACACTCGCTACGAGATAGGCGCTCCTAACTATCAATCCATACCAACTTCGAATCCCGCAGACTCAGAACCCGAACGAAAGGCCATTTGTTCCCCTGACCTGGTGGGCCAGTCAGAAGCTAAGTACAGGCCTGTTAGTCGTAGAAGTAGCTTAGACGTAGAATTTGTGCATGAGTAGCGATTACTGTGCATAATAAATGTGCTTTGATTTAAATCTTACTAATCGGTGTATTGAGTTATTGGTCATTTATCGAACTTGAACCTCGTGGCGGTATCATAAAGATACCTGGCGACTCGAGCAAAGGTTATAAAACAGAGCCAAGTGAACCAACCAAAAGTTAGCAACACATGGGAGTTGAAATCTGGGAGTCATAATTATAGGATTGTTACTATGAATCTAATGGCATGTGTGGAGCAACCAAGAATCAACACATTTTTTTGTGCTGTAAATTCTATGTAATTCTGCGCAAGGAACTACATTTTAATCTGATCAACAGTGAACAATTTTAAAACATGCACATGCAACATTCTAATACAAATAGTTACATAGAGAAAGGCAACTTACATTGATGACACAGGCATCTTTTGGGCGGCCATCCTGAGTAACAAAGCATCCAATTGGAAATCCAGGATTGCAAAACTTTTGGCCATCTTCCACATCATAGCACCACGTGACAGGCATGTTATCAATGATCCTACAAAATGGACCACACCAAGTGTAACGCAACTTTTCAAAATACACAAGATTGAAAGGTACATTAGTTTGAATACTGTATTTTTAAAATGCAATCTGCAAAACTGAACATCTTCATGTTCACATGTTACCAGACAGCAAGCCAAATAACGCATTCTAATCAGTGCCACCAGCGACCAAGTCTGGGAGCAGTTTGTGACACATCAGCACTGTACTTTAGTCATGAATTATTCAAGTAGTGCTGTACTGGAATGGCAATGGGGACACACTGCAAAAAAAAAAAAAAAATTGTAAAATAAAGGACCTCTGGAAACTCACCTCCAGCGTCACCTTGGGTTTGAAATGGCCATGGAAAGGACCTACCCTGAACCATTTACAAAATCAACAAGAGATGAGATGATTGAATCTAATTATCTATCTATATGAACAGGGAAACAATTCCTGAGGAACTGCTGAACAAAAATACAAAGGTCCATCTAGTGTATGCACTACCATCCTGCTGATTGACAAACTATCTTTCTCAACAGCCAACTAAGTGTCTTAACAATGAGGTGTCTTGAATGCTCAAAGATTAAAGAATATTTGCCCCTCTTGAGATGTATTTCCTCAGAACTCATATCAAAAACTTTGAAAAGTTACCACATGGCAGGGCACAACAAAAGATTATGGCATGCAGAGTCAAGGCTGACCATTTCAACTAAATCAACGAAAAAAATCTTTCAAATTCCCCTCCATTATGCACATAGTCGAAGCTGACACCACCAGTGTAATACTGAGTCTACACTCCATGACTGGAGGTGCTGAGACCTGAAACTACAACACTGTTTGCCCTCTCAGGCAAGTGTAAAGGATCCCATGGTATAATTTCAAAGACAAGCAATGGATTTTTCTCCCTGGTCTCTTGATCAATACTTATTCCTCAATTAACACCTAAAACAGGGTATCCAGTCAATTACTTGATTGCTGTGCTCAAATTGCCTGGTACATTATTTCGTTATAGCAAAGTCACCATAGTCCCAGGTGGCCGTAGGCTGCTTTCCTCTTTGAGGGGGGATCTGACTGGTGGTGATTTAACCTGAGGTGAGGGGCAAGGTTGAGACGGCGGGCCTTCATGAATAACCTCAGCCAGTATGGGATTTGAATCTGTGCTGTTGTCCTCGCTCTGCATCACGAACCAGCTGCCCAGCTAACTGAGCTTTTTCCAAGAGTGGGGGTGTCAATTACAAGGGGTCACGATTTCAAGGTGAGGGGGAGAAAGTTTAAGGGAGATGTGCGCGGAAAGTTTTTTTTACGCAGAGGGTGGTGGGTGCCTGGAACGCTTTGCCAGCGGAGGTGGTAGAGGCGGGCACGATAGCATCATTTAAGATGCAGCTAGACAGATATATGAACGGGCGGGGAACAGAGGGAAGTAGATCCTTGGAAAATAGGTGACAGGTTTAGACAAAGGATCTGGATCGGCGCAGGCTGGGAGGGCCGAAGGGCCTGTTCCTGTGCTGTAATTTTCTTTGTTCTTTAAACCGACCCCCATTTCCTTGTATTACAACATTGACCACACTTCATTGGCTGGGCTGCAAGTGTTGTGCGGAATCTTGAGATCGTGAAAAATGTCGTAAAAGTAACCTTCACTTTTACTTTTGTGAAGGATGTATTTTATGCTCAATGACTACTTGATCCAGCCATAAGCTATCCAGTCCCAGGTGGTCTCAACTTGGGGCCGAGCATGAGCTCAGAGAGGTGGAGCATGGACACTAGTAGAATAATGAAACGAAAGAGAAAATGCTGGAAAATCTCAGCAGGTCTGGCAGCATCTGTAGGGAGAGAAAAGAGCTAACGTTTTGAGTTTGATGACTCTTTGTCAAAGCTCAGGATCTAGGAGGGGGTAAATATTAGCTCGGATTCCAGATCGCTTCTATATCATAGAATCCTGGAATCATAGAACCTCTTCTGTGCAGAAGGAGGCCATTCAGCCTATAAGTCTACATCGGCCCTTGCTCCATTAGTGCACCTTACCTAGGCCTAATCTCTGCCCCTATCCCTGTAACCCCATCTAATCTTTGAGCAATATTAGCCAATCCACCTAACTTGCACATCTTTGGACTGTGGGAGGAAACCGGAGCACCCCGAGGAAACCCATTCCATGAGGTCGCTCACCCACACCCCCGAGTCCCTCCACCCAAGCAAAATCCGTCTCCGGGCTACCAGTAAGGCAAAGACCAAGACTTTGGACTCTCTCGCTACCCGGACTCCTGGGTCTTCCGAAAATCGCCACTTCTGGACTCGGGGCAACCTTCACGTTCAGTTCCTCGGACATGACGTCAGCGAACCCGTCTGAATCTCTCCAGCTTCGGACAAGCCCAAAACATGTGAACATATTTCATGCGCCCCATCGCGCACCGCCCACACTTATCCTCCACCCCTGAAAGAACTTGCTCATTCTGACCACCGTCACATGCGCCCTATGAACCACTCTGAATAGAATAAGTGCACACGAAGAGGATGTGTTCTCAGAGTCTCCTCCCATAACCCAGCCTCCATCTCCCTCCCACTTCTATTTAACATCTCCCATCGGGGCTTCCGCCCAATCCATTAACTACTTATAAATCTCCGACACCCTCTCCTCGCCAACTTCAACACCACCTTGTCCTGCAGCCCTGGGGGCGGCAGGTCGGGAAAGGGCAACACCTGCTTCCTAAAATAATCCCGTACCTGTAAGTGCCAGAACCCATTCCCGCTGGGCAGCTCACCTCCACCAGTCCAATGGGTGCCCCCAGCCGCCCTACCAGATCCTCTTCCACTTTAGGGAACTCCAACCTGTCCAGAAATCGCTGCATTTCCTCCTACCCTGCCGGGGGCTCAGATTCATATAGTCTCTTATACATTTCCTCAAATACCCCATTCACCCCCACTGGGTCCAAGACCTCCATTCCCCTCCCACGCTTCACCGTTCCAATCTCCCACGCCGCCAGCTGCTTCCTAAGTTGCTGGGCTAGCATCCTGCTCGCCTTCTCCCCGGATTCATACACTGCCTCCTTAGCTCTCCGTAACCACCCCACGGTCTTCCCCGCTGACACCAACCGGAACTCCATCTGGAGCTTCTGCCGCTCCTTCAACGAACTTGCCTCCGGGACCTCCAAGTACCTCCTCTCTACCCGCAGGATCTCCTCCACCAGCCTTGCCATCTTTGCCCACTCCATCCTATCCCTATGCGCCCGGATTGATATAAACTCCCTCTTGGCCACTGACTTAAGCGTCTCCCATAGCGTGGCGGCTGAACTGCAACCCGTGTCATTCAGCTCCACATACCCCCAAATGGCAGCCCTCACACCACCTCGTCTGCTAGCAACCCCACATCTAATCTCCAATGCAGGCGCAAGGCTCCCCCCGGACTTGCAAGTCCACCCAGTGGGGCACGTGATCAGAGACCACAATCGGCGAATACCCCGAGTCGATCAACCTCACCAGCCGAATACCCCGAGCCTTGTCCACCACAAAGTAATCGATCAGCAAGTACGCATAGAATTTACAGTGCAGAAGGAGTCCATTCGGCCCATCGAGTCTGCACCAGCTCTTGGAAGCCCATGCCTCCACCCTATCCCTGTAACCCAGTAACCATGGGGCTGGTTTAGCACAGTGGGCTAAACAGTTGGCTTGTAATGCAGAACAAGGCAGCAGCACGGGTTCAATTCCCGTAACAGCCTCCCCGAACAGGCGCCAGAATGTGGGGACCAGGGGCTTTTCACAGTAACTTCATTGAAGCCGACTTGTGACAATAAGCGATTAATATTATTATATTATTAACCCCACCTAACCTTTTTGGACACTAAGGGCAATTTATGATGGCCAATCCAGCTAACCTGCACATCTTTGGACTGTGGGAGGAAACCGGAGCACCCGGAGGAAACCCACGCACACACGGGGAGGATGTGCAGCCTCTGCACAGACAGTGACCCAAGCAAGGAATCGAACCTTGAACCCTGGAGCTGTGAAGCAACTGTGCTAACTACTGTGCTACTGTGCTTTCCCCTTGTGCACATGGGAGAAGTATGAAAATTCCTTCAGCCTTGGCCTCCCAAACTTCCACGGATCCCCCCCCCCACCATGCGCTCCATTAACCCCTTTAGCTCCTTCGCCACTGCCGAAACCCTCCCCGATCGAGGACTCGACCGATCAAATCTCAGCTTGATAACCGTATTAAAATGGGAGTCTAGATCTGGGATCTTCCCCAACACCCACCTCATGAATTCAACATCGTCCCAATTTGGGACATACAAGTTCACCAGAACCACTGGCATCCCCTCCAATTTCCCGTTCACCATCGATGTACCTGGGAAAGTAACGAGCTCCAGGTATATCAGGACCTGGGCACGTAACTGGCAAAGAGAAGAGCTGGATTCAACCCTCTTGCAGAAGGGGGTGAAGTTCGGTATGTTGTACCCAGCCCGGCAGCCTTTGGGTGACCTACAACGGTCGTGAGCCTCAATCCTTCCCCCCGGATCTGCTACTATATTCCCCACCCTCAAACGCTACCCACTTATTTATTAGCACCACCACTCCCCGCATCTTTATATCCAACCCAGAGTGAAAACCTGTCCAACCCAACCCTTCCTCGGCCTCGTCTGCCCCACAACCAGGCTGGTCACATGGAATGTGAGGGCTGAATGGGCTAGTCAAACAGTCGGGCGTGTTTGCTCACCTGGTGAGCTTATAAAGGCGGCTGTGGCATTTCTATAGGAAACGCATTTGAAGATTGGGGATCAGACGAGGCCAAGAAAGGGATGCGTTGGACAGGTTTTTCACTCGCGGTTGGATATAAAGATGTGGGGAGTGGCGGTGCTAATAAACAAGTGGGTAGAGTTTGAAGGTGGAGAATATAGTAGCACATCCGAGGGGGAAGGATTGCGGGGAATGGTGCTCGCGACCGTTGTGGGTCACCCAAAGGCTGGCCGGGTACAACATCCCGAACTTCACTCTTGTGACAATAAAAAAGATTATTATGGCAGATTAGCTATCTGAAAAGATTGAACAGGTTGGGGAGGTGTCCTGGCAAAGGTCTTTAAGATTAAGAATGGATTGAATGGGGTTGACGTGGAGAGAACATTTCTATTTGTGGGAGAATCAAAAACTCGGAATAATAAATACAACAGTTACTAATAAATCCAACAGGGAAGTAAAGAAAAATGTCTTTACTCCACAAGTAGTTGGAATGCGGAATCCATTACAACAGGAAATTATAGAGGTAAATACCTTACAGGCTTTCAAACGGAAGCTAAATGATTGTAGAGCTGAAACAGAATTAGAAAGATATTTCTTCTTCCTATTTCTCATCTCCATGGTGCTCCACTGACCACATCTTCAAAAGGTCCAGTATCACTTTCACTTGTATGCTGATGATACCCATTTCTTCCTCACCACTCCCTGATGACGATTCCAATATTGTTGAATTACCAGATTACTTATCCCACATTGAGTACTCGGCCTCAGTGGGGGGGAAAGTATTGGAAGCAATTGAGAGACAGAATTAATCTGCATTAGGAGAGGCCGGGATTAATCAGGAACAGTCAGCATGGTTTTGTTAAGGGGAGGTCATGTCTGACCAACTTAAGTGAATTTTCCGAAGAGGTGACCAGGTGCGTAGATGAGGGAAATGCATTTGACGTAGTCTACTTGGACTTCAGCAAGGCTTTTGATAAGGTGCCACATGGGAGACTGATAGCAACGGTAAGAGCCATGGGATCCAAGGAAATTTGGCAAATTGGATCTAGAATTGGCCGAGTGGCAGGAAGCAGAGGGTGATGGTCGAGGGGTGTTTTTCTGACTGCTTTATATAAATGATTTAGACATTTAGGAGGGTTGATCAGTATGTTTGCGAATGATATGAAAATTGATGGGATGATAAACAGGGAGGAGGATCGTCTTCGATTACAGGAGGAGATAGATGGGCTGGTCAGTGACAAATGGAATTCGACCCGGATAAGTGTGAGGTGATGCACTTGGGCAGGACAAACAAGGCGCGGGAATACATGATAAATGGCAGGACCCTGGGAAGCAGAGGATCAGAGGGACCTTGGTGCATGTACACCCATACCTGAAGGTAGCACAGCAGGGGAATACAGTGGTTAAGAAGCTATGAGTCTGCATGTTCTCCTCGTGTCTGCGTGGGTTTCCTCCCACAAGTCCCGAAAGGCGTGCTCGTTAGGTGAACTGGACATTGAATTTTCCCTCAGTGTATCCGAACAGGCGCCAGTGTGGCAACAAGGGGATTTTTCACAGTAACCTCATTGCAATGTTAATCTAAGCCTACTTGTGACACTAATAAAGATTATTTGGACACCCCTTATCTCATTTATAATGAAGATGAATGGAACCACGGAAGAGTGGAGGGAGATATATATTGATGCACACACAGCTGAATGTGGCGTGGAAAATTAATCCTAAACTCTCGTAAATTGCGAGCAATTGTCACATGGGAAGGTGTGCACCATGTGACCCTGATTTCATGGTCCTATCCTGTTTCACCTTCATTCTCTGGTTGGGCTTATAGCAACATCAAGTTATGTCTAATGATCGTGTCGAGCTCGTCATACTGCTGTTCTTCTGCCCCCCTCTATATTTATGTCTGCTGAGCTTTTTGTTTCGCTTGCTGTGCTCTATCATTCCTGTGGTTTTGTGGCATTGTTTGTTAAAATGTCAAACCCTAACAAACATCTTGATTTAAGGTTGCTTGACTGGGAGTCCATGTAGATCAGCAAGCACAGGTGTGATAATGGAACGGGACTTAATGAGAGTTAGGACACAGGCAGTAGAAGCTTGGATGTCTTCAAGTTTAAAGGGTAGAATGTGGGAGACCAGGTTAAGAGTGCGATGGAATAGTCAAGTCTCGAGTTAACAGGGTCACGGATGAGTGAGTCAGCAGCAAATGAGCTGGAATAGGCTGTATAAAAGTTGTTGTAGCAGGTATGCTGAAAGATAAATATGAGGCGAGTGGAACAGGCGAGGACTAGTGTTGAGTGTAGACAGTTAGACGTTTGAAAAATGAAATGAAAATCGCTTGTCACAAGTAGGCTTCAATGAAGTTACTGTGAAAAGCCCCTAGTCGCCACATTCCGGCGCCTGTTCGGGGAGGCTGGTACGGGAATTGAACCGTGCTGCTGGCCTGCCTTGGTCTGCTTTAAAAGCCAGCGATTTAGCCCAGTGTGCTAAACCAGCCCCAACGTTTTAGTTGCTGTGAAATGAAGAGTCTAAAGTTTTTGTTCCTTTTCACCAAACACCATTTATTTCACTTCCACAGCCTCTGCACAAAACTCTTAACAACACATTACCTGACAGAGGCCACCTGAAGCCCCTTTCCATATCAGTGTCAATTAAAGGATTCTTAACATATGAGACAACTAATTGCAATGTCTCTTAACCCATTACTTAACAATCTCCCCTTCCTTGGAGAAAACAAATAATTAGGTGAAAACAAAATTTCAAGAAACTCAAAAACACACACGATGTGTCCCCCCCCTTTTTTTGTTTTTGTTTGGACGAGAAAGAAAAAAAAAAGTCACAGAAACAAGCGCCCTTCATTAACAATATCCAAAAGTTTCTGTGAACTCGCCCCTCTTTTCGTAAAACAGTCTGACAGTTGATAGCTCCTGTCGACCCATTTAATTTTTGTTATTTCCCCTCTGTCCAACATCTGCTTCAAACTTGCGATGTCTATCCGTAACCTCTTTTCATTGACACTTTTTGTAGAGTGCACATTTTTCCCACAGGGATTTATTGTCAATGTGACAGATAGTTAACAGATAGTTAACAGTAACTTTGAAATTTTTAAAAAATATATATTTTTAAAAAATAATTTTTTTTTAATTTTAATTAATTGACGCAATGTCAGTTAGAGGGGTGCAGTGCTCTGACTGTGAGATGTGGCAGGTCCGGGAGGCTTCCAGCGTTCCGGATGGCTTCATCTGCAGAAAGTGCACCCAACTGGAGCTCCTCACAGACCGCATGGTTCGGTTGGAGCAGCAATTGAATGCACTTAGGAGCATGCAGGTGGCGGAAAGCGTCATAGATCGCAGTTATGTAAATGTGGTCACACCCAAGGTGCAGGCAGAGAAATGGGTGACCACCAGAAAGGGCAGGCAGTCAGTGCAGGAATCCCCTGTGGTTGTCCCCCTCTCGAACAGGTATACCCCTTTGGATACTGTCAGGGGGGATAGCCTATCAGGGGAAAAAAGCAGCAGCCAGAGCAGTGGCACCACGGCTGGCTCTGATGTTCAGAAGGGAGGGTCAAAGCGCAGAAGAGCAATAGTAATAGGGGACTCTATAGTCAGGGGCACAGATAGGCGCTTCTGTGGACGTGAAAGAGACTCCAGGATGGTATGTTGCCTCCCTGGTGCCAGGGTCCAGGATGTCTCCGAACGGGTAGAGGGCATCCTGAAGGGGGAGGGCAAACAGGCAGAGGTCGTTGTACATATTGGTACTAACGACATAGGCAGGAAGGGGCAGGAGGTCCTGCAGCAGGAGTTCAGGGAGCTAGGCAGAAAGTTAAAAGACAGGACCTCTAGGGTTGTAATCTCGGGATTACTCCCTGTGCCACGTGCCAGTGAGGCTAGAAATAGGAAGATAGAGCAGCTAAACACGTGGCTAAACAGCTGGTGTAGGAGGGAGGGTTTCCGTTATCTGGACCACTGGGAGCTCTTCCGGGGCAGGTGTGACCTATATAAGGACGGGTTGCATCTAAACCGGAGAGGCATAAATATCCTGGCCGCGAGGTTTGCAAGTGTCACACGGGAGGGTTTAAACTAGTATGGCAGGGGGGGTGGGCACGGGAGCAATAGGTCAGAAGGTGAGAGCATTGAGGGAGAACTAGGGAATAAGGAAAGTGGGGCTCTGAGGCAGAGCAGACAGGGAGAAGTTGCTGAACACAGCGGGTCTGGTGGCCTGAAGTGCATATGTTTTAATGCAAGAAGTATTATGGGTAAGGCAGATGAACTTAGAGCTTGGATTAGTACTTGGAACTATGATGTTGTTGCCATTACAGAGACCTGGTTGAGGGAAGGGCAGGATTGGCAGCTAAACGTTCCAGGATTTAGATGTTTCAGGCAGGATAGAGGGGGATGTAAAAGGGGTGGCGGAGTTGCGCTACTGGTTAGGGAGAATATCACAGCTGTACTACGGGAGGACACCTCAGAGGGCAGTGCGGCTATATGGGTAGAGATCAGGAATAAGAAGGGTGCAGTCACAATGTTGGGGGTTTACTACAGGCCTCCCAACAGCCAGCGGGAGATAGAGGAGCAGATAGGTAGACAGATTTTGGAAAAGAGTAAAAACAACAGGGTTGTGGTGATGGGAGACTTCAACTTCCCCAATATTGACTGGGACTCACTTAGTGCCAGGGGCTTAGACGGGGCGGAGTTTGTAAGGAGCATCCAGGAGGGCTTCTTAAAACAATATGTAGACAGTCCAACGAGGGAAGTGGCGATACTGGACCTCGTATTGGGGAATGAGCCCGGCCAGGTGGTAGATGTTTCAGTAGGGGAGCATTTCGGTAACAGTGACCACAATTCAGTAAGTTTTAAAGTACTGGTGGGCAAGGATAAGAGTGGTCCTAGGATGAATGTGCTAAATTGGGGGAAGGCTAATTATAACAATATTAGGCGGGAACTGAAGAACATAGATTGGGGGCGGATGTTTGAGGGCAAATCAACATCTGACATGTGGGAGGCTTTCAAGTGTCAGTTGAAAGGAATTCAGGACCGGCATGTTCCTGTGAGGAAGAAGGATAAATACGGCAATTTTCGGGAACCTTGGATAACGAGAGATATTGTAGGCCTCGGCAAAAAGAAAAAGGAGGCATTTGTCAGGGCTAAAAGGCTGGGAACAGACGAAGCCTGCGTGGAATAAAAGGAAAGTAGGAAGGAACTTAAGCAAGGAGTCAGGAGGGCTAGAAGGGGTCACGAAAAGTCATTGGCAAATAGGGTTAAGGAAAATCCCACGGCTTTTTACACGTACATAAAAAGCAAGAGGGTAGCCAGGGAAAGGGTTGGCCCACTCAAGGATAGGCAAGGGAATCTATGTGTGGAGCCAGAGGAAATGGGCGAGGTACTAAATGAATACTTTGCATCAGTATTCAGCAAAGAGAAGAAATTGGTAGATGTTGAGTCTGGAGAAGGGTGTGTAGATAGCCTGGGTCACATTGAGATCCAAAAAGGCGAGGTGTTGGGTGTCTTAAAAATATTAAGGTAGATAAGTCCCCAGGGCCTGATGGGATCTACCCCAGAATACTGAAGGAGGCTGGAGAGGAAATTGCTGAGGCCTTGACAGAAATCTTTGGATCCTCGCTGTCTTCAGGGGATGTCCCGGAGGACTGGAGAATAGCCAATGTTGTTCCTCTATTTAAGAAGGGTAGCAAGGATAATCCCGGGAACTACAGGCCGGTGAGCCTTACTTCAGTGGTAGGGAAATTACTGGAGAGAATTCTTCGAGGCAGGATCTACTCCCATTTGGAAACAAATGGACGTATTAGTGAGAGGCAGCATGGTTTTGTGAAGGGGAGGTCGCGTCTCACTAACTTGATAGAGTTTTTCGAGGAGGTCACTAAGATGATTGATGCAGGGAGGGCAATGGATGTTGTCTATATGGACTTCAGTAAGGCCTTTGACAAGGTCCCTCATGGTAGACTAGTACAAAAGGTGAAGTCACACGGGATCAGGGGTGAGCTGGCAAGGTGGATACAGAACTGGCTAGGTCATAGAAGGCAGAGAGTAGCAATGGAAGGATGCTTTTCTAATTGGAGGGCTGTGACCAGTGGTGTTCCACAGGGATCAGTGCTGGGACCTTTGTTCTTTATAGTATATATAAATGATTTGGAGGAAATGTAACTGGTCTGATTAGTAAGTTTGCAGACGACACAAAGGTTGGTGGAATTGCGGATAGCGATGAGGACTGTCTGAGGATACAGCAGGATTTAGATTGTTTGGAGACTTGGGCGGAGAGATGGCAGATGGAGTTTAATCCGGACAAATGTGAGGTAATGCATTTTGGAAGGTCTAATGCAGGTAGGGAATATACAGTGAATGGTAGAACCCTCAAGAGTATTGAAAGTCAAAGAGATCTAGGAGTACAGGTCCACAGGTCACTGACAGGGGCAACACAGGTGGAGAAGGTAGTCAAGAAGGCATACGGCATGCTTGCCTTCATTGGCCGGGGCATTGAGTATAAGAATTGGCAAGTCATGTTGCAGCTGTATAGAACCTTAGTTAGGCCACACTTGGAGTATAGTGTTCAATTCTGGTCGCCACACTACCAGAAGATTGTGGAGGCTTTAGAGAGGGTGCAGAAGAGATTTACCAGAATATTGCCTGGTATGGAGGGCATTAGCTATGAGGAGCGGTTGAATAAACTCGGTTTGTTCTCACTGGAACGAAGGAGGTTGAGGGGAGACCTGATAGAGGTCTACAAAATTATGAGGGGCATAGACAGAGTGGATAGTCAGAGGCTTTTCCCCAGGGTAGAGCGGTCAATTACTAGGGGGCATAGGTTTAAGGTGAGAGGGGCAAGGTTTAGAGTAGATGTATGAGGCAAGTTTTTTACGCAGAGGGTAGTGGGTGCTTGGAACTCGCTACCGGAGGAGGTGGTGGAAGCAGGGACGATAGTGACATTTAAGGGGCATCTTGACAAATACATGAATAGGATGGGAATAGAGGGATACGGACCCAGGAAGTGTAGAAGATTGTAGTTTAGTCGGGCAGCATGGTCAGCACGGGCTTGGAGGGCCGATGGGGCCTGTTCCTGTGCTGTACATTTCTTTGTTCTTTGTGACAGTCAATAGGTACATTACCCAAATCCCCTAATCCCAAAATTTATGTCAATATCATACTTATATAATAAACCATATCCACAGCCTCTACAAGGCTTGACGTCTCAGCAGCCAAAGTGCTTTTTACCACTCTCCTTATTTTCTTTGTTTCCCACACAAGTGGGCAACATTTACCATGGTTCCCCAAAAGGAAAATTATAAAACCTCCAGCGCTTGAAACCCCATCACATAAATTTGCGTTGAACGCATCACTATAAACTATGAGTTTCAAGTGCCTAAGGTCACCTAAAACCGAGAACTTCAAAACACATTACTGCATTTTTAGTTTGGCCAACGTTTATTTGCTCTTATTATGTCTTCCACTTTGGGATCATTCATTTTTGTACTCTCTCCAAGACATCAAAACTCACGTCCGGTCTAGTCTGTCTACCTAACCAGTTCAGTTGCCCAATTAAACTTCGCAGTTGCTCTTTTTCTATCTTTGAAACCATTGCGTCTTTTTGTGAAACTCGGCCACGACTAATTGCTATTGGGGTGATGCTTTCCAAATAAGATTGCTGACGTAAAGTTGCCCCTAACTTAGTCTGTCCAATTTCCAGTCCAATATATTTAAATGCACCGGAAGCCTGACTTCCAACCCTGAATTCTTTCCTCAAACCAGAGATTACAAAAGCTTCAAAATCACTAGTCCCACCCCACAAAAAATCATCGACATGCATCATAAAAATGCCAGAAAGATTTCCTTTAGTGCCAGTAAAACATTGCAGGATCTGCTTTCAACTGGCAACAGCCTAACTTTAACAACACTGACCTTACCGAAAAATACCAGACTCTAGTTGCATCATTTAATCCATATACACATTTGTTCAACTTCCAGAGTACCCCTTCTGTGTTAGCTGCTTCTTTAGGAGGACGGAGAAAAATGTCTCTCTGGAGCTGATGCCCCTGCAAAAAGGCAGCTTTTATATCAATAGATTTGCATTCCCATGCCTTTGTGGCTAATAGAGCCAAGAAGATCTGTAAAATAACCTTTCCTGCTGTCGGTGATTCGACCCTTAAATCCTGATCTAAGTTTTCTTCAAATCCCCTTGCCACGAGCCTGGCCTTTGCCTTATAAGTTCCACCAGGAAGAACCTTTTCGGTGCAAATCCATCTGTGGGATAGAGCTCTTTGTCCCCTATCCGGTACTTCCGTGTATACCCCAAATTCACTCCAACTATGCAATTCTTGCTGTTTAGCTTCTTTAATAACTTTTTCATCTAATTTATTTGAAGCCACCAAAATCTCACGTGCATGTGGGCTTCTACTCCTATTAGTATTCGTAGTCTTACTCATGTTCCGAGATCTTGACAAACTACGTCCCCTCTCCCGC
Organism: Scyliorhinus torazame; assembly: GCF_047496885.1. Lineage (NCBI taxonomy): Eukaryota > Metazoa > Chordata > Chondrichthyes > Carcharhiniformes > Scyliorhinidae > Scyliorhinus > Scyliorhinus torazame. The sequence goes on from NC_092711.1 coordinate 323,589,046, forward strand.
CTGGTATCTTGTTCTGTACTGCTACTACTTGATCTTTCCCTTCTGCTGTGGGATGTCCTTTCAATAGTTCTCGACCTTTTCCTGCGGATCTGTTCACTATCCAATGTACTATCTGAACTGGCACTGCGTTTCTGTGCCCTCCATTTTTGAACGTTGTTTTCCCAATCCATTGTCTTGACTCCTTCCCCTGAATGCTGTACATTCAACCAATGTTTATACTTTCCAGTGGCCTTCCCTGCTCTACTAATAACAGTTGCATCCTTCCATTGACTAAGCCCTTCAGGCAAGTATGTCACTTTTGGACCAACTTTTGGCAGTTGCCCTTCGGAAAAATGGCCTGTTTAAATTCACCAGAAGTATTCTGTTCCTCCACAGAAACCCTGTCCATATCAGTTAATTGATCCTCATAGTTCTGTAACACATGCATACCAGATGACTCTATTTCCTCGTCATGTCTGTCTGCTCTGTCTAAATTTGAAAATTTGTATCGGTACCCATTATCCTTGATGAATGGACCCGAACAGTTTGATTACCATGTTGCAAAATAATTGTTTTGACATCTATGCCTATGATCTTCCCTGGGCCTTTCCATTCATTAGAATAGTCTCTCTTATAGTATACCATGCCTCCTTGCTGAAAAACGGCATCTGATGGCCGGACGTTATGTCTTAAAGCTCTGCAAATTCTTTCAGAGACTTCTGCTTCCAAAAAAGCTTTTCTACTGCTATGTAATGCATTTAAATGTTCAGCAAAACCAGAGCTAATCGTAGTCCCCTCCCAAGCTGGAGGCTGGTCATCCAAAATGGACGGAATTTTAGGATTTCTACCAAACACTAATTGATAAGGACTATAGCCCCCAACCATCTGCAATGAATACTTTGCATGTACTGCCCATGCTAAAGCTGAATTTAGCCTGCCAAAATTTTCCGAAGCATGTCATCGATGACAGCATGATTTCTTTCACATACACCATTACTAAATGGGCTTTCTGCAGCCGTATTCATGACTCTGATATTCATGTTTTCACACATATCCCTAAACTCATCATTAGCAAATTCTCCCCCATTGTCCGTAAGGAATTTTGCCGGTGGACCCATTCCTGTCCCTATCCATTTTTCCACGATTTGATCCAGAATTACTCTCTTTTCTTTACTTCGTACAATCGTTGATTGACTAAATCTGGTTGCTAAATCTACAAAATGCAAAATAAATATATTATTTGCTTTATCCCAGATCTTAAGGTCCATGGCCACAATGTCGTTAAAATCCCTGGCCAAAGGTAGGGTTACTATCGGTCGTGGTGTCCATCTGTACTTCCTAAAAACTTCACAGCAGTCACTAACCTGTTCTATCAGTTTAGTATAGTCGTCATCCCTTACCCCTGCATCCTTTAATAAATTTTTCAGCCTCCGAGGAAACGGATGTGCAAATTGCCTATGCAGTTTTAATACCACAAGCTTTTTATCAGCTAAAGTCCCATTTTCAACTGCCATTAACACATCCTTAACCACTCTACTTGAAAAATTATTTGTCAGTAATGGAATACAATAGTGTCCCAACTGTGTAAATTGTAAGTCCACCGTCTTTCCAAAAACTGTTGCCTTATCCTGTTCCATATCCAGTTTCATGTGTGCTTTCTTCATCGATGGTCTGCTCAGAAGCAAAGGTATCTCACTTGATACAACATCCGTTCTAATGAAATGATTCACTCCGACAATATTGCAAGGGATCACCACTCTTTTCAGCGACTTCAGAGTATTATCATCCCCAAACCTGAAACTTGTGGAACTTGCAAATTCCTTAACCTTGTTACGATTTTCAGCATTCAAAGAGTCCAGGTAACATTTTAACCAGTCACTTCCACACACAGTAGATGTGCAGCCACTGTCCAATACAGCACAATTGAAGGATTCTGCGACCAACACCCTCATTACCGGCATAAAACTGCGTGTCAATAGGACAATGCCTTCTTTCTGGTCACTATCTTTTTCCTCTTCTGACTCTTCCGTGTCATGTGTCGTTTCAAAAACTCTATCATAACGAATTGGACAGTTGAAAGCATAATGGTATTGAGAGTCACATCGAAAACATCGATTTATCATGCCCCGTTCATTTCTGGGGTTCATCTTCCTATTGTAGGTTCGAACTGGGTTTCGGTCTTCATAATTTCCTTGTCTCGGTCTCAGTCTATAGTCTTCAGCCCTGTTCGTAACCATATGATTTCGCCATCCTGTTACTAGTGTATCCTCCATATTCTGCCTTATTGCAGGCTGAACTATTTGGGTCATCAGAGCCATCGGAATCGAATGTTTCCCCAGAAACTTTTGTTAAGCTTTTGTCAACTGTTCGAATAAGGTATCTTTATCAGTAAACTGAACTCCTGTCAAAACCAGGAGCCTATCCATGTTGCTCACTCTAGCACAGTCAAGTAATTTAAAGGCCAACACAGACTGTGGAAATTCCAGATTGTGTTTCTGCAGCTTTCTATATAGTCTGCCAAATTCCATTATATAGTCTTCCATGGAGATATCTTCCATTTTCCGGAGCTTATCAAAATCCGACCATGCTTCATACGCACTTAACAAGTCATCTTTCTTATAAATCTTATCCATATAATGTAAAAGTCTCCAGACCTTCTTCTGAGTCTAACTCTTCCAATTCCAGCTCAGAAAGCAGTGTTTCGGATTTTACTGCCATATCCTAAAGAGCCAATGCCATACCTTGTTTTCTCTTTCCCAAGGCAGTTACCTTAGTCCACATAACTACTGCACTTCTCCATTGGTCGTACGATTCCCTTTCAGAAAATAAGGGAGGATAGTCATATCCAGCCATCTTTATCCTGGGTTCAGCCATGTATCTTTTTTTGTTTTCCTTCTCACTCACTCCTTGGTTTGATCAGGAAAAGTTGTATCTTTCAAACCTTCACATTTGCACAGCAACCATCCTCTGCTACCAATTGTTGGACATTTTAGTTGCTGTGAAATGAAGAGTCTAAAGTTCTTGTTCCTTTTCACCAAACACCATTTATTTCACTTCCACAGCCACTGCACAAAACTCTTAGCAACACACCACCTGACAGAGGCCACCTGAAGCCCCTTTACATATCCGTGTCAATTAAAGGATACTTAACATAAATGAGACAACTAATTGCAATGTCTCTTAACCCATTACCAGCAGAATATTTGGGCCAAATGACCTGTTCTCTGCTGTATATTCTGTGCAAAATTTCTAAATTTAGTAAAATCTATCCGAACGCTTCCATATTTTCCAGTGAAAAATCTGGTTACAATGTTGTGGGAAGACAACATTCTGTATAAATGTCACCTGATTCTTTACACTGGCAGTCAACTCCGGAGGTCCATCTCTGACGCTAGGTTCTCACAAAGCATTGATCAACAAACAATCCGTCTGTACTTGAAACTAAAAATAATAATTTGTCACAAGTAGGCTTACATTAACAGTCCAATGAAGTTACTGTGAAAAGCCCCTCGTCGCCACATTCCGGCGCCTTTTCGGGTACACTGAGGGAGAATTCAGAATATCCAATCACCTAACAGCACGCCTTTGGGGACTTGTGGGAGGAAACCGGAGCACCCGGAGGAAACCCACGCAGACACGGGGAGAACGTGCAGACTCCGCACAGATAGTGACCCAAGCAGAGAATCAAATCTGGGACCCTGGAACCACTATGCTACCCTGCCAAACTCCACCAAATATTCTGAGGAAAACAGAAAAACCGCAACAACAACAAAAAAAATCAAGAAATATCGGCAAGCCAAAGACTATTGAGAAGTAGAACTGCTATTCAACGTACTTACCAGTGGTGTTGGTAATTCAGAAGAATTCCTTTCTTTATGAAAGACAGCTTGTCTGCACTCAGCTGCTCTTTTGGATTGTAGGATTTCATGCAAATCGATTTGCATGTTTCAGGTTTGTTAAATGTAAACTGTTGAGGGGGAAAAAGGGGTCATTTTAGCTCATTAACCCAATTGTTAAGCCATTTTGTCTTTATCACAAACACGCACAATAACCTAGTCCCAATGTAATGAGCTGTATGATGAAATTATTTGTTTCTTGGAAACGTGGAAGTGTCAGATGCTTTTTTATCGTAATATAACATGTACCTCCAGCCGCACATTCACCAATTGATGCTTTTCACTTAACTATTAGACCAAAGAACTCCAGTGAAAATATTTTTTGAAGTCACTCTCCCAAGTTGCTGCTCACAGTAAAGAGGGTAAGCTGATTAAGGACGGACATATTTCAACATAGGTCAGTAAAGGACAGCGGGGGGGATCTTATAGAAACATATAAAATTATGAAGGGAATAGATAGGATAGGTGCGGGCAGGTTGTTTCCACTGGCGGGTGAAAGCAGAACTAGGGGGCATAGTCTCAAAATAAGGGGAAGTAGATTTAGGACTGAGTTTAGGAGGAACTTCTTCACCCAAAGGGTTGTGAATCTATGGAATTCCTTGCCCAGTGAAGCAGTAGAGGCTCCTTCATTAAATGTTTTCAAGATAAAGATAGATAGTTTTTTGAAGAATAAAGGAATAAAGGGTTATGGTGTTCAGGCTGGAAAGTGGAGCTGAGTCCACAAAAGATCAGCCATGATTGTTTTGTTATGCTCTTGACGTCGCATAAGCTGCGTCCTTGATGTACACTCTGACAAAGGAAGGTTCAGACTTGGAGATAGCTTTAACACATTCATTAAACTATTAACAATTCTCCTACTTGGATTCGACTCTCCTATTAATCCTGCTATAGCTACTCACACTAACTAACCAGTCTGCTACAATCCACGTGGTGGGTGTGATGTGTTTCAATCAACCCTGTCTGTACTCACTAAGTGTCTCCACTGGAAAGTGACTGAGCATGTGTGCTGTGTCCTTTTATATGGGTTGGTGTAATGCCCCCCTGTGGTAGCGTCACGTCTGGGTGTGTCCTGACTGCCCATTGGTTGTGTCCTATCCTACTGACCTATTGGTTGAATGTCTGTGTGTCATGATGTCTCTGGTGCTCCCTCTGGTGTCTAGCTAGGTGTAGTGTGTTCACATTAACCACTTGTGTATTTACAGTGATGCATATCACCACATCCCCCCTTTTTTCATGTTACATATTTTCTGTACAGTGTTAAAAGAAAATTGAACAAAATAGGTAGATAAGTGATGACATTTACAAATCATGATGAGTGATGATTACACAATAAGTCCAAATCATATGTACGAGTCCAAAGTTCAGTAATTATTATGGTCGAGTGGCTTTCTTGTTTGGTTGATGAGTCGGTGATGTTGATGGTGGCATGTCCTTGTGAACACCGTCAGTGTCCCTGTGCGTAAGGAACCAAGAACTGGTCAAATCACTTTGTTGTCTGATTTGGACTCATGCTTGTGGTAGCGATGTATGCAATCTGTGTCGTCCTGCCATGGTATGTCATTGTACTGAGCTGAGCAGCAACAGTGTCCCGCATTTGCAGAGCTGTACCATGTCATGCCAGTCGTAGTTCCATTGTTGTTGTTTTTGTCGTGCTTGTTGTCGACGTTGTTGCCGTTGGTACGCTTCTTGCTATTGTCTTTGATGTTGTTGTTGTGTTGGTTGGTTTTGTTGACGTGTTTGCTGTGCTCAAGGACCACAGTCTGTGGATAATACAAGTCCTTCACACAGTTACTTGTGTCAGCGTCCTTTGTGGCATTTGCTGTTTCCTGGAGCATGCCGTCACGGAGTTCGTGGCGCTCCCCGTCTGGAGTCATGTCCGGCTTACTGGAATCAGCTTTGGCTTGTCGATGCTCCCCGTCTGGAGTCTGGTCTGTTTCACCCGAGTCAGTTTTGGCTTGTCAATGCTCCCCGTCTGGAGTCGTTTCTGGTTCACCTGTGCCAGCTGAGGTTTGGTGATGCTCCCCATCTGGAGTCAAAACGTTCAGGAATGCATTTGCTTGTGGAGAGGCTCGAGCGGATGAGGTTTGAATTAACGTGGTGTCACCGGAGTCACCAGTAGTCTCACTGTGATTGTCGAGTGCCTCTGTACACACTAGCTGAGGTCTGTCACGTTGCACATCTGGTATGGGAAGTGGGTAGAGCCTCAGTGTCTTCTTGTCGTTCACTTGAGCTGGGTAGACTGTCGGAGTCTTCTTCTGGTGGCTCAAATAATCTGGGTGGACTGTCATAGTCGCTTTGTTGTTCACGTGAGCGTGGTAGACTGTCATAGTCTTCTTGCTGTGCACTTGAGCGTGGCAGACTTTCATCGTCTGCTGCTGGTTGCTCAGAGGCGGTTGCTAGACCCTCATTGTCATGTTCATGCAAGGACTGCGCTCTGGAGTCTTGCGTTCCTTCCATCGTGGAGTATGTCCACGAGCTTACGGTGGAGGCTAGTGTAATAATAATAATAATCGCTTATTGTCACAAGTAGGCTTCAATGAAGTTACTGTGAAAAGCCCCTAGTTGCCACATTCCGGCGCCTATTCGGGGAGGCCAGTACAGGAATGGAACCCGCACTGCTGGCATTGTTCTGCATTGCAAGCCAGCTATTTAGCCCACTGTGCAAAACCAGCCCCGTGTCACTCCCTCTGTGGAGTCTTGCAGCGTTCCCTGTGTGGAATCGTGCAGTGGTTTCGCTGTGGAGACTGTCATCACTTCTTGTTCATGCAAGGACTGCGCTCTGGAGTCTTGCGTTGCTTCTATCGTGGAGGCTGCCCACGAGCTCGCTGTGAAGGCTCGTGTCACTGGAGTCACTTTCTGTGTGGAGACGTGCAGTTGTCTCGCTGTGGAGTCTTTCATCGCTGTGTGGAGGCTGGGACCCTTCATGGTGTGTGGACCACTCTCTGTATGGCAGCAGGCTGCTCTCTGTGGGCTTGTACCGCTCTCGGTCTCGTGGCGTCAGGCCGCAGCATAATCTTGCACTCACAAATTGGGATATCATATATGCTGGGCTGAAGATCCTCACATCCGCGTCTGTGTCGGATTCGTCACTGTGCAACACATCTCGTCGCGGTTCGGATTTGGTAATGGGGTCGCCATCTCCAAAGATGAAATCATTGTCTGAGTCGTAGTCTTCTAGGACCATATCATCACATTTTGTGTCGGAGCTGGCGTTGGGCTCGCGATGTCGAAAGTAGAAATCAAGGTCTGAGTCGTAGTCTTCAAGGACTGTATCATCTCTTTGGGCGGTGCTAACTGCTTGTTGCAGGGTTCTGCGGAGGTTACTTTCAGCTACTGGTCGAAGTTCAGGCATTGTGCTGTCGCTCCAGGTGAAAGAATCTTGTTTTGAGGCGTTAAAAAAAAATGTTCTTGTTTTGGGGCATTTCCCCTTTAAGTGAGCATGGTCCAACGCTCTGACGTCATGAAGCTTGTGACGTAGAGCGTAGGAAGCGATTGCGCATGCGCATATCGCTGTTCCTTTACTTTGCGCCCTTCTCTCAACTGCGCATGTGCGGCACCTTTTCCAACATGGCAGCCAATCAAAAATGTCGTTCGTTGCTTGCCTCCCTCGGCCTCGTGGTTAGTATTTGCGCCTCTTTTACCGTTTTCTGTTGGTTTCTTTGTGTTTTCCTCGCAGTATTGTTCGAACTTGTCCAGGACTGTCTGGAAGTCTCTCTTTTTTTGCCCTCTGAAGTACTTGAAGGTTTTGAAAATTTGTTCTGCATTTGCACCCACAATTGTGAGCAGAAGCTCTGTCTTTTCAGCATCGGCCACGTCTTGTAGGTCGGCTGCTACCACAAAGATCTCAAACCTTTGCCTGAATGCACGGCAGTTTGCACGAGAGTGCCGTGGCACCCGAGCCGCTATGGAACCGGAATCTCGATCATCTTGCCTGGGTGCTGTTGCTGGTTGTCATGGGTTGCTGAGTTGAAACTATATGGATTTAAACAGTCACTCCTTGGTACCATGTTTTGTTATGCTCTTGACGTCACATAAGCTGCTTCCTTGATGTGCACTCTGACAAAGGAAGGTTCAGACTTGGAGATAGCTTTAACACATTCATTAAACTATTAACAATTCTCCTACTTGGATTTGACTCTCCTATTAATCCTGCTATAGCTACTCACACTGACTAACCAGTCTGCTACAATCCACGTGGTGGGTGTGATGTGTTTCAATCAACCCTGTCTGTACTCACTAAGTGTCTCCACTGGAAAGAGACTGAGCATATGTGCTGTGACGTTTTATATGGGTTGGTGTAATGCCCCCCTGTGGTAGTGTCACGTCTGGTGTGTCGTGACTGCCCATTGGTCGTGTCCTATCTTACTGACCTATTGGTTGAATGTCTGTGTGTCATGATGTCTCTGGTGCTCCCTCTGTTGTCTAGCTAGGTGTAGTGTGTTCACATTAACCCCTTGTGTATTTACAGCGATGCATATCACCACAATGATCTCATTGAATTGCGGAGTAGGCTCGAAGGGCCAGATGGCCTAGTCCTGCTCCTAGTTCTTATGTTCTGAAAGAAAGATGTAACCATTTGAACATGTAGCTTGAAGATCCAGCAGCAATATGTTCATCAAGAAGATCAAAAGATCACATTGAAGGGAAAAGGACTCCAGGAAGGTAGAAAAGAATATGGATAGACAACATCAAAGACTGGCTAACTGGACATGAGCTGCACTTGACTGAAATGGACTGCTAGATAGAGATATGGAGACTTTTAGACAAGTGAGGAAACTACATGGAGAGAGACACATTATAGTCTTGTAACTTGATGCTTCATTCTATGGTCATTTATCTCATTGTGATTTGTGATGCTTGCTGTTCATACATTAGCTGCTACATTTCTTACATTACAACAGTGACATCATTTCAAAAGTATTTAATTGGATGTGAAGCACTTTGGGTCATCCCAAGGTCGTGTAATGTTCTATATTACACAATAAGTCAGCAACCTCACAGGACATCTGTTGGACTATAAAAGTCTCAAGGGTGGATGGGATCAGTTTTGTCGTATGCATTTTGTCTGGGATACGGTTACATGGTGGAATGTTTTTAGACTAGTAGTGATGATACAGAGACACAGGTTTCCCACCATGACAGCTAGGGAATGTAAATTCAGTTAATTAAATCTGGAATTTAAAACCACCAATCGCATTGGTGACCATGAAATTACCAGATTGGCAGAAAACCTCATCTGCTTTACTCAAGTCAGTGAGGTAAGGAAGGATTGCAGGTTTCCTTCCCCAGTCTGGCCTACATGTGACTCCAGACTCCAACAATGTAGTTGACTCCTAACTCGCTTCCCAAATGGCAGAAGTGGTGGTACCTCAAGACAGTAATGAGAGAGCAATAAAACGCTGACCTTGCCAGAAATGCCCTCATCCTGTGAAAGAATAAAAATGAAAATATATTAACTTTTCCTATCCTACACCTTGAAGGAGTAGCGCTCTGTCAACATTGTCTCTTACATCCTCGCTCCTGCAGGATGTACTGGTCTGTCGGCCTAGACTCTGCATTTAAGCATCACCAGTGGAACTTCAAGAAGCTTCTGACTGAGAAGCACATCTGCGCCTCACAAAGCCACAACATTATGCTTTTATTTCACATGTTACAACCGGGTGAGAAGGGTTGAAGTGGCTTCCCTCTGTTGGTTTCTTTTTTAGGAGGATATGCCTTTTCCAAATTCAAACGTACTTAGCTGTTTAAACAGTGAACAATTAAGAGCCAATCAAGGAAGGCTTTCTCGAGTCAAAGAAAGAGCAAATGTCTTAACAATGAAAGCGGATGCTAGGATCCCAGACCAGACCCCAATTTGTACTTGGATCCCAGACCAAACCCAATTTATGTTAGGATGCGGGACCAGACCCCAATTATGTTAGGATCCCGGAACAAACCCCAATTTATGTTAGGATGCGGGACCAGACCCCAATTATGTTAGGATCCCGGAACAAACCCCAATTTATGTTAGGATACCAGGTGAGAAACCCCAACAATTTGTAAAACTGTGAGAAAGGATACTTTGCCCCAGGGCTGATGATGCTGGATTGGTAAACTAGGTTTTTTCTTCTTCTTGGTTCCTTGCCGCAGACCCAGTCCAACAGCTTTAGGACAAGGCCAGCTCAGTCAGTAGTGGTATTACTAAATCTCTCTCAGTGATGGACATTGAAGTCCCTCCTGGAGTATATTATGTGCCTGCCACCCTCGGTGCTTCCTCCAAGTGGTGTTCAACATAGAGAAGTACTAATTCAGCAGCTGAGGGAGAATGGAAGTTGGTCAGGAGGTTTCCTTGCCCATGTTGACCGAAATCATTGAGGAATTATATTTATGGAGGCACCCCCTCCACTTAGTCATTTAATTGCCCCTTAATCCCTTACGCTAAAGCTATGACCTCTCATTCTAGATTGCCCCACAAGAGGAAGCATCCGCTCTAAATCTATTTTGTCAATACCTTTTATCATCTTATATCCTCAATCAGATCTCCTCTCATTCTTCAGAACTCGAGAATGAATGGGCCTAAACTGCTCAATCTCCCTTCATAAAAAAAGCCTCAATCTGGAATCAATCCAGTGAACCTCCTCTGAACAGCCTCTAATGCAACCCTCCTTAAATAAGAGAGCTAAAACTGTACCCAGTACTCCAGGTGATCTCACCAATACAGTTCCAGCAATACTCCCCTACTTTTATACTCTATTCCTTTAGCAATAAACGTGAAAATTCCATTTGTCTTGTTATTACCTGCTGTACCTACATGCTAGTTTTCTGCAAATCATGCACACGGACACACAGATCCCTCTGCACCGAAGCACTCTGAAGTTTCTCTCCACTTAGATAAGTTGCCTTTCCATTTTTCCGACCAAAATGAACCTCACACTTTGACACATTAAACTCTACCTGCCAAATTTTGGCCCACTCACCTAACCGATCTATATCCATTTGTAAATTTCTTATTTCCTCATTGCAACTTACTATCCAACCTATTTTAGTGTCTTTTGCAAATTTGGTTATAGTACCTTCGATCCCTACATCGGTTCGACCGATTGTTGTTTGTCCAGGTGTTTTCCTCTCCTGGCCTCCACCCATTCTTTGGACTGGCTGTTCAGTATCTTTCCTTCATTCTTCATTTTGTTAGTGGTGTGGGGATGATTTATATAGTTTACAGCTGATTTGCGAGCATAAAGCGTCTATTTTTCAGGTTCACAGGACCTCATGTGCGACTTCTCAGCACATCCCCATCATCGAAGTGTATCAATATTGACATACACCAGTTGGGCCGAATGGCCTGTTTCTATGCTGTATACTCTATTCAATTCAATGCAAATACTTTCTTTGACAGAGATTGGACTTTGATTGCATGCCACCTTATTTTAATCTTAAATCGCTATAGTGAAAGTGAAATGGTTCAATTATTGCCAATCAATCACATTCATTGCCAATCACATTTAAGTCTCAAAGCGCAGTACCTTGTACGGAGATGACTCGATCCTCTCGCCAAACAACACCTGTCCCAAATTTTCAGAAGGTCGTTTCTCAGTTTCATTCTGACAAAAGTCAAACCTTTGAAAGGAAGCACAGAACTGTAATTGCACCATCACTCCAGCTTTAATTACAAAGAAAAAGGCAAAATGTTTATTTTAATATAGGTGTGGCTGATACCACACAACTATATTATCAATAGGAGCTGTTACACCGACACTGTCGTGTTCTATCTATAGCTTTGGAAAGAAAAATTTAAACTTTTCAACTTTAAAATGTGAAAATTTAATAACCGTCAAAATCAAACAATGACGCCTTCATGAGTAATGTGGAACCCCAAATCCACTGATCTACATGGAACCTTTTGCTACATTCATTCTTCTTGGCATGCATGACAGAAGGTAGACAGACCTACCAGTTTTTCAACAAATTAAAGATCAAAGGTTCTCACTGTATCAATATGAAATGAACACCAGACGAATCCCAGTGCGATACCACATTCAAACAGCTGGAGGATTTCCTGGCACACCAGAAAAGCCACTCATGTTATCAAAACTTTCCACAGAGCAGTGAACAACAAGAGGTCATTGACTCCAGCAAACCTGTTCTGTTCATAGTGTGCAATCAACCCAATCATCAATTCTAACCAAAGTTCCAAAGAACAACTCCATAAATGCTTCTGACAAAGTATGAAGGCAAACCACAGATTATTTACCACATCTCTACAGATAGCCATTCCTAAAAACCTGACCCTTTCTCCAAATCTTCCTCATCCCCTCTCAAAGCCCAAGAATCACTTTACCTACATTTATCTAAATGATATTGAATTCCACACCAACTAGTTTATCACCCTGCTCTTCAACGAATTCAGGGCAATAATATCAACCAACGATCTTGTTTTTTTGTGAAAATATTTTATTGAAGCACTTGTAATTTTCACATTTTTAACACTTAACATTTCTGAAACAACCGAGTGGGCCGGCACACGCAAAAAACAAACACCCCCTTCCAACCCCGCCCTATTTCCTAATGAAAATCGCTTATTGTCACAAGTAGGTTTCAAATGAAGTTGCTGTGAAAAGCCCCTAGTCGCCACATTCTGGCGCCTGTTCGGGGAGGCTGGTACGGGAATTGAACCGTGCTGCTGGCCTGCAATGGTCTGCTTTCAAAGCCAGCGATTTAGCCCTGTGCTAAACCAGCCCATATTTATCCATACACAAAATTCCCTGTCCTTGTCTTACACTGCCATGTCTCCCATTTTCCACCCCCTCCCCGCTTTTCCCTTCCCCCCACTTACTGCTGACGTTCAATTTTCCTGGAAGAAGTCAATGAACGGCTGCCACCTCCGGGAAAACCCCTGAATTGAACCTCTCAAGGCGAACTTTAATCTTTTCCAGCCTGAGAAACCCCGCCATGTCGCTGACCCACACTCCTGACTTTGGAGGCTCAGAGTCCCTCCATCCCAGCAAAATCCTCGAAGGCCAGAACATCGGCCTCCCTCCCCCCTGGGCCCCCGGATCTTCCGATACCCCAAATATTTCCAATTCTGGACTCTGAGTCACCCTCCCTTCCAGGACCTCTGACATAGATCATAGATCATAGATCATAGAATTTACAGTGCAGAAGGAGGCCATTCGGCCCATCGAGTCTGCACCAGCTCTTGGAAAGAGCACCCTACCCAAGGTCAACACCGTCACCCTATCCCCATAACCCAGTAACCCCATAACCCAGTAACCCCATAACCCAGTAACCCCATAACCCAGTAACCCCATAACCCAGTAACCCCATAACCCAGTAACCCCATAACCCAGTAACCCCATAACCCAGTAACCCCACCCAACACTAAGGGCAATTTTAGACACTAAGGGCAATTTATCATGGCCAATCCACCTAACCTGCACATCTTTGGACTGTGGGAGGAAACCGGAGCACCCGGAGGAAACCCACGCACACACGGGGAGGATGTGCAGACTCCGCACAGACAGTGACCCAAGCCAGAATCAAACCTGGGACCCTGGAGCTGTGAAGCAATTGTGCTATCCACAAGGCTACCGTGCTGCCCCTAAACATGACGTCCGCAAATCCCTGCCGGAATCTCCTCAGCTTCAGAGACGCCCAAAACATATGTACATAGAACATACAGTGCAGAAAGAGGCCATTTGGCCCATCGAGTCTGCACCAACCCACTTAAGCCCTCACTTCCACCCTATCCCTGTAACCCAATAACCCCTCCTAACTTTTTGGGGGGGCACGAAGGGCAATTTGTCATGGCCAATCCACCTAACCTGCACGTCTTTGGACTGTGGGAGGAAACCGGAGCACCCGGAGGAACCCCACGCAGACACTGGGAGAACGTGCAGACTCCGGGATGCTCTTTGGGAGGGTTTAAACTAGTTCTGCAGGGGATTGGGAACCTGAATTGTAGCTCCAGTATTCAGGAGGTTGAGAGTAGTGAGGTAATGAGTAAGGTTTCAAAGTTGCAGGAGTGTACCAGCAGGCAGGAAGGGGGTTTAAAGTGTGTCTTCTTCAATGCCAGGAGCATCTCGGAATAACGTGGGTGAACTTGCAGCATGGGTTGGTACCTGGGACTTCGATGTTGTGGCCATTTCGGAGACATGGATAGAGCAGGGACAGGAATGGTTGCTGCAGGTGCCGGGGTTTAGATATTTCAGTAAGCTCAGGGAAGGTGGTAAAAGAGGGGAGGGGTGGCATTGTTAGTCAAGGACAGTATTACGGTGACAGAAAGGACGTTTGATGAGGACTCGTCTACTGAGGTAGTATGGGCTGAGGTCAGAAACAGGAAAGGAGAGGTCACCCTGTTAGGGGTTTTCTATAGGCCTCTGAAAAGTTCCAGAGATGTAGAGGAAAGGATTGCAAAGATGATTCTAGATAGGAGCGAAAGCAATAGGGTAGTTGTTATGGGGGACTTTAACTTTCCAAATATTGACTGGAAACGCTATAGTTCGAGTACTTTAGATGGGTCCATTTTTGTCCAACGTGTGCAGGAGGGTTTCCTGACACAGTATGTAGATAGGCCAACGAGAGGCGAGGCCATATTGGATTTGGTACTGGGTAATGAACCAGGACAGGTGTTAGATTTGGATGTAGGTGAGCACTTTGGTGATAGTGACCACAATTCGATAAGTTTACTTTAGTGATGGAAAGGGATAGGTATATACCGCAGGGCAAGAGTTATATCTGGGGGAAAGGCAATTATGATGCGATGAGGCAAGACTTTGGATGCATCAGATAGAGAGGAAAACTGCAGGGGATGGGCACAATGGAAATGTGGAGCTTGTTCAAGGAACAAGGGCAGCACGGTAGCATAGTGGTTAGCACAAATGCTTCACAGCTCCAGGGTCCCAGGTTCGATTCCCGGCTTGGGTCACTGTCTGTGCGGAGTCTGCACGTTCTCCCCGTGTCTGCGCGGGTTTCCTCCGGGTGCTCCGGTTTCCTCCCACAGTCCAAAGATGTGCAGGTTAGGTGGATTGGCCATGATAAATTGCCCTTGTGTCCAAATTGCCCTTAGTGTGAGGTGGGGTTACTGGGTTATGGGGATAGGGTGGCGGTGTGGGCTTGGGTAGGGTGCTCTTTCCAAGAGCCGGTGCAGACTCGATGGGCCGAATGGCCTCCTTCTGCACTGTAAATTCTATGATGAACATCTACTGCGTGTCCTTGATAAGTATGTACCTGTCAGGCAGGGAGGAAGTGGTCGAGCGAGGGAACCATGGTTTACTAAAGTAGTCGAAACACTTGTCAAGAGGAAGGAGGCTTATGCAAAGATGAGACATGAAGGTTCAATTGGGGCGCTCGAGTGTTACAAGTTAGCTAGGAAGGACCTAAAGAGAGAGCTAAGAAGAGCCAGGAGGGGACATGAGAAATCTTTGGCAGGTAGGACCAAGCTTAGGGATAACCCTAAGCTTTCTAGAGATATGTCAGGAATAAAAGAATGACTAGGGTAAGAGTAGGGCCAGTCAAGGACAGTAGTGGGAAGTTGTGCTTGGGAGTCCGAGGAGATAGGAAAGGTGCTAAATGAATATTTTTCGTCAGTATTCACACAGGAAAAAGACAATGTTGTTGAGGAGAATACTGAGATTCAGGCTATTAGACTAGACGGGCTTCAGGTTCATAAGGAGGAGTTAGCAATTATGGAAAGTGTGAAAATAGATAAGTCCCCTGGGCCGGATGAGAGTTATCCTAGGATTCTCTGGGAAGCTAGGGAGGATGTTTCTGAGCCTTTGGCTTTGATCTTTAAGTCATCTTTGTCAACAGGAATAGTGCCAGAAGACTGGAGGATAGTAAATGTTGTCCCCTTGTTCAATAAGGGGAGTAGAGACAACCCCGGTAACTATAGACCAATGAGCCTTACTTCTGTTGTGGGCAAAGTCTTGGAAAGGTTTATAAGAGATAAGATGTATAATCAACTGGAAAGGAATAATTTGATTAGAGATAGTCAACACGGTTTTGTGAAGGGTAGGTCGTGCCTCACAAACCTTATTGAGTTCTTTGAGAAGGTGACCAAACAGGTGGATGAGGGTAAAGCAGTTGATGTGGTGTATATGGATTTCAGTAAAGCATTTGATAAGGTTCCCCACGGTAGGCTACTGCAGAAAATACGGAGGCATGGGATTCAGGGTGATTTAGCAGTTTGGATCAGAAATTGGCTAGCTGGAAGACAAAGGGGTGGTGGTTGATGGGAAATGTTCAGACTGGAGTCCAGTTACTTGTGGTGTACCACAAGGATCTGTTTTGAGGCCACTGCAGTTTGTCATTTTTATAAATGGCCTGGAGGAGGGGGTAGAAGGATGGGTGAGTACATTTGCAGATTACACTAAAATCGGTGGAGTTGTGGACAGTGCGGAAGGATGTTACAAGATACAGAGGGACATAGATAAGCTGCAGCCCTGGGCTGAGAAGTGGCAAATGGAGTTTAATGCAGAAAAGTGTGAGGTGATTCATTTTGGAAGGAATACAGGAAGACAAGAGTACTGGGCTAATGGTAAGATTCTTGGCAGTGTGGATGAGCAGAGAGGTCTCGGTGTCCATGTACATAGATCCCTGAAAGTTGCCACCCAGGTTGAGAGGGTTGTTAAGGCGGCATACGGTGTGTTAGCTTTAATTGGTAGAGGGATTGAGTTTCGGAGCCATGAGGTCATGTTGCAGCTGTACAAAACTCTGGTGCGGCCGCATTTGGAGTATTGCGTGCAATTCTGGTCGACGCATTATAGGAAGGATGTGGAAGCATTGGAAAGGGTGCAGAGAAGATTTACCAGAATGTTGCCTGGCATGGAGGGAAGATCTTATGAGGAAAGGCTGAGGGACTTGAGGGGGTTTTCGTTAGAGAGAAGGTTATGAGGTGACTTAATTGAGGCATACAAGATGATCAGAGGATTAGATAGGGTGGACAGTGAGAGCCTTTTTCCTCGGATGGTGATGTCTAGCACGAGGGGACATAGCTTTAAATTGAGGGGAGATAGATATAGGACAGATGACTCAGAGAGTAGTTAGGGCATGGAATGCCCTGCCTGCAACAGTAGTGGACTCGCCAACACTAAGGGCATTCAAATGGTCATTGGATAGACATATGGACGATAAGGGAATAGTGTAGATGGGCTTTAGAGTGGTTTCACAGGTCGGCACAACATCGAGGGCTGAAGGGCCTGTACTGCGTTGTAATGTTCTATGTTCTATGTCTATGTTCCGCACAGACAGTGACCCATCAGGGAATCGAACCTGGGACCCTGGCGCTGTGAGGCCACAGTGCTAATCACTTGTGCTACGGTGCTGCCCTGATCTGCCGGGCTTCCTGCACAGCTTCCGCACCTATCCTCCACGTCCTCAAACTCATCTGGGCCACAGTCATATGAGCCCTGTGGACCACATTGAACTGAACCAACCATCTTTTGAGGTTGTGCTTTGCATATTGACTATTCAATGGGGAAATTATCCACAACATGTTAACCGTGAACCCGTTAACATGAACCGTGAACCCATTACACCCATTACCCGGGAACCCATTACACGGGAACCCATTACACCCATTACCCGGGAACCCACTACACCCATTACCCGGGAACTGGGAACCCACCACACCCATTACCCGGGAACTGGGAACCCATTACACCCATTACCCGGGAACTGGGAACCCATTACACCCATTACCCGGGAACTGGGAACCCATTACACCCATTACCCGGGAACTGGGAACCCATTACACCCATTACCCGGGAACTGGGAATCCATTACACCCATTACCCGGGAACTGGGAACCCATTACACCCATTACCCGGGAACCCATTACACCCATTACCCGGGAACCCATTACACCCATTACCCGGGAACCCATTACACCCATTACCCGGGAACCCATTACACCCATTACCCGGGAACCGGGAACCCATTACCCGGGAACTGTAAACCCATTAATCGGGAGCAGTGAATCCATTACACTCATTAACTGGGAACAGTGAACTCATTACACCCATTAACTGGGAACCATGAATCCATTGAGGATAGCAAATGTGGTCCCTTTGTTCAAAAAGGGGAGCAGAGACAACCCCAGCAACTATAGACCGGTGAGCCTCACGTCTGTAGTGGGTAAAGTCTTGGAGGGGATTATAAAAGACAAGATTTATAATCATCTAGATAGGAATAATATGATCAGGGATAGTCAGCATGGCTTTGTGAAGGGTAGGTCATGCCTCACAAACCTTATCGAGTTCTTTGAGAAGGTGACTAAACAGGTAGACGAGGGTAGAGCAGTTGATGTGGTGTATATGGATTTCAGCAAAGCGTTTGATAACGTTCCCCACGGTAGGCTATTGCAGAAAATACGGAGGCTGGGGATTGAGGGTGATTTAGAGATGTGGATCAGAAATTGGCTAGCTGAAAGAAGACAGAGGGTGGTGGTTGATGGGAAATGTTCAGAATGGAGTTCAGTCACAAGTGGAGTACCACAAGGATCTGTTCTGGGGCCGTTGCTGTTTGTCATTTTTATCAATGACCTAGAGGAAGGCGCAGAAGGGTGGGTGAGTAAATTTGCAGACGATACTAAAGTCGGTGGTGTTGTCGATAGTGTGGAAGGATGTAGCAGGTTACAGAGGGATATAGATAAGCTGCAGAGCTGGGCTGAGAGGTGGCAAATGGAGTTTAATGTAGAGAAGTGTGAGGTGATTCACTTTGTAAGGAATAATAGGAATGTGGAATATTTGGCTAATGGTAAAGTTCTTGAAAGTGTGGATGAGCAGAGGGATCTAGGTGTCCATGTACATAGATCCCTGAAAGTTGCCACCCAGGTTGATAGGGTGGTGAAGAAGGCCTATGGAGTGTTGGCCTTTATTGGTAGAGGGATTGAGTTCCGGAGTCAGGTCATGTTGCAGCTGTACAGAACTCTGGTACGGCCGCATTTGGAGTATTGCGTGCAGTTCTGGTCACCGCATTATAGGAAGGACGTGGAGGCTTTGGAGCGGGTGCAGAGGAGATTTACCAGGATGTTGCCTGGTATGGAGGGAAAATCTTATGAGGAAAGGCTGATGGACTTGAGGTTGTTTTCGTTGGAGAGAAGAAGGTTAAGAGGAGACTTAATAGAGGCATACAAAATGATCAGGGGGTTGGATAGGGTGGACAGTGAGAGCCTTCTCCCGCGGATGGAAATGGCCGGCACGAGGGGACATAGCTTTAAACTGAGGGCTAATAGATATAGGACAGAGGTCAGAGGTAGGTTTTTTACGCAAAGAGTAGTGAGGCCGTGGAATGCCCTACCTGCTACAGTAGTGAACTCGCCAACATTGAGGGCATTTAAAAGTTTATTGGATAAACATATGGATGATAATGGTATAGTGTAGGTTAGATGGCTTTTGTTTCGGTGCAACATCGTGGGCCGAAGGGCCTGTACTGCGCTGTATTGTTCTATGTTCTATTACACCCATTAACCGGGAACCCATTACACGCATTAACCGGGAACCGGGAACCCATTAACCAGGAACCGGGAACCCATTACACCCATTAACCAGGAACCATGAACCCATTACACCCATTAACTGGGAACAGTGAACCAATTACACCCATTAACTGGGAACAGTGAACCCATTACACCCATTAACCGGGAACCGTGAACCCATTAACTGGGAACAGTGAACCCATTACACCCATTCGCCGGGAACCCATTAACTGGGAACAGTGAACCCATTACACCCATTAACTGGGAACCGTGAACCAATTACACCCATTAACCATGAACCCATTACAACCATTAACCGTGAACCCATTACAACCATTAACCGTGAACCCATTACACCTGCATAAACTTCAGTATTTTGTACAGATGTGTGGTATTTTGGTGGTTATATTGCTGAACCAGGAATCCAGAGCATGGACTATTGAATGGTGATAACAACCCCACTGGTTTCCTAATGTCCTTAATTATTTTGGCCAATATGCGACTCCAGTCCCAAACAGCTTAGTTCACTCGTGTAAAAACATGACCGTGCTAGAATAACTCATAGGTCTGGCAGTATCTGAGAGAGGATCGGAGAGAGAAACAAAGTTAATGTTTTAGTCCAATGAGTCTCTTCTTCGCAATACCTATGGTTCACTTCCCAATTGCCACAAGAAAATTAGGAATGGTCAATAAAATCAGGTCTGCCAGTTTGTAGCTCACACCTCACGAACGTTCTTTTTAAATGGATGCTCCTACCCCAGTGGGGTGTGGATGCGCCATTGTTAAATAGATTGACGGCTGATATAGATTTTTGGTCTCTCGGGGAATCAAGGGGTGTGGGGAATGGAAAAGAAACGGGAGTTGAAGCTCAAGATAAGAAAGAGTGACAAATGAAATTTAACCCTGAAAAATGTGAGGTGATGCATTTTGGGAGGACGAACAAGGCAAAGGAATATACAATAAATGGCAGGACCCTAGGAAGGATATGTCCATAGATCCCTGAAAACAGCAGGACAGGTACATAAGGTGGTTGAGAAGGCATATGAGACGTTTGCCTTTATTAACTGAGATACAGAATATACGAGCAAAGAGGTTATGATGGAGCTGCAAAGAATGCTGGCTAGGCCACAGCTAGAGTTGTGTGTGCAGTTCTGGTCACCAAACTATAAGAAGGATGTGTTGCACTGGAGATGGTGCAGAGGAGATTCACCAGGATGACGCCTGGGCTGGAGTGTTTCAGCTATCGAAAGAGACTGGATAGGCTGAGGTTGTTTTCCTTGGAGCAGAGAAGGCGGAGGTGTACAAAATTATAAGGGGCATGGATCGGATGGTGAGGAAAGAGCCTTTCACCTTCGTGGACACAATGGGCCAAAGACTTGCCCCCTTGCTGTAAAACTCTGTGGGCTAAGACAGGATATGAAATGGCTGAACAAACGCATCAGACCGCATGGCCCACTCCTGCTCCTATTTCTTATGTTCTACGGCTTTATCGTCAATTAGACCTCAATTTCAGAGCTATTTTCATGAAGCTCGAAATGTTAAATTTTAATTTAAGGCATTACAAAAGTTAATTGTACCCACGGGCTAGCCCCACTGGCTCAATTTACAATTATCAGAATTTTATTCCTTCGTAATGCATAATCAATTATTGTTCAATAAATATGACTTCTCTATGGACTGTGTGCTCTTCAGAACATTAAAACGTTTTATGGCTGGATCAGTAATTTAATACCCGAAGCAGTGGTTACTGCTCATGATTAAGCCAGCCAGTCTGACAGACTAACGAATCCTGGAGAGTTAGCCCTACTGCTGGGAATCAGGCTTCCCACTTCCCATGAGAGAATCTTGCAAGCTGACGTCACATTGGATAGGGTGATGCTCGGTGTACAAGCAGCAAGACTCTTGCTATTATTAAGCAGCATAACATTAGCTAGTTAAACTCCAGAAGCAAGCCAGCTTCTGTGGCTCTTAAGTCTTAGCTCAGTCAACCTGTATCGGAGCCCCTTGGGACCCATGTCAGACAGGCTTGCTCCAGGGAGCAGGCAGGCAGCATATAATCTAATACAGCAAACCAGGCACATGCACATCTCTCAGTAGCTTGCTCTGGAATCTGAAACACAGATGGGGTTTCAGACATTGCCACACGTACAGCTGGCAAAACTATGATTTTTAATCTGAAAATCACACTCCTACAATGGTTAGAGCACAGGTCATCATTCAGCCCATCATATCATCTTCCAACAAGAACTTACCTCATCCTGTTCCACTGCCATGCACATGTTCTCTTCAGATATTTATCTATTTCTTTTTTGAAGACCTTGATTAAATCTGCCTCATACTACCAGCTATGGCACAAGCACAGTGGAATACAGCTATTAATGACTTTCTTTCCAACGCACTTGACTGATCATTCACATTCTACCCTCTGTAAACTTGAAGTCATCTAAAACTGCTGCTCCCATCTTAACTGGTTCACTAATGTCATTTGGGGAAGGAAATCTGCCATCCTTACCTGGTCTGGCCTACATGCGACTCCAGACTCCGTTGTATCAAACCGCAACAGAAAAATCAAAAACAAAAAAAACTGGACAGGACCACCAGATGGACCGAGGCACCAGAAACAACCATGGTACACCCCACACTGCCGGCCAGCAAAATACTCGTTTCCAACATCTGGGGCTTGTGCCAAAATTGGGAGAGCTGTCAGGCTAGTCAAGCAACAACCCGATATATTCATACTCTCAGAATCAAACCGTACAATGTCCCAGGCACCATCATCGCTATTCCTGGGTATGCCAGACCACCAGCATGGCAAACCCACCAGCAGTGGCAGGACAGTGGCATACAGTTAGGAGGAGGTTGCCTTGGGAATTCTCAACATTGACTCCCGACCCTATGAAGTTTCATGACATCAGGTCAAACCTGGGCAAGGAAACCTACGGATTACCACCTACCACCACCACCACCGCGCCCCCCCCCCCCCCCCCCCCCCTCAGCTGATGAATCAATACTCAGAATCAGAATTACTAGAGTGCAGAAGGAGGCCATTCAGCACTGAGTCTGCACCAACGCTCCGAAAGACCACCCTACCTAAACTCCCACCCCCGCCCTATTCCCATAAACCCACCTAATCTTTGGACACCAAGAGGCAATTCAGCATGGCCAATCCACCTCATCTACACATTTTAGGACTGTGGTAGGACCCGGAGGAAACCCACACAAACTCCGCACAGACAGTCACCCACGGTCCCTGGCGCTGTGAAGCAGCAGTGCTAACCACTGTCACCATGCTGCCTTTATGCCACCCTTGTTGAACCCCTCCATGTTGAACACACTTGGAAGAAGCACTTGAGGGTGGTAGGGAAGCAGAATGCACTCCGAGTGGCGGTCTTCAATAGCACCACGAATAACAGAAGTGGCCAAGTCATAAAGGACACAGCTGCTAGACAGGATCTACAGCAGGTGATTAGATAACCAAAAGGGTAAAACCTATTTGACCTCATCCTCACCAATCCAACTGCCACAGATGCATCTATCCATGACAGTCTCGGTAGAAGTGACCGCCGCACATTCCTTGTGGAGACAAAGTCCTGCCTTCCATAGAATCCTGACAGTGCAGGTGGAAACTATTCGGCTCATCGAGTCTGCAAAAATCAAGAAGCTCAACATCATCCAGGACAAAATAATCCATTTGATCGGCACCCCTTCCACCTTCACTCCATTCATCACCGATGCACAGTGACAGTAGCGTGCACTACATACAAGATGCAGCAACTCACCAAGGCTCCTTCAGCAAAACCCTCCAAAATCATCTAGAGGAACAAAGGGCAGTAGATGCATGGGAACATTACAACTTGCGAGCTCCCGTCCAAGCTGATTTGGAATGTACCGCCATTCCTTCTCTGTCGCTGAGTCAAACTCCCAGAACTCCCTGCCCAGCAGCACTGTATACCCGCACCAGATGGGCTGCAGCAGTTCAAGAATGCGGCTCACCACCACCTTCGCAAGGGCAAATAGGGATAGGCGATAAATGCTGGCCTAGCCATTCTTATCTCATGAAAGAATTAATAAACATCCAATCATTGCATAAAAAAAGATTGCTTCATGCCACCATTGCTGTTTTTGCCAATGACCTGAATTCAGTGTGCTCTGGTTCTTGGTCCTTCCATTAACGAACAGTTTCTCCCTCTCTACTGTCCATTCCTCCTCAATTCTGAACCCCCTCGATCAAATCGCCTCTTAATTTGCCCTTTTTCAAGGAGAACAGCTCCAACTTCTCTAATGTATCCAGGTAACGGAGGTTTCTCATTCCGGTGTATCTTTTCTGCACCCTCTCCAAGGTCTTCATATCCTGTAAGTGTGCTGTCCAGCACTGATCACAATGGTCCAGTTGATCCCAACGGATTCTACAAGTTCATCATAACTTCCTTGTTTTTGTACTCTATGCCCTTTTACTCATAAAGCCCAGGAACCAGTATGCTTTATTCACGGGCTTCTGAACCCGCCCTGCCACCTTCACTGATTTAAGTTAATAAGTCAGCTATTTCAGATGAACCATTAAGCAAAAAGCAATTCCTGAACCTTACTAAGTGCCACGTAGCATCATCGATAAACAAACCTGCGAACAGTAAGTGGCTTGCAAAATTTAAATACAGGAGGTGGTGGCAACTTGAAATAAAAACAGGAAATGTGGAAATACTCAGCAGGTCAGGAAATATTGGGGGAAGAGAGAAACATTTCACGTCTGCCCCTTTTACAGAAAATTTCAAAATGTAATACAATTTGAGCAAATGTCAGGGACGGTGGAGGGTGAGAAGTGAAAGGTCTACGATAGAGTGGGGGGCAGTGTGGACTAGAAGCGCGATCTATCCAATTACAACAAAGCCCCAGCGCACGCAGTGCCGAGAAAGACCACGCTATATAACGGGGAACACCCCACCGAGGCCGCTCTTAGTCCCGTTTCCTGCACCAAGGAGCACCACGCGCCACAACTCCTCAGTGCAGGTGATCTGGATGCCATTTTTAAATGGCATCCCGATCTCGACACCCCCACCCGGACTCCCCGAGGGCCCAACGTACCTACAAAAGGGTCCTCGGCAGTCCTTGGCAACCCCACCTCACATGGCGGAACAGCCATAGGCCCAATCCCCAGCGTGGGAAAAATGCCCCTGCAACCCTGGCAGTGCAACCCGGGCACCTTGGGTGGCACAGAAGCACAGTGGTTAGCACTGTTGGTTCACAGCGCCAGGGTCCCAGGTTCGATTCCCGGCTTGGGTCACTGTGCGGAGTCTGCGTGGGTTTCCTCTGGGTGCTCCGGTTTCCTCCCACAAGTCCCGAAAGACGTGCTGTTAGGTAATTTGGACATTTTGCATTTTCCCTCTGTGTACCCAAACAGGTGCTGGAATGTGGCGACTAGGGGCGTTTCACAGTAACTTTGCAATGTTGATGTAAGCCTACTTGGGACAATAAAGATTATTATTATTGGTAGTGGCAAAGCAGCCGGGTAGCCGTGCCAAAGCACCAGAGGGCTACCACTTGGGTGCCTCAGGTTTCCTGGGAGACCTCCCCCACCCCACCCTGTGTGTCTGCTAAAGTTGTAAGTAAGATGTCATAAGAGTGAGGTAATAATTCATTCCAACTTACTTGGTTACAGATAAAGGGCCCAAGGAATCGTGTTTGTATTTTGGATGGTTCCCTGGGATATAGATAATTTGAGGGATTGAGTACAATCTTAACTAAGCAGGTCATGGGACATCTTCGTGGGATACAGAGGATACAATTAATGGCAGGAACCAGGTCTGTCTGTAGTTTGCAGTTTTGCAAAATGCTGTTAGGTCGAGAAGAATTTGATAAGACAGAAGTATACTGAACCTGCTCTTAAAAAGGATCTCTCTCCAAAGGTCGCTACACAGGCCCGCAAGTAAACCGCTTTTGTGAACTTTATTTTTAAGTGGCATTTAAGCTGTGCTTGGATGTGTGGTGAATGTAGGAATTTCAGAAATATTGTATTGTGTGTGTTTCATGCAGTAAGGGTTAAAAGCCTGTAGAAGCCCACTGTTTCCCAATACATCTAATAGGTAAAAATGATAGTTCGAAAGATAGCTATTTAGTATTGAGCCCCTGGCCTATTGAATCACTCATAACCTCAGATCATTGAAAAACACATTCAGCATTTCAAAAACAGAGCAGCAAACAGAGATTCTTACTCAGCTAACAAATACATTTGCAAGATAAAGTGACCAAGGACAGGGCAGTCTCCATGGCAACGCCACAGGAGCCTAAAGGGGCTATTGTATTCAGTAACAAACCGGTTCGATAACAGCATAACTCATACAGGAATTCATTTCAGGTTCATGTTGCATATTAAAGATGGACGGCTTGCTGTCAAATCAGATGAAATGAAAAAATGAAAATCGCTTATTGTCACGAGTAGGCTTCAATGAAGTTACTGTGAAAAGCCCCTAGTCGCCACATTCCGGCGCCTGTTCGGGGAGGCTGGTACGGGAATTGAACCGTGCTGCTGGCCTGCCTTATAAGCCAGCGATTTAGCCCAGTGAGCTAAACCAGCCCCTGTGTTTGCGTCTAACCCAAACCAATTAGGATTATATTGGGGTGTAATTAGATGGCTAAAGACAGATATGATACAATATAACTATGAAGTTTCGGTCGGCCATTTTCAGCTGGATCATATTCTCACGCTCTCTTTTTCATATTTCACTTTCTGACTTGACTTTTGAAGTTATTACGAGCTTTTTGCCTAAGCAAGAAAATCATTTCTGTGATTCTTTGAAAGTTTCAATTGTCTACGAGTTGCCTTTTAAATGACTTTCAATTGTAATCAATAGAAGACAAATGAAACAATTCTTATTTGCACTTGAGAAATTTTAAATTAAATTTCTACTGAGTTCTAGTAATCGCAAAGTGCTACTAGTACCGCATGGTAGATCTATCAACTTGGCGTAGTCGTGCCTTCTTGATATTATCAAGGGACCACTGTCCTTTGGGGATATCAAAGCCTGGGATAGTGTGCGTGTGACTGCTGCAGTAGTGCTTTTAAAAATTCTGGTTCGGAAGACAGCTAAGGCTCTTTGGAGTCAGAAGTGCAGTTAAAACATCGTAAAGGTTTGAGCTAATGGACTTTTATTTATATTAAGAGTTTTCCCACCGGAACAGTTAATTAGACATGGTGTTCAGTTTAATAAGTTGGGGTCATTACGGGGAGGAGCCAGGGTGTTGAGGTTCAGTTAGTTTGTGGTTGGAAGGGGAGCTGAGAAGATTTCTGAAGAAATACAGCCAAAGATTCTGCATTACTCTGACAGGGGGTCAGGTTTCTTTCTTTAAGCAGTCTCAAAATACCTCTCTTTCTCAAAGTGCAATATTCAATACATCTCTGTACAGTAAGTATTCCTGAGTGCTCACTGTATTTAACAGTGGATTGGACCGGAGATGGTTTTGTTGTTTGAGTGGGAGTAAAGATAGCAGTTAAGGGTTATTGTGTACCCTCCCCACCAGTGATAGCGGGAGCATGTCCCATCTCTTAAAGCCCCCTTCCATTTGTTCTACCAACCGGGATAGGTTTAACCTGTGCACTGCCTCCCATTCTCGGGCCACCTGGATTCCCAGATACCGAATGCTCTTCCCTACCATTCTAAGCGGAAGCTCTCCCAGTCTCTTCTCCGGTCCTCTTGCCTGGATCGCGAACATCTCGCTTCTCCCCATGTTCCATTTATACCCCAAAATTCCCCCAGGATTCACATTACTTCCCCCATCCCCACCAACAGGTCTGAAATATACAAGAGCAGGTCATCTGCGAAAGCGAGACCCGGTGCTCCACCCGCCCCCCCCCCCCCCCCACCCGTACCAGCCCTTTCCAGTATCTAGAGGCTCTTATCGCCATGGCCAATGGCTCTATGGCCAGAGCAAACAGCAACGGAGGGGGGGCACCCTTGCCTTGTACCCCGACCTCAGCCGGTTCGTACGCACACTCGCTACTGGTGCCTGATAGAGCAACCGCACCCAGTCAATAAAGCCCCCACCAAACCCAAACCTTCCCAGCGCCTCCCACAGTTAATTCCACTCCACCCGATCAAAAGCCTTCTCCGCATCCATCGCTACCACCACCTCCACTACTTCGGAGGGCATCATAATAACATTCAAAAGCCTTCAAACATTGGCCTCGAGTTGCCTGCCCTTTACAAATCCCGTCTGGTCTTCCCCTATCACCCCCGGGACACAGTCCTCTATCCTTGTGGCCAGTATCTTAGCCAGCAGTTTGGCATTCACATTCAGTAGAGAAATTGGCCTGCATGACCCGCATTGCTCCGGATCCTTCTCTCGTTTCAGGATCAATGAAACCGAGGCCTGCGACATTGTTGGGGGGAGGACTCCCTTCTCTCTTGCTTAATTACATGTCCTCACCAGCAGTGGGCTCAATATCTCTGAAAACTTCTGAATTCCACCGGGTAGCGCTCAGACCCCGGAGCCTTGCCCGACTGCATGCCCTCCAGCCCCTTGATTATTTCCTCAATCTCAATTGGGGCTCCCAGCCCTTCCACCAGACCCTCATCTACCCTCGAAAACCTCAACAGATCCCAAAACTGTCTCATCCCCTCCACTCCAGCCGGGGGTTCCAACTCTCATAATTTACTATAGAAGTCCTTAAACACCTGGTTCATCCCCACTGGGTCCAGGACAGTATTCCCGCCTCTGCTCTTTACTGCACCTACCCCCCCTGGCCGCCTCCCTTTTCCTGAGCTGGTGCGCCAACATTCTGCCTGCCTTTTCCCCGTACTCATCACCCCCCTGGCCTTCCTCAACTGTTCCACCGCTTTCCCTGTGGTCAACAACCCAAACTCCGCCTGTAACCTCCGCCGTTCCCTCAGTAGCCCCGTGTCTGGGGCCTCCACGTATCTCCTGTCCACCTGGAGTATCTCCTCCACTAACCTATCCCTCTCAGCCCGTTCTGCCTTTTCTCTGTGGGGCCCGTATCAAGATTAATTCCCCTCTGACCACTGCCTTCAGAGCTTCCCAAACCGTCGCTGCGGAGGCCTCCCCAGTGTCATTCGTTTCCAGGTAGCTCTGGATGGACTTAAGCCGCCCACAGATTGCTTCGTCCCCTAGCAACCCCACATCCAGTCTCCACTGCGGGCGTTGCCCTCTCTCCACATTAACCCGTAGAAGTATTAGCGCTCTACTCAGAACAAAAAAGTTGATGCGAGCGTGTACCTTGTGGACATGTGAGAAAAAGGAAAACTCCCTTCGCCCTTGGCCGTGCAAACCTCCATGGGTCTACACCTCCAATCTGTTCCATAAACTCCTTCAACTCCTTTGCCATAGCCGGCCTCCTCCCTATCCTGGATTTTGACCGGTCCAATTCCAGATCAATGACCGTGTTCAGGTTTTGTGACTCGAAGTCTGGGATCTTACCTAAAACCCACCTCATAAATTCCACATTGTCCCAATTCGGAGCATCTATGTTCACGAGTACCACTCACAGCCCTTCCAGCTACCCACTCACCATTATGTACCCCCCCCCATGTCTCCCTGCCTCGAATGCCACTCGTTTGCTGATCAAGATCGCTACCCCCCTGGTCTTTGAGTCCAGCCCCGAGTGGAATACCTGGCTGACCCACCCCTTCCTCAATCTCGTCTGGTCTGGAACCTTTAGGTGTGACTCTTGTAGCATTGCCACGTCCACCTTCAGCCCCCTCAAATGCGCAAACACGCGAGCCCTCTTGACCGGTCCATTCACCCTTTTTAGGCCAGCCTCTAGTTCGTGCCCTCCGCCACCTCGAGCCCCCCGCTCAGGCAGTCGCCGTTCCCGACCTCCTATTCGTCCCTATTGTTCTCTCCCCTCACTTGGACAAACATATTAAAAGCATCACATTCCCCAGTAAACAAATATCAGGGGAGAAAAATGAAGAAACAGCCACTTTAGAGAAAAAAAAGCCAAAAAAACAGAACCAACCCCAAAGCCCATCCCCCCTCTAACCAGCTCCTTGCAAGACAAAGTTACCTTTAGCCATCCAAACAGCCTCTTATTCCACATAGCACTACTTATATTTATATAACCTAGCACAACAAATCACTGCCACAGTACTCCTTCAAGGCTTGAGTGTCTTTTAATTCACCTCCAGCCTCTTTTCTTTAATAAAAGTCCATACATCATCTGGTGTTTCAAAGTAGAAGTCCCGTTCTTCATGTGTGACCCACAGACAGGCCGGGTACAGCATCCAAAACTTCACCCCCTTCTTAAAGAGGGCCATTTTTGTCCGATTAAACCCAGCTCGCTTCTTGGCCAGATCTGCGCCCAGGTCCTGATAAATGCGCAGCTCACAATTCTCCCACTTGTTGCTCCATTCCTTCTTGGCCCACCACAGAACGTGTTCCTTGTCCAGGGATCCTTGAAAGCGTACCACCATCGCCCTCGGCGGCTCGTTCGCTCGGGGCTTCGTCGCGAGGGCTCTATGCGCTCGATCCACTTCCAGGGGCCGAGGGAACGCCTCAGCCCCCATCAACGTCTTCAGCATGTCCGTCACAAGTCCTCCCATCCGATCCCTCACTGCCTTCAGGGAGGCCGACAATTCTAAGATTCTGCCTCCTGGACCCGTTCCCCAGGTCCTCCAGCTTCTCCTGCATTCTTTTCTGGCGGTCGTTCATCATCTCCACCTTGGTCTCCAGCACGGTTACGTACTCCTCGTGCTCGGACACCTTTTTCTCCAACTCCTGGCACGCTCTCCCGTGGGTCTCATGATTCTGCGCAACTTGATCAATCGAAGCCTTAATCGGGTCCAGTGTGGCGAAGCAATCTTCAAAAAACTCCACCAGCTGCCCTATCGACCACCGTGCCGTCTCCCCGCGGCCCTTGCTCTCCGCCATGCTTTCCTGCGTTTCCAGCTCCACTCGCGTCTTCCTTGTAGGACTTTGTCTTCTCACACGGCCACTTCTGGTCCAATTCTCCATACACCGGAGTGGTATTTCCCCTTACTGTCTCACTCTTCACCGAGTTATCCCTTAAAATCTGGATAAAAACGGGGGAAAAAGGTCCAAAAGTCTGTCACAGGTGGGAGCTATCAAATGTGCGACCTACTCCTCCATGGTCGCCACCGGAAGTCGGCAGGTTACATTCATGCCAACAAGTGCCTGGCAAAGACCATCACCTACAAGAGAGGATCTAACTATCACCCCATGACATTCAATGGCACTGTCATCGTTAAATCTCACACAACATCCTGGGGATTACCATTGATCTGAAACTGAACCTTTTTGTTTTAATTTGTTCATGGGATGGTGTCGCTGCTGGGCCAGCGTTTATTGCCCTATGGGCATTTTTAAGAGACAACCACATTGTCATGGAACTGGAGTCACATGTAGGCCAGACCAGGCAAGGACAACAGATTTCCTTCCCTGAAGAACATTAGTGAACGAGATGGGTTTTGTTAACAATCAATAAAGATTTCATAGTCACCTTTTTAGACTTTTAATTCTAGATTTTTATTGAATTTAAATTTTACCATCTGCCATGGCGGGATTCACTAGGATGTTGCGTGGGATGGAACATTTAATTTATGAAGAGAGGTTGGATAACTTGGGTTGCTTTCGCTGGAGCAGAGAAGACTGAGGAGTAAACTGATCAAGGTTTACAA
This sequence comes from Scyliorhinus torazame, assembly GCF_047496885.1. Lineage (NCBI taxonomy): Eukaryota > Metazoa > Chordata > Chondrichthyes > Carcharhiniformes > Scyliorhinidae > Scyliorhinus > Scyliorhinus torazame. Next base: position 323,620,020 of record NC_092711.1, read on the forward strand.
GATGATGAGGGGCATGGACAGGGTGGAAAGGGAGCAGCTGTTCCCCTTAGTTGAAGGGTCAGTTACGAGGGGACACAAGTTAATAATAATAATCGCTTATTGTCACAAGTAGGCTTCAATTAAGTTACTGTGAAAAGCCCGTAGTCTCCACATTCCGACGCCTGTTCGGGGAGGTCGGTACGGGAATTGAACCCACGCTGCTGGTCTTGTTCTGCATTACAAGCCAGCTGTTTAGCCCACTGTGCTAAACCAGCCCCTATAGTTCATTGGGGGGGGGGGGGGGGGGGACCTTTTTATCCAGAGGGTGATGATGGTCTGGAATGCACTGCCTGGGATGGTGGTAGAGGCAAATTGCCTCAGAATCCTTAGGTACCTGGATAAACACTTGGCACGTCATAACATTCAAGGCTATGGGCCAAGTGTGGGCAAATGGGATTCTGTGGGCAGGGCAGGTATTTTACATGCATCGGTGCAGACCCAATAGGCCAAAAGGCCTCTCCTGTACTGTATTATTCGAACCCAGGTCTCCAGAGCATGACTCTGGGTCTCTGGATTACTAGTCACACGACAATAACACTATGCCACTGCCTCCCATATTAATACTGTGGCTACCAGAGCAGGTCAAAGGCTAAGAATCCTGTGGTGAGTAATACACCTGACCTCCAAAATCTGTCCATCATCCACAAAGCAAAAGTCAGGAGTTTAATGGAATACTCTCCACTTGCCTGGATGAGTGCAGCTCCAACACTCAAGAAGCTCGACACCATCCAGGACAAAGCAGCCCACTTAATTTTTACCCCTTCCACAAACATTCAATCCCTCCACCACAGGCAAACAGTGGTAGCCGTGATTACCATCTACAAGATGCACTGCAGTAATACACCAAGGTTCCTTAGGCAGCACCTTCCAAACTCACGACCACTACCATTTATAAGTACCTGGGAACCCCACCACCTGGAGGTTCTCCTCGAAGTTACTCACCCGACTTGGAAATATATTGGCGTTCCTTCATTGCCGCTGGGTCACAATCCTGAAACTGTGGGTGTATCTACAACTCGGGGACTGGAGCGGTTCAAGAAGGCAACTCACCATTGCCTTCTGAAGGGCAACTAGGGATGGGCAATAAATGCTGGCCTAACCAGCGACGGCCCCATCCCATAATTACTTTAAGGTTTATTCATATCAGGCAATTATCTCCCAGGAAAATAATTTTCAAGCTCCAGATGTGGACAGGTTATGTTCTTTGGAAGCAAAGGTGAAAAGCACAGCTGTAAGGAACTTCTTAAATCTTTGTCGGTTCCATGTTCTTTTTTTAATTCCTGTCCTGCAACCTTGCAGATTTTGTTTTAAACTGCAGATTTTGGTCAAACGGAAAACACTGGCCTAATGTACTGGCCCAGGACATCCCTTGCTGTAGGCAAGTAGACATTTCTATCCTGATTAAGAACGGTGAAGCCAGTGCTCCACATATTCTCCCCCTGCTGGATTCTTTGAGGGTTCTGAACAAGGGGAGGGGCTGTTCAAAAACTCACTTCAAACCCCCATGCTGACAACTGTAGTTTCAACTCAGTGAGGCTGATAGTCCATCTGATGGACACAGGCTTAGAATTGCACAGACCTGAGGGGGACCGTCAGTGAGAGAGTGAGGTCAGTCAAATGGAAGTGACTCCTCAGAAAGAATTCTGCAGCAGCCTGACAGTTTTAATTGAAGCCAAACATTAAAAGATCCTAACCAACCGATGATTGCAACACCCAGTGTCTGTGGAAGATCGGCAGCTACAAAGACAGCTACCACAGAAACAAAAAAACATCTCACACCCTTTTAATAACTGTTATTTTCAATCCTTTCCCTACCCCCACCATTTTTCTGTCTTGTGTATGTCTGGATGGAGGGTGGGGCAGGGTTTGGTGAATAAAAAGATTAGTAGACCATTGTTCCATTCGTATCTTTATAGGTTCACCTTTTACTCATGATACAAATACAGTTTTGTTAATATTTTACTTAGTAACTCATTGGAGCACTCAAGGGTCAAAGATCTCAAGGGAATTGGGACTCCGGGGTGTGTGGGGCTGGAATTGACCACGCAGTCACTCAGGGAGCCGTAACACAGCACTCAGCACTGAGGCATATATCATTTGTGCTCAAGTCGCACAGGCAACTTCCAGTAGTGCATGGGAGTTCTTAAATAAGGATATGGAACTAAAGTTGTAAATAACCATGCATTTAATCTATAGAATTTAACACAAAAGACACCAATTGCAGCATTTAATCCCTGGCAATTCACAGTAACATTTTGCTTTAATGTTAACCGGGATACAAACAGTGTGGAGGAATCAAATTAGGATTGTCAAATAGAAGATCTCCTCAGTGAAAAACTTTTAGGGATTTCAAAAAGTCTGAACACTACTCTGCTTTGATGAACAGGACAACCTTAGTTGTTTTATCTCTTACTCCATCCTTCCTGAAGGGCACGCATCATCTTCCATGACCAAGTTTCGGTTGCCATTACAATACCTGTTAATAACATCACTTTTAAGAGTTTTACGTGGTGAATAGAGACAGTTTGAGAGTCTGCAATAAGAAGCAATCAGTTTAAAATAGTCACAAAATAGTGAGGAGTTATGTAGAGAGCAAGGTAATGAGACACGATTATCTCAGAGTCCATAACCATGAACACATTTCACTAAAGTGCATACTCGAGTGCACATCTCCACCACACTGTAGCTACTGAATTATAATTACTCAACATAATTACAATTACTAACTTTTTCACGAGGATTTCTGCTGTCTGATTGGCAATCTAACTTCAAAGCTGAAAAATATATATTTTTATTTAAGTGGTTCATCTAACCAAGGAGGCTTCACACAAATCTACATCCAACAACCTGCTCTGAAAACCGGTTCACATTTTGACAGCTGTGCTAAATGCACCACCAGCAGCTGGGACAATTGACAACATTCTAAATAAAACAAGCCACAATATCCTAAAATGTTAACAAATCCTTTAAAAGAATTGCAGAATCTAGATCTACATCTTCACCAAAAACCAATCAGTTCTCCCTTGGACCATACTCGAACTGGGTACCAGGTCTCAATGAAATTCATCCATTAGTTTTTTTTTATATTGGTTAGACACACAAACAGATGAATGGGCAAAAACACCACCACCTTCAGTCACAGAGTTAGCTAGCCAGTCAAATTTGATGCACTTTTAAAAAGCAGCTGAAGGATTGTGGCCAAGCACAATATACTCCAATTTAGACTAAACAGCATTATTAAAATATAATTAACTGGTAATTCTTCAATATACTTACGCATCATATTCATATGGTAGGACAGATTCCACAGAATCCAATCTGTTTACAAATACTTCAATGTTTGACTGAAAATACAAAAAAGAAATTTTTAGTATTTGCTTTTCAAATAAACTTTCAAACTGTAACTTTACTGCTACATTCAAAACATTAAAATTTCACTGAAATGCCCAAGTTTCCCAATAGGAAATAGTGAAGGACAGCGGGGGAGGGGGGAAGTAACATCTATAATTCTGGGCAATGTTGTCGATTTACTGAAAAAACGTTATAATTCACCCCACACTTAGTGGTGACATGCACACATATTAGAGATCATGTGCAAACTTATTAATGTAAATAACCTTGAGAAAGTTTGATTATAAAGCTCCAAATGCATCAGGACATAATATAGTAATGATTATATCAGCCTCATCAGAAACTTAACAGTATATAAAGTATTGTTCAGAAAAAGATCATGCAAATTAAATTGTTACATGAGGGTATATTTTTCTTCCCAGATTATTCTGGCTCAAACAATGGGGGATGTGGCCTAGTGGCTCAGTGAGTTGGTCAAGTTACAAGTAAACACATCAGCAAGGCCACATATTCAGTCCCCGGTCTGTACTGATAAAACCTCACAAAGCTACTGCTGTGTGTGACACAAGATACACAACATTTCTAGTGAAATGTTTTATTCTTTCAATTTGTTGTCAATAAAGAAAGCAAACATTTCCTGAATACCTTCTAGTTCTACTGTAAATATCAAAAATGTTATCTTCGAAGACAGTGCACTATTGAGTTATGCAACAAAACTTGATGAAACCGGTATTATAACAACAGACAAGTCTTCAAAACAGAGGGATAAGACAGCTATGATAAATGTTTGTTATAGCTCAACCCTTTATGAAGAGTTTTGGCAAAGTCAGTCAGGAAAAACTGTTTCAACTGACAAGAGAGTTTAGTAATCAGAGGGCAATAGGCAAAATAACCAGTCAGAGGTGAGAACTTTTCCACGCAAGTTAGAATGATCTTGAATGCGCTGCGTGAAAGGCTGGTGGAAGCAACTTTCAAAAGGGAATTGGATAAATATTTGAAATGGACAGATTTACACGGCTATAGAGAAAGGGAAGGGGACAGTGGCTATTGGATACATCACTGTTTTTCAAAGTGCTGGGTGTCAGAAGTGTCATGGAGCTAAGGGTCACAGTGTTCTGAATCCGCCAGCCGCTAATGCAGATTTTCACATTCAGAAGCCTGCAGGGAAAAATCTCCCTAAAATGTCAATTCAGTCCTCTAGAGAGGGCAATTATTTGATGGATTTCCTGCACGCCTCGCTGTTTCCCCCCAACCCACCACCACCAAATGCTTCCCGGTGGTCGCCTCGCTTGGGAAATTGTGTGCCACATAACATTTGGTAGATTCCTCGCCCTCTCCTTGACCTAACCTGCAATCCAAGAGTTCACCCATAAGCGGTCCATCTGCACTTCCATCCCCCTGGACATGGACTTCATGCGTTCTGCCCTGATGCAGAACAGTGGTCTGGTGGACGACATCAAGGGGACCAGACTTCCCCTCCGGACAGAAAGAGACCATCATGAAACAGAAGGAGACCATCAGAGAAATCACGCCAAACTCAGCAGATCCGAGAGTCAGAGTATGTCAGAGCTCTCGGTGAGTGAGCACAAACCTGGACAGGGTTCCTGGTGTGCGTGTAATATCTCCGTGCAGACAAATAGCTTGAAAATCTTCTGCAGATCTTCTTGCAGCGTGGTTGTTGCTGAGGGGCCAGAAGCGTGTGTGTCAGCGACGGCATGGAGGCACATTCAGTGGGAGGAAATCGGCTGCTGTTGCAGCAGCAAGAGCTACATTATTGGAGACATCGGTCTCCACAAAGTGACAGCAATGACATGTCTTCTGATTGGGGAGACATGACCACATCACGATGCCACAATTAAATATCTGAGAAAATAATCAATATTTGAGAAAACTTTTTTCAATGTCCATTTTGGCTGATTAATGACAACCAGTAAGTTTGTTAATTGTCTGTGGGACAGTTTGTGTCGTCGGCATTCATCAATATTGGTGAACTTATTTCTAATAGCGTACTTTCAAGTTGAGTAAACTTGATTTATGCCTGCTTTTTTTTTTACAAGAACCACATATGGCTCACTTCTAACTGTTCTTTATTCTCCTCACCTCAGTCTTCTTCCTTCACTTCTTTTTTCCCCCCCGAGAGGTAGTGTCCCATGATGAATGCATGTTCACAATCTTTGCTGGCTCTCCAGTATCTCTCATGAGTAACTATCCTTCCTGCGAGATCCTGGACAGTGAATTTTATAGGTGGGGGATATCACAGGCATACATGATCCCGTCCTCACTCAATTTTGACATAAATTCAATGCACCAGAGGCTGAATAGTGAACAAGAACAGGAAAGGAGATGATTTATTTTCCCTCCCTTGTGTGGGGCAAGAAAACTTTAGTGTCTCAAACACTGCCTTGAATCAAGGATCGGCCGGTATGGGCAAAAGTGGGTCCCAGGGAAAAAAAAGTTTGAAAAACACTGGGATAGATCTTCCAAAAAGCCACACTGGGCCAAACAGTCTCTTTCTGTGGTGATTCGAATTGAAAGTGAATTCAATAGACATTGATAGATGCTGCCATTTAACAGGGGCAGTTTTACATATATCTCATTGTGTACCAAGTTCATAATGAACTATTATTTTTGGACATCACAGGGCAGACCGCCCAAGTGTTAAAACACTGAACGTCAACTCTCATCAAGGTCATGGACTACACAGAGCACTGAACGTGAACAGTATCAAGATTAAAACAATGTAAAGAAAACAGGTGTAGAGAAATGTCAATGTTGAAACTTAATCCAAGACCGTGTCAGACTGTTCCAGATCTTTTAGTGAGGTCCTCCTGTTACGTTGATTTATTTGGCCAGGGCCCCAAAACATCACTATAAATTAATAAACCAGTGGTTGAGATGATTGCTGAACAACTTGCTTGTTTAAGTCGTCACTAAGTGCAGGCAATGCTGCCTCAGGAAGCGCATGTTTTTTGAATAGAGAAAAAAAGACTGATTTTATTGCACTTGCATATCAACACACAATAGATAGTTTAAAGTATCAGGGAGTTCAAACTGCAGTTGTTCCATCAGTGCAGTAATCATGAGACCCTTACAAGGCCAGGGCTGGTTTAGCTCAGTTGGCCAGACAACGGGTGCGTGATGCAGAGTGAGGCCAGCAGCGCAGGTTCAATTCCTGTACCAGCTGAGGTTATTCATGAAGGCTCAACCTTGCCCCTCGCCTGAGGTATAGCGATCCTCGAGTTAAATCACCACCAGTCAGCTCTCCCCCTCAAAAGAGGAAAAGCAGCCTTTGGTCATCTGGGAATATGGGAACTTACACAAAATCAAAATATTGCAGGTGCTGGGAGCCTAAAATAAGAACAGAAATGCTGAAAATACTTAGGTCAGGCAGCACCAGTGGAGAGAACAGTGATAACGTTTCAAGTCTGGATGACTCTTCAAAGCTCAAAGTTAATTCTTTCTTTCTCTCCAAAGACGCTTCTGTGCCATCTTCTTGCAACGTGGTTGTTGCTGATGCCATCAGACACTTTTTTGTTTCTTTCTTTATATAAATTTAGAGTACCAATTCATTTTTTCCAATTAAGGGGCAATTTAGTGTGGCCAATCCACCTACCCTGCACATCTTCGGGCTGTGGGGGCAAAACCCACGCAAACACGGGGAGAATGTGCAAAACTCCAGAAGGACAGTGACTCAGAGCCGGGATCGAACCTGGGACCTCAGCGCCGTGAGGCAGCAATGCTAACCACTGCGCCACCCGACACTTTATTGTTAACCAGTTTAAAGGAATTAGCCCATTTGGGGCACAGCTCGTGAAACTGGTTACATTCTAAGATGGTTAAGGAATCATTCGCATCAGGAATTAGGGTTAGGTCCATTCAGGACATGACAATTTCACACATATCTGTTTTTAAGCTTTTTTTAAATAAAACAAAAGGATTGTCCTGAAAATTGCAGGACAGAGAACATGATGTCTGCTGTGGGTAAACTGAGCAGTAGTTACCTTAAAGAAGGATAGCATTAAACATCAAGGAGTTTGGAGTTATCAGGGCTCGTACACAAAAATAATGTATTGTCAGCCAATTAAAATCCTCTGCCCCAAAATCTGTCCTCAAAATATTGGTGTGATTATCAGCAAAATAATTTGACCCAACTTTCTTTTGCCAGACTGTGTATAAATAAATTGTGGTTGATTATCCAAGTTGATGGAATAGAGGCTGTACGAATCTAATGCAAATATTATTTCTAATCCATAGGAAGTCAACATCAACAGCCAGATATTCCATGAATAGTATTCAAAAAATTGGGGGTTTGGTTGAAAGCGATGTAGAATCCTCGTAAACATAATACAATATACCCACTGTGGAGCAGCAGCCAGTAAACCCAATAGGATTGGGAAGTTTACAGCCAAAATTATAGAAATACAAGTTGGAGAAAGTCCTGCCCTTTCTACTCCATGGTCTCTACTGTTTGTTCATTCAGTTGCTGCTCCAGTTCTAGAAGAGCTATCCTCCTTTGCAACCGCATCGTGATCTCCCACTGTATCAAACTTCGACACCAATCTACACCAACCACACCACAGCCCATGCTCAATAGGCTTCTTCTGGTTGCCCACCTAACCAGAACCTGTCCAAACACACTCAACTATCTCTATCCCAGGTCTGAACTCCCATTTGTCTTGCTCACAGCTTCCTTCTACTCTACCTTTACCATGGGCCTCATAGTAATCATTGAAAGCAGCAGCTCCAAATGCATACCCCCTTACTAACAAACATCCCACCCACAAGACTTTTGCAAAATAAACCACATGAATTGTTTCCCAGGAAACAGAAATACAAGCATGCATTTCAGGCTCTGTAATTAGCACAGGAAATTAACATTCAGATCTGGTAGAGAAGACAAAAATACTGGAATATTTGAGAGATTATTGAATGCCACGATAGGGGTAATGGTCAAAACTCTCAGGATATACATTGGAATAGGTCATCAGATTGACAACAGGAAGAGTCCAAAGTCTTTCTTATTGCATACATGCCCTCGTCACATTGAATACAAATGATCCAATCGAACTGCAGGCTCAAAAACCAATGCATGGTAGAGCTTCAACAGACTGGTGGGCACAAGATCACCAGGTGCAACGTCTGAGAGAGCTGCAAAGGCAGTTTGCCATGTCAGTTGGACAGCAGATTTAGACTTGTCCAGCAGCAAATCTACTGGGAGATTATAGAATCTCTACAGAGCAGGAGGCCATTCAGCCCAGCAAGTCTGCACCGTCGTTCCAAAAGAGCACCTTTTCTAGGCTCACGCCCCACTCTATTCTCTGAACCCAGTAGTCCCAACTAACCTTTTGAACACTAAGGGGCAATTTAGCGTGGCCAATCCACCTAACCTGTACATCTTTGGACAGTGGGAGGAAACCAGAGAACCCGGAGAAAACCCTCACAGGCACGGGGTGAACGTGCCGGCTCTGCACAGTCACCCGAGGTTGGAATTGAACCCGAGTCCCTGGCGCTGTGAGGCAGTAGTGCTAACCAGGGTCACCATGCTGCCCGACTCAGACCCTCATGCCAAACACACCAGATGAGTGAGGATAAACAGCATGGCGTAAAAGAGGAACCCTTCAGATAATTAAAGGCTGTAATCCCCAGTCTAAATATGGAACATTTTTTAAACAAGGTCACAGCATGAACACCACGACCTTGGGGGCTGCAAAGTGACCCACATGGGTGCTTGAGACTACATTGTGCAATGTACTCATCCCACATGGTTCCAAAGATCCCCAAATGCAGGCTGTTCCCTGGGGACTCTTGGCTCCAACCGCTTGCATAATTGCCTCTTGCTTGTGATCACCCTGGCCAGCACAGGAAGCTGAGAGAGTAGATTATCTAATCTTTAACTCATCAACGGGAAAAGCGAGCTTAGAAAATAACAAATGGCCTTCCTCATGTATACCTGCCTTGTGGTTACCTCTGTCAAATTACTCTCCTTAATTACAGTTATCTTGTGGTCTCCAATTGCACTCCGGCAATATGCTTTACTGTGACAGAAACAAAAGTTTAGAACCACCATCAACCATTGATAAGAAATAGGAGTGGGTAAATAACTCGACCCTTAAAGTCTACTCTGCCATTCAATAAGATCAAGGCTGACCTACCTCAGCTACACCTTCCCACCCTATACAGAATATACTTTAAGATCCAAAACCTTGAATTTATTTCATGACTAAACAGCCCAGCTCGCTGGAGTAGAGAATTAAAGACCCATAAGCCTTTGAGTGAAGATTTTTCCTCGTCTCAGCCTTGATTGGCCACCCCTTTATTTTGAGACTGAGACCTTGTGACTGAGATTGCCCAGTTCGAGAAATAGTCTTTAGCATCTCACTTGTCAAGTCCCTTGAATTTTAAATGTATCCATCAGATCATCCCCTATTCACAGGCAATCCTCATCTTGAGGAATCAATCTCGAGCCTTCATTTCATTGTACTCCTTCCAAGGCAAGTTCACCGTTTCTTGGATAAGGAGACCAAAAATGTACTGTATTCTCGCTGGGGTCTCTATATTTTTATACGCCAAGCCCTTTGTATGGAAGGCCATTTGCTTTCCTCGTTGCCTGTTGTACTTGCAATCAATTCATGTACAAGAACACCCACATCCACCTGAACACCAACATTTTCCAGGTTCTCATCATTTCAACAATATTTTGCTTTTCTGTTTTTCCCTTTGAAAGAGGATAACTTTGCATTTCTTGCATTATAATCCATCTGCCACATTCTTGCACACTCACCTAACATGTCAAAATCCTTGGTGCAGCCCCTGTGCACTCCTCACTTACTCATCTAACTTTTCATTGTCAGCAAACTTGGTACATTACACTCTGGATCTAAGTCACTGATGCAAGAAAGGGAGAAGGACTTGCATTTACACAGTGCCTTTCACAAACACCAAACATTCCAACACTCTTCACAGCGAATAAAGCACTATTTGAAGTCACTGTTGTAATGTAGGAAGTGCGTTAATCGATTTGTGCACAGCAAACTTCCCTTGGTCTCATCTGAAAGGCAGCATGTCCAACAGTGCAACAATTCCCTTAGATCTTGACTTTTGTGCTCAAATCCCGGACAGAGACTTGAACCCAGAACCTCTGACTCAATGCTAATTGAGCCATGGTTGACACATTAGATTGTAAATAGCTGATGTACCAGAACGTCCCTGACGATGCCCTGCAAATGCAAGTCTGCCAGCCCATAAATTACCTCTTTATTCCAACTCAGTTGTCCCAATCCATGCTAATATATAACCCCCAACACCATGAGTGTTGTGTGATAAGGTCTCAATGGAACCCCTTTGAAATCCAACTAAATCTATTCACTGCTTCCCCTTTATCCACTTTACAATTTATAACCTTAAGAACTTCAGGGTTTCATAAGACATAGTAGCAGAATTAGGCCACTCGGCCCATCGAGTCTGCTCCGCCATTCAATCATGGCTTCAATCATAGTTTTCTCATCCCCACTCTCTTGCATTTTCCCCATAACTCCTGATCCCCTTTCATAAATCTGGACCCAGTCATGTGATTTTCAAAGTGCATTGGTAGCTGTTATGAATATTAACAGAAACTGAATCTGTGATGAATGAGTTATACTGAGAGTGGAGGATTTTAAAAAACGCTTTATGTACTCCGGCTATTGTGATAGATTGGCTAGTGTTGTGGTGGCTGAGAATGGCACCAAAAGTCAGAATAAGGCATGAATATTTTATCACAAGCACTGGTTACGCATTATTGTCTTATTTCCCATGCCTGTTTTAGCTCATATTTTCAAACAAATTTTCTCCACCAGTGCTTTCCTGTTGCTTCTACAGGTACAGTTTCCTTGCACGGCTGCAGCTGTTCACACCCTTTGGGATTTCCCTGCCATTATTCATTTCTGACCTTTGATCAATTACTAGCCATACAATTTGAATGCAAGGAGCACGTCTAATCATGCATTCACCCAACAGTAACCTCTCGACAAGGGAATGCAATCCTGGCCATTTTTCTGCTCACTACACCAGGGCAGAGGGCAGAGGTCAATTGTACTTGCTTTTACTTTTGCCAATGAGAGGATTGACCGCCATGGATGAGGTTTGCAAGGAAATTAAACTGGGATCTACTTATTAGTGATGTGCAAAACCAATTATTAAGATGTTCAAATCCGGGCTTCCGGTAGCGGCCATGACCTGCTAGGTCACGCGAACGGCAGCTCCCGCTGGGATCGGTGTTTCGGACCGCTAAAAGGAGCGGCGGCAGCAATTGACAGGAGGGACCGGCTTGGGAACGGACGTGGGAGAGCCCCCCCCCCCCCCCCCCCCCCCCCCCCGCTGGTGCATGGAGAGGACCAGGAGCGGAGCCAGCAGACGCGCAAACCCCGGGAAGGTGGTCCAGGAGGACAAAATGGCGGCCGGAGACGATCGGGAGGTGTGGGCCCAGTCAGCTAGAGAACACCAGGAGCTCCTCAAAAACTGCTTCATGGAGCTGAAAACGGAGATGCTGGCCTCCATGGAAAGAATTGTGGTGACCCAGAAGGCGCAGGAGAAGGAGATCAAGGAGGTGAGGAGGAAGGTGGCGGAGAACGAGGACGAGATCCTGGGCCTGGCAGTGGAGGCACACAAGGCGCTCCATAAGAGATGGCAGGAGAGGCTGGATGACCTTGAGTGCAGGTCTTGGAGCCACAATCTGCGGATCCTGGGCCTTCCCAAAGGAGCAGGGGACGGACACGAGCACGTACATGGCCACAATGCTGGGGACGCTGATGGGCGCGGGGGCCTTCCCGCGGCCCGTGGAGCAGTATGGGGCGCACAGTTTTCTCGCCAGAAAGCGGAGGGTAAACGAGCCACCGAGGGCAATGGTGATACGGTTTCAGCGCTTGGCAGACCGGGAAGGAGTCCTGCGGTGGGCGAAGAAAGAGCGGAGCAGTAAGTGGGAGAATGGCGAGATCCAAATTTACCAGGACCTGGGAGCTGAGCTGGCGAGGAAGCGTGCGGGTTTTAACCGGGCGAAGGCAGTCCTCCATGGTAAAGGGGTGAAGTTTGGGCTCCTTCACCCGGTGAGACTGTGGGTAACATACCAGGACAGGCACCACTATTTTGATACCCCAGACGAGGCGTGGTCGTTCATCAGGCAGGAGAAGTTGTATTTGAACTAAGGAACTGTTGTATGGGGGTGAAATGTGCGGGTGGGGAGGGACCGAGGGTAGGTCGGCAGGTAAAGCATAAGTTTATGGGCATGTCTGCCCTAGTTTGGTTGGGGGTTTTGGTGTTTGTTCTGCTCGTTTTCCAGGTGTTCGGTGCTAGGGGGCGGAAAACACCCGGGATGGGCTGTCCGCCGCATGGGGAGGTCCCAGATGGCGCTTGCCCCTCTGCCCTGCAGGGGAGGGGGGGTAGGGTGGCCCGAAGAAGGCAACAAGTTAAGGGTTGGTATATGGAGGCGGGAGCGGCCGGGGTCAGCATGGGTGAGCTGACTCACAGAAGCACAATGGGGGGGGGGGGGGGGGGGGGGGGGAAACCAGAGCTAAGCAGATGCTTGGCGGGGGGTGCTGCTTTTCTGACTGAAGGGGAGCCAGGTGAGAGGTATGGATGGAGAGTTGGGCAGGGGGGCCGCCAGGGGGAGAGCTGGAGGATGGAGGCAGGGGCATGCAGCTGGCTGAAAAAGGGGGATGGCTAGTCGGCGGGATGGGGTGGTTAACCCCCCCCCCGACCAGGCTGATCACGTGGAACGTGAGGGGCCTGAATGGGCCGGTCAAACGGTCCCGCGTGTTCTCGCATTTAAAGGGGTTGAAGGCAGATGTGGCCATGTTGCAAGAGACGCACTTAAAGCTCGCAGACCAGACGAGGCTGAGGAAAGGCTGGGTGGGACAGGTGTTTCACTCGGGGTTAGACTCCAAAACCAGAGGGGTGGCCATTTTGGTCAGCAAACGAGTGGCATTTGAGGCGGGGAGCATCGTGGCGGACAAAGGGGGCCAGGTATATAATGGTGAGTGGCAAGATGCAGGGGACCCAGGTGGTGTTAGTAAATGTATATGCCCCGAACTGGGACGATGTGGACTTTATGAGGCGTGTGCTGGGTAGGATCCCGGACTTGGAGATAAGTCACCTGATAATGGGAGGGGGACATTAGTATGGTCTTGGATCCGAGCTTGGGAGTTCATGGGCCAGATGGGGGGAGTGGACCCCTGGAGGTTTACGCAGCCAAGGTCGAAGGGAGTTTTCCTTTCTCTCCCATGTCCATAAAGTCTATTCGCGAATAGACTTTTGTGTTGAGTAGGGCGTTCATCCCGAGAGTGGAGGGGGTTGAATACTCAGCCATTGCGGTCTCGGACCATGCCCCGCACTGGGTGGTCCTACGACTGGGGACGGAACAGGGTCAGCACCCTCTCTGGCGACTGGATGTGGGACTGCTGGCGGACAAAGAGGTGTGCGGGCGGATAAGGAGAAGTATTGAGAACTATGTGGAAGCGAATGACACAGGAGAGGTGACGGTGGCAGTGGTTTGGGAGGCTTTGAAGGCGGTCATTAGGGGAGAGTTAATCTCCATTAGGTCCTAGAGAGAGGAGGGCGGAGAGGGAGAGACACTCAGGGTAGATAGGAGGTACGCAGAGGCCCCAGAGGGGGAGCTGTTGAACGAGGGTAATAGATATAGGACAGAGGTCAGAGGTAGGTTCTTTACGCAAAGAGTAGTGAGGCCGTGGAATGCCCTACCTGCTACAGTAGTGAACTCGCCAACATTGAGGGCATTTAAAAGTTGGATAAACATATGGATGATAATGGCATAGTGTAGGTTAGATGGCTTTTGTTTCGGTGCAACATCGTGGGCCGAAGGGCCTGTACTGCGCTGTATTGTTCTATGTTCTATGAGTGCCAGAAATTACAGGCGGAGTTTGACCTGCTGTCCATGGGGAAGGCGGAGGTGCAGCTGAGGAAAGCGAAGGGGGCAGTGTATGAGTATGGGGAGAAGGCGAGTAGGATGCTGGCGCACCAGCTGCGCAGGAGGGAGGCGGCCAGAGAGATTGGGGGAGTGCGAGATAGGGAAGGCAACATGGTGCTGAGCCCAGAGAGGGTTAATGAAGTCTGCAGGGAGTTCTACGGGAGGTTATACGAGTCGGAACCCCCCGGGGAGGTGGAAGGGATGAGTCATGGACCGGTTGAGGTTCCCAAGGGTGGAAGCAGAGCGGGTGGAGGGACTAGGGGCCCCAATTGAGTTGGAGGAGGTAGTCAGGGGGCTGGCAGGCATGCAGACGGGCAAGGCACCGGACGGCTTCCCCGTAGAATTTTATAAGAAGTTCTTGGAGCTGCTGAGCCCGCCCCTGATGAGAACCTTCAATGAGGCAAAGGAGAAAGGGACCCTCCCTCCGACAATGTGGCAGGCATTGATCCTGCTTATCCTGGAGGAGGAGAAGGATCTGCTTCAGTGTGGGTCCTACAGGCCGATATCGCTCCTGAACGTGGATGCCAAGCTGTTGGCAAAAATTCTGGCCACCAGAATAGAGGACTGTGTCCCGGGAATGATTGGGGAGGACCAGACGGGTTTTGTTAAGGGCAGGCAGCTGAACATGAACGTGAGGAGGCTCCTGAATAATATCATGATTCCCTCGGAGAGGAGGTGGGGGTTGGCTGCGATGGACACGGAGAAGGCCTTTGACAGGGTGGAGTGGGAGTATCTGTGGGAGGCGCTAGGCAGGTTTGGGGAGGGATTTATAGGGTGGGTCAAGCTGCTGCTGCTGTATCAGGCCCCTGTAGCGAGTGTGTCCACAAACCGGCTACGGTCGGAATATTTCAGGCTGCATCGGGGGACGAGACAGGGGTGTCCCCTGTCCCCGTTGCTGTTTGCCCTGGCAATCGAGCCGTTGGCCATTGCGCTCAGGACTTCGGGGGATTGGAGGGGACAGGTGCGCGGAGAGGAGGAGCACCGGGTCTCCCTCTACGTGGATGACCTTCTGTTATATATTTCGGACCCATTAGAGGGGATGAGGAGGTCATGCGGATCCTGGGGGACTTCGGGAGGTTCTCGGGGTATAAGTTGAACGTGGGGAAGTGTGAGCTGTTCGTTGTCCACAGTAGGGGCCAGGAGGAGAGACTGAGGTAGCTCCCGCTCAGGATAGTGGAGAAGAGCTTTCAGTACTTGGGGATACAAGTGGCCAGGAACTGGGATGCCCTGCACAGGCTCAACTTAACCCGGCTAGTGGAGCAGATGGAGGGAGAATTTAAAAGGTGGGATATGCTCCCGCTTTCCTTGGCGGGACGGGTGCAGACTGTGAAGATGACGGTTCTCCCCAGGTTCCTCTTTGTATTTCAGTGCCTCCCCATTTTCATCCCCAAGTCCTTCTTTAAGCAGGTGAATAGGATTGTTTGTTTTTTTTGGGGGGGGGGAAAGAGAGGGGGAGAGAGAGAGAGAGACTGGCTCTGCCGAACTTCTGCAGTTATTACTGGGCGGCCAATGTGGCTACGATCAGGAAATGGATGATGGAGGAGGGGGCGGCGTGGGGGTGGTTGGAGGCAGCGTGTAGAGGCACCAGTCTAGGGGCACTTGTTACGGCTCCGCTGCCGTTCTCGCCGGCGCGATACACCACTAGTCCGGTGGTGACGGCGGCACTGAGGATCTGGGGGCAGTGGAGGAGACACAGGGGAGAGGAGGGGGCCTCGGTGTGGACCCCGATACGGAATAATCACAGATTTTCACCGGGTAGGTTGGATGGGGGGTACCAAGGCTGGTTCAGGGCAGGTATTAGGAGGATGGGGGACCCGTTTATAGACGGGGTTTTCTCCAGCATGCAGGCACTGGAGGAGAGGTTCGGCCTGCCCCCGGGGAATGTGTTCAGGTACCTTCAGGTTCGGGACTTCCTTAGAAAACAGGTGGGGACATTCCCGCGGCTACCCCCACGTAGGGTCCAGGATAGGGTGGTATCTGGCGTCTGGGTAGGGGAAGGTGTCGGACAGATATCAGGAGCTGCAGGAGGTAGAGGAAACCTCAGTGGGGGAGTTGAAGGATAAGTGGGAGGAGGAGCTAGGCGAGGAGCTGGATGAGGGCCTGTGGGCCGATGCACTGGGCAGGGTGAACTCCTCCTCATGATATGCCAGGCTCGGATTAATCCAATTTAAGGTGGTGCATCGGGCACATATAACGGCAGCAAGGATGAGTAGGTTTTTTGGGGTGGAGGACAGGTGCCCGAGGGTGCGGGGAGTCCGGCGAATCATGCCCATATGTTTTGGGCATGCCCGGCGCTTATATGATTCTGGCAGGGGTTTGCAAGGGTGATGTCTAGAGTTTTGGACGCTCGGGTAAAGGCAAGCCCAGCGGTAGCGATATTTGGAGTGTCGGAGGATCCGGGAGTGCAGGAAGTGAAAGAGGCCGAAGTACTGGCCTTTGCCTCCGTGGTAGCCCGGAGACGGATCTTGCTAATGTGGAGGGTCTCAAAACCCCTGAGTGTGGAGACCTGGGTTAGCGACATGGCGGGGTTCCTCAGCCTGGAGCGAATAAAGTTCACCTCGAGAGGGTCCTTGGTGGGGCTCTCCCGGCGGTGGCAACCTTTCCTTGACTTTCTAGGGGAGCAGTGTCAGCAGCATCCTTGGGGGGTCGGTTACTGTTGATATAATGTGAGTTGGGCATGGAGACAAAACCCACCTTCTTCTGTTTTAAAAAAATGTTTTCTGTTGTGCAAGTAGTTTTATTGTAAGCTTTGGGCTATGTTTATTTTTTATTACTATCTGTATTTCTATTTTTGTTATGTAAAAACACTCATTGGAAAAACTTTAATAAAACATTTATTTTTTAAAAAGATGTTCAAATCCATCAGCTCAGGCTATCAAAGTTGAAACGAGGAAGGGAGAAGGCAAGTTTACAAATAATATCTCTTGACACATAGCTATGATTTGAAAAGTTTGACTGCAGAGGTTCTGTAGCTTGTGGTCAGAACAGGAACACTGTTCAATGTATATAGGGTGACAATGCAACAAAACAGAAGAGGAAACTGCTGGGGCCTTAACAGTAATCTTTGTATCCTCATTGGCTACAGGCGACGTTCCAGAGGACTGGAGGGTAGCCAGTGTTGTTTCATTGTTTAAGAAGGGCAGCAGGGATAATCCCGGTGAGCCATACGTCAGTGGTAGGGAAATTATTGGAAAAGATTCTTAAAGACAGGATTTACTCACATTTGGAAACAAATGGACTTATTAGTGATGGGACAGCATGGTTTTGTGAAGGGGAGGTCGCGCCTCACTAATTTGATCTGTGTTTTTCGAGGAAGTGACAAAGATGATAGATGAGGGAAAGGCAGTAGATGTTGTATACATGGACTGCAATAAAGCCTTTGACAAGGTACCTCAAGGTAGACTGGTACAAAAAGTGAACTCACATGGATCAGAGGAGAGCTGGCAAGTTGGATACAAAACTAAGGCAGCACGGTGGCAAAGTGGTTAGCACTGCTGCCTCACGGCGTCGAGGTCCCAGGTTCGATTCCGGCTCTGGGTCACTGCCCGTGTGGAGTTTGCACATTCTCCCCGTGTTTGCGTGGGTTTCGCTCCCACAACACAAAGATGTGCAGGGTAGGTGGATTGGCCATGATAAATTGCCCTTAGTGTCCAAAATTGCCCTTAGTGTTGGGTGGGGTTACTAGGTTATGGGGATAGGGTGGAGGTGTGGGCTTCGGTAGGGTGCTCTTTCCAAGAGCCGGTGCAGACTCGATGGGCCAAATGGCCTCCTTCTGCACTGTAAATTCTATGAAATTCTATGAAATCTATGAGATAAACTCGGTCTGTTCTTATTGGAACGACGGAGATTGAGAGACGACCCGAGAGAGGTCGACAAGATTATGAGTGGCATGGACAGAGTGGATAGTCAGATGCTCTTTCCTAGGGTAGGAGCGTAAAGTACTAGGGGACCTAGGTTTAAAGAGTGTGGGGAAAAGTTTAAAACAGATGTGTGAGGCAAGTTTTTTTTTTTTTTAAACAGAATGTGGTAAATATATGGAACGTGCTGCCTGGGGAGGTGGTGGGAGCAGGTACGATAGCAGCATTTAAGGAGCATCTAGACAAATATATGAATAGGGTGGGAATGGAAGGATACGGACTCCGTAAGTGCAGACGGTTTTAGTTTAGGCAGGTTCCATGGTCGGCACAGGCTTTGAGGGCCAAAGGGCCTGTTCTTGGGCTGTATTGTTCTTCGTTATTTGGAGCTTATAAGTGGAACAGTTTAAAAAGAGGGTATCAGATTCCTTACTTATGAAACATTTTGAACAACAAAACATTGCAGTGCATCAAAGTTCTCAGATGGAACTTTACCTACCAATCTAAGGACTCTGTTGGAAAGAGGAAAAATGCATTTAAGTCTGTTAAGTAAGGGAATTCAGTGTATTTAAGGCACTATTATGGGACAGGGATTGAACACCACACTCTCACATTGTTCTGCATTCAGGCAATGGATCCCTTCACTTTGTTAAAACTGGAATGTCCAAACAGCCGGATTCTGAATTTTTGCTAGAATTGCTCAATTGAAACTGTCCAATTTTTTTCGGCATAAGAACTTCAAATTATCAGGAAATATCTGTACTTTCCTGTTAATTCCTAATTAGCTGATAATGTTTACAGCTGTTTGTTCCTCTCTTTCAAATCTATCATCACTCTTCACCCCAACATCCTGCACACTGCTGCCCAATTTCCAACCTTTCTTTAATAAAAGCAAAATACTGTTGATTCTAAAGCAAAGTGCTGGAAATATTCAGCAGATCCAACAGCATCGTCCTCAGTTTCTCTCTCCAGAAGTGCCGAGTCTTACCAGCACTTTGTTTTTATTCCAACCTCCCATTCCACTACAAAGTCCTTGAACATGTTGTCACCTCTAAAATCTGTGTCCATCTTTCCTACAACTCTGTTTGATCCTTCCGATCACGTTTCCGTCCCTGCCACCAGTTACCAAAATGGCTATTAAAGTCACAAAGGATGTCCTTTCTCTCCTTATTGTTCTCGCTGCAGCCTTGGACAACACCATCCCTCGGTCATCCAACTGGGTGAGGCTGCTCACACGTGGTGCCATTCTTACCAGTCCAATCATAGCCAGAGCATCAGCTGCATTCCTTCTCTGGCTTTTAACTTTTAACCACAAGCTTCTGTTTCTCATCTACAGAGAAACATGGAAAATGTTCTGCCAATTTGACAACTGCTCCGAGTGAACAATACCCAGCTCTTTTGACCTCTCCATTGTCCACTGGCATCCAGTACTGGATCAGCAGAAATTTCCTGCAAGTAAATAGTCACAAACTCCATTCCTTCATCACCAACTCCATCCCTCTCCCCGCAACTCTGAGGCTTAACCAGACTGTTCACATCGAGGTATTGTACACAAGAACTTCAGAGACCTCTGGGAACCACAGCAAAGTCTATCGGGCCAGTGCCCCCACCCCCCCACTCCCAGTGCCCTCCCCCCTACCCACCCCCACCCCCGGGGCCCTCTCCCACCCCCACAACTCCACTCCTGGGGTGCTCTCCCACCCCCCCCCCCCCCCACCCCTGCCGGGCACCCCCTCTCCCTCCCTCTGCCGGGCGCCGCCCCCTTCCTCCCTCTGTCGGGCGCCCCACCACCCCCTCCCTCTCTCTGCCGGGCTGCCCACCCCTCTGCCGGGAGCACCCCCCCCCCCACCCCTCTTGCCGGGCACCCCACCCCCCACTCTCCCGGGCGTCCCCCACCCCTCTACCGGGCATGCCCCGCCCTCTCCCCCCCCACCCCTCTCTCGGGGCCCGCCCTTCCTCACTCTTACCGGGGGTTTCTCACTCAGTGGCCCTCCCTCCCTCACTCAGTGGCCCTCCCTCCCTCACTCAGTGGCCCTCCCTCCCTCCCTCTTACCGGGTCCCTCCCTCATTCTTACCGGGTCGGTCCCTCCCTCATTCTTCCCTCATTCTTACCGGGTCGGTCCCTCCCTCATTCTTACCGGGTCCCTCCCTCATTCTTACCGGGTCCCTCCCTCATTCTTACCGGGTCCCTCCCTCCCTCCCTCCCTCTTACCGGGTCCCTCCCTCCCTCTTACCGGGTCCCTCCCTCCCTCTTACCGGGTCCCTCCCTCCCTCTTACCGGGTCCCTCCCTCCCTCTTACCGGGTCCCTCCCTCCCTCTTACCGGGTCCCTCCCTCCCTCTTACCGGGTCCCTCCCTCCCTCTTACCGGGTCCCTCCCTCCCTCTTACCGGGTCCCTCCCTCCCTCTTACCGGGTCCCTCCCTCCCTCTTACCGGGTCCCTCCCTCCCTCTTACCGGGTCCCTCCCTCCCTCTTACCGGGTCCCTCCCTCCCTCTTACCGGGTCCCTCCCTCCCTCTTACCGGGTCCCTCCCTCCCTCTTACCGGGTCCCTCCCTCCCTCTTACCGGGTCCCTCCCTCCCTCTTACCGGGTCCCTCCCTCCCTCTTACCGGGTCCCTCCCTCCCTCTTACCGGGTCCCTCCCTCCCTCTTACCGGGTCCCTCCCTCCCTCTTACCGGGTCCCTCCCTCCCTCTTACCGGGTCCCTCCCTCCCTCTTACCGGGTCCCTCCCTCCCTCTTACCGGGTCCCTCCCTCCCTCTTACCGGGTCCCTCCCTCCCTCTTACCGGGTCCCTCCCTCCCTCTTACCGGGTCCCTCCCTCCCTCTTACCGGGTCCCTCCCTCCCTCTTACCGGGTCCCTCCCTCCCTCTTACCGGGTCCCTCCCTCCCTCTTACCGGGTCCCTCCCTCCCTCTTACCGGGTCCCTCCCTCTTACCGGGTCCCTCCCTCCCTCCCTCTTACCGGGTCCCTCCCTCTTACCGGGTCCCTCCCTCCCTCCCTCTTACCGGGTCCCTCCCTCCCTCCCTCTTACCGGGTCCCTCCCTCCCTCCCTCTTACCGGGTCCCTCCCTCCCTCCCTCTTACCGGGTCCCTCCCTCCCTCCCTCTTACCGGGTCCCTCCCTCCCTCCCTCTTACCGGGTCCCTCCCTCCCTCCCTCTTACCGGGTCCCTCCCTCCCTCCCTCTTACCGGGTCCCTCCCTCCCTCCCTCTTACCGGGTCCCTCCCTCCCTCCCTCTTACCGGGTCCCTCCCTCCCTCCCTCTTACCGGGTCCCTCCCTCCCTCTTACCGGTTCCCTCCCTCCCTCCCTCTTACCGGGTCCCTCCCTCCCTCCCTCCCTCTTACCGGGTCCCTCGCTCCCTCCCTCTTACCGGGTCCCTCCCTCCCTCCCTCCCTCTTACCGGGTCCCTCCCTCTTACCGGGTCCCTCCCTCCCTCCCTCCCTCTTACCGGGTCCCTCCCTCCCTCCCTCCCTCTTACCGGGTCCCTCCCTCCCTCCCTCTTACCGGGTCCCTCCCTCCCTCCCTCTTACCGGGTCCCTCCCTCCCTCTTACCGGGTCCCTCCCTCCCTCCCTCCCTCTTACCGGGTCCCTCCCTCCCTCTTACCAGGTCCCTCCCTCCCACTTACCGGGTCCCTCCCTCCCACTTACCGGGTCCCTCCCTCCCTCTTACCGGGTCCCTCCCTCCCTCTTACCGGGTCCCTCCCTCCCTCTTACCGGGTCCCTCCCTCCCTCTTACCGGGTCCCTCCCTCCCTCTTACCGGGTCCCTCCCTCCCTCCCTCCCTCTTACCGGGTCCCTCCCTCCCTCCTTCTTACCGGGTCCCTCCCGCCCGCCCTCCTTCTGACCGGGGCCCGCCCGCCCGCCCTCCCACCCTATTACCGGGGCACGCCCTCCCTCCCACCCTATTACCGGGGCCCGCCCTCCCTCTTACCGGGGCCCTCCCTCCCTCATCTCCAGGACAATCCCTCCCTCCCTCATCTCCAGGACAATCCCTCCCTCCCTCATCTCCAGGACCCTCCCTCCCTCATCTCCAGGACCCTCCCTCCCTCCCTCCCTCATCTCCAGGACCCTCCCTCCCTCATCTCCAGGACCCTCCCTCCCTCCCTCATCTCCAGGTCCCTCCCTCCCTCATCTCCAGGACCCTCCCTCCCTCCCTCCCTCATCTCCAGGATCCTCCCTCCCTCATCTCCAGGACCCTCCCTCCCTCCCTCATCTCCAGGACCCTCCCTCCCTCCCTCATCTCCAGGTCCCTCCCTCCCTCCCTCCCTCCCTCATCTCCAGGTCCCTCCCTCCCTCCCTCCCTCATCTCCAGGTCCCTCCCTCCCTCCCTCCCTCCCTCATCTCCAGGTCCTTCCCTCCCTCCCTCCCTCATCTCCAGGTCCCTCCCTCCCTCCCTCATCTCCAGGTCCCTCCCTCCCTCCCTCCCTCATCTCCAGGTGCCTCCCTCCCTCCCTCCCTCATCTCCAGGAGCCTCCCTCCCTCCCTCCCTCATCTCCAGGAGCCTCCCTCCCTCATCTCCAGGAGCCTCCCTCCCTCATCTCCAGGAGCCTCCCTCCCTCATCTCCAGGAGCCTCCCTCATCTCCAGGAGCCTCCCTCATCTCCAGGAGCCTCCCTCATCTCCAGGAGCCTCCCTCATCTCCAGGAGCCTCCCTCATCTCCAGGAGCCTCCCTCATCTCCAGGAGCCTCCCTCATCTCCAGGAGCCTCCCTCATCTCCAGGAGCCTCCCTCATCTCCAGGAGCCTCCCTCATCTCCAGGAGCCTCCCTCATCTCCAGGAGCCTCCCTCATCTCCAGGAGCCTCCCTCATCTCCAGGAGCCTCCCTCATCTCCAGGAGCCTCCCTCATCTCCAGGAGCCTCCCTCATCTCCAGGAGCCTCCCTCATCTCCAGGAGCCTCCCTCATCTCCAGGAGCCTCCCTCATCTCCAGGAGCCTCCCTCATCTCCAGGAGCCTCCCTCATCTCCAGGAGCCTCCCTCATCTCCAGGAGCCTCCCTCATCTCCAGGAGCCTCCCTCATCTCCAGGAGCCTCCCTCATCTCCAGGAGCCTCCCTCATCTCCAGGAGCCTCCCTCATCTCCAGGAGCCTCCCTCATCTCCAGGAGCCTCCCTCATCTCCAGGAGCCTCCCTCATCTCCAGGAGCCTCCCTCATCTCCAGGAGCCTCCCTCATCTCCAGGAGCCTCCCTCATCTCCAGGAGCCTCCCTCATCTCCAGGAGCCTCCCTCATCTCCAGGAGCCTCCCTCATCTCCAGGAGCCTCCCTCATCTCCAGGAGCCTCCCTCATCTCCAGGAGCCTCCCTCATCTCCAGGAGCCTCCCTCATCTCCAGGAGCCTCCCTCCCTCCCTCATCTCCAGGAGCCTCCCTCCCTCCCTCATCTCCAGGAGCCTCCCTCCCTCCCTCATCTCCAGGAGCCTCCCTCCCTCCCTCATCTCCAGGAGCCTCCCTCCCTCCCTCATCTCCAGGAGCCTCCCTCCCTCCCTCATCTCCAGGAGCCTCCCTCCCTCCCTCATCTCCAGGAGCCTCCCTCCCTCCCTCATCTCCAGGAGCCTCCCTCCCTCCCTCATCTCCAGGAGCCTCCCTCCCTCCCTCATCTCCAGGAGCCTCCCTCCCTCCCTCATCTCCAGGAGCCTCCCTCCCTCCCTCATCTCCAGGAGCCTCCCTCCCTCCCTCATCTCCAGGAGCCTCCCTCCCTCCCTCATCTCCAGGAGCCTCCCTCCCTCCCTCATCTCCAGGAGCCTCCCTCCCTCCCTCATCTCCAGGAGCCTCCCTCCCTCCCTCATCTCCAGGAGCCTCCCTCCCTCCCTCATCTCCAGGAGCCTCCCTCCCTCCCTCATCTCCAGGAGCCTCCCTCCCTCCCTCATCTCCAGGAGCCTCCCTCCCTCCCTCATCTCCAGGAGCCTCCCTCCCTCCCTCATCTCCAGGAGCCTCCCTCCCTCCCTCATCTCCAGGAGCCACCCTCCCTCATCTCCAGGAGCCACCCTCCCTCATCTCCAGGAGCCACCCTCCCTCATCTCCAGGAGCCACCCTCCCTCATCTCCAGGAGCCACCCTCCCTCATCTCCAGGAGCCACCCTCCCTCATCTCCAGGAGCCACCCTCCCTCATCTCCAGGAGCCACCCTCCCTCATCTCCAGGAGCCACCCTCCCTCATCTCCAGGAGCCACCCTCCCTCATCTCCAGGAGCCACCCTCCCTCATCTCCAGGAGCCACCCTCCCTCATCTCCAGGAGCCACCCTCCCTCATCTCCAGGAGCCACCCTCCCTCATCTCCAGGAGCCACCCTCCCTCATCTCCAGGAGCCACCCTCCCTCATCTCCAGGAGCCACCCTCCCTCATCTCCAGGAGCCACCCTCCCTCATCTCCAGGAGCCACCCTCCCTCATCTCCAGGAGCCACCCTCCCTCATCTCCAGGAGCCACCCTCCCTCATCTCCAGGAGCCACCCTCCCTCATCTCCAGGAGCCACCCTCCCTCATCTCCAGGAGCCACCCTCCCTCATCTCCAGGAGCCACCCTCCCTCATCTCCAGGAGCCACCCTCCCTCATCTCCAGGAGCCACCCTCCCTCATCTCCAGGAGCCACCCTCCCTCATCTCCAGGAGCCACCCTCCCTCATCTCCAGGAGCCACCCTCCCTCATCTCCAGGAGCCACCCTCCCTCATCTCCAGGAGCCACCCTCCCTCATCTCCAGGAGCCACCCTCCCTCATCTCCAGGAGCCACCCTCCCTCATCTCCAGGAGCCACCCTCCCTCATCTCCAGGAGCCACCCTCCCTCATCTCCAGGAGCCACCCTCCCTCATCTCCAGGAGCCACCCTCCCTCATCTCCAGGAGCCACCCTCCCTCATCTCCAGGAGCCACCCTCCCTCATCTCCAGGAGCCACCCTCCCTCATCTCCAGGAGCCTCCCTCCCTCATCTCCAGGAGCCTCCCACATCTCATCTCCAGGTCTCTCCCTCACCTCATCTCCAGGTCCCTCCCTCACCTCATCTCCAGGTCCCTCCCTCCCTCCCTCACCTCATCTCCAGGTCCCTCCCTCCCTCACCTCATCTCCAGGTCCCTCCCTCCCTCACCTCATCTCCAGGTCCCTCCCTCCCTCACCTCATCTCCAGGTCCCTCCCTCCCTCACCTCATCTCCAGGTCCCTCCCTCCCTCACCTCATCTCCAGGTCCCTTCCTCCCTCACCTCATCTCCAGGTCCCTCCCTCCCTCCCTCACCTCATCTCCAGGTCCCTCCCTCCCTCCCTCCCTCACCTCATCTCCAGGTCCCTCCCTCACTCCCTCCCTCACCTCATCTCCAGGTCCCTCCCTCCCTCCCTCACCTCATCTCCAGGTCCCTCCCACCCTCCCTCACCTCATCTCCAGGTCCCTCCCTCCCTCCCTCACCTCATCTCCAGGTCCCTCCCTCCCTCCCTCCCTCCCTCACCTCATCTCCAGGTCCCTCCCTCCCTCCCTCACCTGATCTCCAGGTCCCTCCCTCCCTCCCTCCCTCACCTCATCTCCAGGTCCCTCCCTCCCTCACCTCATCTCCAGGTCACTCCCTCCCTCCCTCCCTCACCTCATCTCCAGGTCCCTCCCTCCCTCCCTCCCTCACCTCATCTCCAGGTCCCTCCCTCCCTCACCTCATCTCCAGGTCCCTCCCTCCCTCACCACATCTCCAGGTCCCTCCCTCCCTCACCACATCTCCAGGTCCCTCCCTCCCTCCCACCCTCACCTCATCTCCAGGTCCCTCCCTCCCTCCCTCCCTCACCTCATCTCCAGATCCCTCCCTCACCTCATCTCCAGGTCCCTCCCTCCCTCACCTCATCTCCAGGTCCCTCCCTCCCTCCCTCACCTCATCTCCAGGTCCCTCCCTCACCTCATCTCCAGGTCCCTCGGTCCCTCCCTCCCTCACCTCATCTCCAGGTCCCTCCCTCCCTCCCTCCCTCACCTCATCTCCAGGTCCCTCCCTCCCTCCCTCACCTCATCTCCAGGTCCCTCCCTCCCCTCATCTCCAGGTCCCTCCCTCCCTCACCTCATCTCCAGGTCCCTCCCTCCCTCCCTCACCTCATCTCCAGGTCCCTCCCTCCCTCCCTCCCTCACCTCATCTCCAGGTCCCTCCCTCACCTCATCTCCAGGTCCCTCCCTCACCTCATCTCCAGGTTCCTCCCTCCCTCCCTCACCTCATCTCCAGGTCCCTCCCTCCCGCACCTTATCTCCAGGTCCCTCCCTCCCTCCCTCCCTCACCTCATCTCCAGGTCCCTCCCTCCCTCCCTCCCTCACCTCATCTCCAGGTCCCTCCCTCCCTCCATCCCTCCCTCACCTCATCTCCAGGTCCCTCCCTCCCTCACCTCATCTCCAGGTCCCTCCCTCCCTCCCCTCATCTCCAGGTCCCTCCCTCCCTCCCCTCATCTCCAGGTCCCTCCCTCCCTCCCTCCCTCACCTCATCTCCAGGTCCCTCCCTCCCTCCCTCACCTCATCTCCAGGTCCCTCCCTCCCTCCCTCACCTCATCGCCAGGTCCCTCCCTCCCTCCCTCCCTCACCGCATCTCCAGGTCCCTCCCTTCCTCCCTCCCTCACCTCATCTCCAGGGCCCTCCCTCCCTCACCTCATCTCCAGGTCCCTCCCTCCCTCACCTCATCTCCAGGTCCCTCCCTCCCTCACCTCATCTCCAGGTCCCTCCCTCCCTCACCTCATCTCCAGGTCCCTCCCTCCCTCCCTCCCTCACCTCATCTCCAGGTCCCTCCCTCCCTCCCTCACCTCAACTCCAGGTCCCTCCCTCCCTCACCTCATCTCCAGGTCCCACCCTCCCTCCCTCCCTCACCTCATCTCCAGATCCCTCCCTCACCTCATCTCCAGGTCCCTCCCTCCCTCCCTCACCTCATCTCCAGGTCCCTCCCTCACCTCATCTCCAGGTCCCTCCCTCCCTCCCTCCCTCACCTCATCTCCAGGTCCCTCCCTCCCTGCCTCCCTCACCTCATCTCCAGGTCCCTCCCTCCCTCCCTCACCTCATCTCCAGGTCCCTCCCTCCCTCCCTCCCTCATCTCATCTCCAGGTCCCTCCCTCCCTCACCTCATCTCCAGGTCCCTCCCTCCCTCCCTCCCTCACCTCATCTCCAGGTCCCTCCCTCTTTCACCTCATCTCCAGGTCCCTCCCTCCCTCACCTCATCTCCAGGTCCCTCCCTCCCTCACCTCATCTCCAGGTCCCTCCCTCCCTCACCTCATCTCCAGGTCCCTCCCTCCCTCCCTCCCTCACCTCATCTCCAGGTCCCTCCCTCACCTCATCTTCAGGTCCCTCCCTCCCTCACCTCATCTCCAGGTCCCTCCCTCCCTCCCTCAACTCATCTCCAGGTCCCTCCCTCACCTCAACTCCAGGTCCCTCCCTCCCTCACCTCATCTCCAGGTCCCTCCCTCCCTCACCTCATCTCCAGGTCCCTCCCTCCCTCACCTCATCTCCAGGTCCCTCCCTCCCTCCCTCACCTCATCTCCAGGTCCCTCCCTCCCTCACCTCATCTCCAGGTCCCTCCCTCCCTCCCTCACCTCATCTCCAGGGCCCTCCCTCCCTCACCTCATCTCCAGGTCCCTCCCTCCCTCACCTCATCTCCAGGTCCCTCCCTCCCTCCCTCCCTCACCTCATCTCCAGGTCCCTCCCTCCCTCACCTCCAGGTCCCTCCCTCCCTCACCTCATCTCCAGGTCCCTCCCTCCCTCCCTCCCCTCATCTCCAGGTCCCTCCCTCCCTCCCTCACCTCATCTCCAGGTCCCTCCCTCCCTCACCTCATCTCCAGGTCCCTCCCTCCCTCACCTCCAGGTCCCTCCCTCCCTCCCTCACCTCCAGTTCCCTCCCTCCCTCCCTCACCTCCAGGTCCCTCCCTCCCTCACCTCATCTCCAGGTCCCTCCCTCCCTCACCTCATCTCCAGGTCCCTCCCTCCCTCACCTCATCTCCAGGTCCCTCCCTCACCTCATCTCCAGGTCCCTCCCTCCCTCACCTCATCTCCAGGTCCCTCCCTCCCTCACCTCATCTCCAGGTCCCTCCCTCCCTCACCTCATCTCCAGGTCCCTCCCTCACCTCATCTCCAGGTCCCTCCCTCACCTCATCTCCAGGTCCCTCCCTCCCTTCCTCACCTCATCTCCAGGTCCCTCCCTCCCTCACCTCATCTCCAGGTCCCTCCCTCCCTCACCTCATCTCCAGGTCCCTCCCTCCCTCACCTCATCTCCAGGTCCCTCCCTCCCTCACCTCATCTCATCTCCAGGTCCCTCCCTCACCTCATCTCCAGGTCCCTCCCTCCCTCACCTCATCTCATCTCCAGGTCCCTCCCTCACCTCATCTCCAGGTCCCTCCCTCCCTCACCTCATCTCCAGGTCCCTCCCTCCCTCACCTCATCTCCAGGTCCCTCCCTCCCTC
This sequence comes from Scyliorhinus torazame, assembly GCF_047496885.1. Classification (NCBI taxonomy): domain Eukaryota; kingdom Metazoa; phylum Chordata; class Chondrichthyes; order Carcharhiniformes; family Scyliorhinidae; genus Scyliorhinus; species Scyliorhinus torazame. Next base: position 323,648,589 of record NC_092711.1, read on the forward strand.
ACCTCATCTCCAGGTCCCTCCCTCCCTCACCTCATCTCCAGGTCCCTCCCTCCCTCACCTCATCTCCAGGTCCCTCCCTCCCTCACCTCATCTCCAGGTCCCTCCCTCCCTCACCTGATCTCCAGGTCCCTCCCTCCCTCACCTCATCTCCAGGTCCCTCCCTCCCTCCCTCACCTCATCTCCAGGTCCCTCCCTCCCTCCCTCACCTCATCTCCAGGTCCCTCCCTCCCTCACATCATCTCCAGGTCCCTCCCTCCCTCACCTCATCTCCAGGTCCCTCCCTCCCTCCCTCACCTCATCTCCAGGTCCCTCCCTCCCTCACATCATCTCCAGGTCCCTCCCTCCCTCACCTCATCTCCAGGTCCCTCCCTCACCTCATCTTCAGGTCCCTCCCTCACCTCATCTCCAGGTCCCTCCCTCACCTCATCTCCAGGTCCCTCCCTCCCTCCCTCCCTCACCTCATCTCCACGTCCCTCCCTCCCTCACCTCATCTCCAGGTCCCTCCCTCACCTCATCTCCAGGTCCCTCCCTCACCTCATCTCCAGGTCCCTCCCTCCCTCCCTCCCTCACCTCATCTCCAGGTCCCTCCCTCACCTCATCTCCAGGTCCCTCCCTCACCTCATCTCCAGGTCCCTCCCTCACCTCATCTCCAGGTCCCTCCCTCCCTCACCTCATCTCCAGGTCCCTCCCTCCCTCACCTCATCTCCAGGTCCCTCCCTCCCTCCCTCCCTCCCTCACCTCATCTCCAGGTCCCTCCCTCCCTCACCTCATCTCCAGGTCCCTCCCTCCCTCACCTCATCTCCAGGTCCCTTCCTCCCTCACCTCATCTCCAGGTCCCTTCCTCCCTCACCTCATCTCCAGGTCCCTTCCTCCCTCACCTCATCTCCAGGTCCCTCCCTCCCTCCCTCACCTCATCTCCAGGTCCCTCCCTCACCTCATCTCCAGGTCCCTCCCTCACCTCATCTCCAGGTCCCTCCCTCCCTCACCTCATCTCCAGGTCCCTCCCTCCCTCCCTCACCTCATCTCCAGGTCCCTCCCTCCCTCACCTCATCTCCAGGTCCCTCCCTCCCTCACCTCATCTCCAGGTCCCTTCCTCCCTCAGCTCATCTCCAGGTCCCTTCCTCCCTCACCTCATCTCCAGGTCCCTCCCTCCCTCCCTCCCCTCATCTCCAGGTCCCTCCCTCCCTCACCTCATCTCCAGGTCCCTCCCACCCTCCCTCACCTCATCTCCAGGTCCCTCCCTCACCTCATCTCCAGGTCCCTCCCTCACTCCCCCCCTCACCTCATCTCCAGATCCCTCCCTCCCTCCCTCCCTCACCTCATCTCCAGGTCCCTCCCTCCCTCACCTCATCTCTAGGTCCCTCCCTCCCTCACCTCATCTCCGGGTCCCTCCCTCCCTCACCTCATCTCCAGGTCCCTCCCTCACCTCATCTCCAGGTCCCTCCCTCACCTCATCTTCAGGTCCCTCCCTCCCTCACCTCATCTCCAGGTCCCTCCCTCCCTCCCTCAACTCATCTCCAGGTCCCTCCCTCCCTCACCTCATCTCCAGGTCCCTCCCTCACCTCATCTCCAGGTCCCTCCCCCCCTCCCTCACCTCATCTCCAGGTCCCTTCCTCACCTCATCTCCAGGTCCCTCCCTCACCTCATCTCCAGGTCCCTCCCTCACCTCATCTCCAGGTCCCTCCCTCACCTCATCTCCAGGTCCCTCCCTCCCTCCCTCACCTCATCTCCAGGTCCCTCCCTCCCTCACCTCATCTCCAGGTCCCTCCCTCCCTCCCTCACCTAATCTCCAGGTCCCTCCCTCCCTCACCTCATCTCCAGGTCCCTCCCTCCCTCACCTCATCTCCAGGTCCCTCCCTCCCTCACCTCCAGGTCCCTCCCTCCCTCACCTCCAGGTCCCTCCCTCCCTCACCTCCAGGTCCCTCCCTCCCTCACCTCCAGGTCCCTCCCTCCCTCACCTCCAGGTCCCTCCCTCCCTCACCTCCAGGTCCCTCCCTCCCTCACCTCCAGGTCCCTCCCTCCCTCACCTCCAGGTCCCTCCCTCCCTCACCTCCAGGTCCCTCCCTCCCTCACCTCATCTCCAGGTCCCTCCCTCACCTCATCTCCAGATCCCTCCCTCACCTCATCTCCAGGTCCCTCCCTCCCTCCCTCCCCTCATCTCCAGGTCCCTCCGTCCCTCCCTCCCCTCATCTCCAGGTCCCTCCCTCCCTCACCTCATCTCCAGGTCCCTCCCTCCCTCACCTCATCTCCAGGTCCCTCCCTCCCTCACCTCATCTCCAGGTCCCTCCCTCCCTCACCTCCAGGTCCCTCCCTCCCTCCCTCACCTCCAGGTCCCTCCCTCCCTCCCTCACCTCCAGGTCCCTCCCTCCCTCCCTCACCTCCAGGTCCCTCCCTCCCTCCCTCCCTCACCTCAACTCCAGGTCCCTCCCTCCCTCACCTCCAGGTCCCTCCCTCCCTCACCTCATCTCCAGGTCCCTCCCTCCCTCACCTCATCTCCAGGTCCCTCCCTCCCTCACCTCATCTCCAGGTCCCTCCCTCCCTCACCTCATCTCCAGGTCCCTCCCTCCCTCACCTCCAGGTCCCTCCCTCCCTCCCTCACCTCCAGGTCCCTCCCTCCCTCCCTTACCTCCAGGTCCCTCCCTCCCTCCCTCACCTCCAGGTCCCTCACTCCCTCCCTCCCTCACCTCATCTCCAGGTCCCTCCCTCCCTCCCTCCCTCACCTCATCTCCAGGTCCCTCCCTCCCTGCCTCCCTCACCTCATCTCCAGGTCCCTCCCTCCCTCCCTCACCTCATCTCCAGGTCCCTCCCTCCCTCCCTCCCTCATCTCATCTCCAGGTCCCTCCCTCCCTCACCTCATCTCCAGGTCCCTCCCTCCCTCCCTCCCTCACCTCATCTCCAGGTCCCTCCCTCTTTCACCTCATCTCCAGGTCCCTCCCTCCCTCACCTCATCTCCAGGTCCCTCCCTCCCTCACCTCATCTCCAGGTCCCTCCTTCCCTCACCTCATCTCCAGGTCCCTCCCTCCCTCCCTCCCTCACCTCATCTCCAGGTCCCTCCCTCACCTCATCTCCAGGTCCCTCCCTCACCTCATCTTCAGGTCCCTCCCTCCCTCACCTCATCTCCAGGTCCCTCCCTCCCTCCCTCAACTCATCTCCAGGTCCCTCCCTCACCTCAACTCCAGGTCCCTCCCTCCCTCACCTCATCTCCAGGTCCCTCCCTCCCTCACCTCATCTCCAGGTCCCTCCCTCCCTCCCTCACCTCATCTCCAGGGCCCTCCCTCCCTCACCTCATCTCCAGGTCCCTCCCTCCCTCACCTCATCGCCAGGTCCCTCCCTCCCTCACCTCATCTCCAGGTCCCTCCCTCCCTCACCTCCAGGTCCCTCCCTCCCTCACCTCATCTCCAGGTCCCTCCCTCCCCTCATCTCCAGGTCCCTCCCTCCCTCCCTCACCTCATCTCCAGGTCCCTCCCTCCCTCACCTCATCTCCAGGTCGCTCCCTCCCTCACCTCCAGGTCCCTCCCTCCCTCCCTCACCTCCAGTTCCCTCCCTCCCTCCCTCACCTCCAGGTCCCTCCCTCCCTCACCTCATCTCCAGGTCCCTCCCTCCCTCACCTCATCTCCAGGTCCCTCCCTCCCTCACCTCATCTCCAGGTCCCTCCCTCACCTCATCTCCAGGTCCCTCCCTCCCTCACCTCATCTCCAGGTCCCTCCCTCCCTCACCTCATCTCCAGGTCCCTCCCTCCCTCACCTCATCTCCAGGTCCCTCCCTCACCTCATCTCCAGGTCCCTCCCTCCCTTCCTCACCTCATCTCCAGGTCCCTCCCTCCCTCACCTCATCTCCAGGTCCCTCCCTCCCTCACCTCATCTCCAGGTCCCTCCCTCCCTCACCTCATCTCCAGGTCCCTCCCTCCCTCACCTCATCTCCAGGTCCCTCCCTCCCTCACCTCATCTCCAGGTCCCTCCCTCCCTCACCTCATCTCATCTCCAGGTCCCTCCCTCACCTCATCTCCAGGTCCCTCCCTCCCTCACCTCATCTCCAGGTCCCTCCCTCCCTCACCTCATCTCCAGGTCCCTCCCTCCCTCACCTCATCTCCAGGTCCCTCCCTCCCTCACCTCATCTCCAGGTCCCTCCCTCCCTCACCTCATCTCCAGGTCCCTCCCTCCCTCACCTGATCTCCAGGTCCCTCCCTCCCTCACCTCATCTCCAGGTCCCTCCCTCCCTCCCTCACCTCATCTCCAGGTCCCTCCCTCCCTCCCTCACCTCATCTCCAGGTCCCTCCCTCCCTCACATCATCTCCAGGTCCCTCCCTCCCTCACCTCATCTCCAGGTCCCTCCCTCACCTCATCTCCAGGTCCCTCCCTCCCTCACATCATCTCCAGGTCCCTCCCTCCCTCACCTCATCTCCAGGTCCCTCCCTCACCTCATCTTCAGGTCCCTCCCTCACCTCATCTCCAGGTCCCTCCCTCACCTCATCTCCAGGTCCCTCCCTCCCTCCCTCCCTCACCTCATCTCCACGTCCCTCCCTCCCTCACCTCATCTCCAGGTCCCTCCCTCACCTCATCTCCAGGTCCCTCCCTCACCTCATCTCCAGGTCCCTCCCTCCCTCCCTCCCTCACCTCATCTCCAGGTCCCTCCCTCACCTCATCTCCAGGTCCCTCCCTCACCTCATCTCCAGGTCCCTCCCTCACCTCATCTCCAGGTCCCTCCCTCCCTCACCTCATCTCCAGGTCCCTCCCTCCCTCACCTCATCTCCAGGTCCCTCCCTCCCTCCCTCACCTCATCTCCAGGTCCCTCCCTCCCTCACCTCATCTCCAGGTCCCTCCCTCCCTCACCTCATCTCCAGGTCCCTTCCTCCCTCACCTCATCTCCAGGTCCCTTCCTCCCTCACCTCATCTCCAGGTCCCTTCCTCCCTCACCTCATCTCCAGGTCCCTCCCTCCCTCCCTCACCTCATCTCCAGGTCCCTCCCTCCCTCCCTCACCTCATCTCCAGGTCCCTCCCTCACCTCATCTCCAGGTCCCTCCCTCACCTCATCTCCAGGTCCCTCCCTCCCTCACCTCATCTCCAGGTCCCTCCCTCCCTCCCTCACCTCATCTCCAGGTCCCTCCCTCCCTCACCTCATCTCCAGGTCCCTCCCTCCCTCACCTCATCTCCAGGTCCCTCCCTCCCTCACCTCATCTCCAGGTCCCTTCCTCCCTCAGCTCATCTCCAGGTCTCTTCCTCCCTCACCTCATCTCCAGGTCCCTCCCTCCCTCCCTCCCCTCATCTCCAGGTCCCTCCCTCCCTCACCTCATCTCCAGGTCCCTCCCACCCTCCCTCACCTCATCTCCAGGTCCCTCCCTCCCTCCCTCACCTCATCTCCAGGTCCCTCCCTCACTCCCCCCCTCACCTCATCTCCAGATCCCTCCCTCCCTCCCTCCCTCACCTCATCTCCAGGTCCCTCCCTCCCTCACCTCATCTCCAGGTCCCTCCCTCCCTCACCTCATCTCCGGGTCCCTCCCTCCCTCACCTCATCTCCAGGTCCCTCCCTCACCTCATCTCCAGGTCCCTCCCTCACCTCATCTTCAGGTCCCTCCCTCCCTCACCTCATCTCCAGGTCCCTCCCTCCCTCCCTCAACTCATCTCCAGGTCCCTCCCTCCCTCACCTCATCTCCAGGTCCCTCCCTCACCTCATCTCCAGGTCCCTCCCCCCCTCCCTCACCTCATCTCCAGGTCCCTTCCTCGCCTCATCTCCAGGTCCCTCCCTCACCTCATCTCCAGGTCCCTCCCTCCCTCCCTCACCTCATCTCCAGGTCCCTCCCTCCCTCACCTCATCTCCAGGTCCCTCCCTCCCTCCCTCACCTAATCTCCAGGTCCCTCCCTCCCTCCCTCACCTCATCTCCAGGTCCCTCCCTCCCTCACCTCATCTCCAGGTCCCTCCCTCCCTCATCTCCAGGTCCCTCCCTCCCTCACCTCCAGGTCCCTCCCTCCCTCACCTCCAGGTCCCTCCCTCCCTCACCTCCAGGTCCCTCCCTCCCTCACCTCCAGGTCCCTCCCTCCCTCACCTCCAGGTCCCTCCCTCCCTCACCTCCAGGTCCCTCCCTCCCTCACCTCCAGGTCCCTCCCTCCCTCACCTCATCTCCAGGTCCCTCCCTCACCTCATCTCCAGATCCCTCCCTCACCTCATCTCCAGGTCCCTCCCTCCCTCCCCTCATCTCCAGGTCCCTCCGTCCCTCCCTCACCTCATCTCCAGGTCCCTCCCTCCCTCACCTCATCTCCAGGTCCCTCCCTCCCTCACCTCATCTCCAGGTCCCTCCCTCCCTCACCTCATCTCCAGGTCCCTCCCTCCCTCACCTCCAGGTCCCTCCCTCCCTCCCTCACCTCCAGGTCCCTCCCTCCCTCCCTCACCTCCAGGTCCCTCCCTCCCTCCCTCACCTCCAGGTCCCTCACTCCCTCCCTCCCTCACCTCAACTCCAGGTCCCTCCCTCCCTCACCTCCAGGTCCCTCCCTCCCTCACCTCATCTCCAGGTCCCTCCCTCCCTCACCTCATCTCCAGGTCCCTCCCTCCCTCACCTCATCTCCAAGTCCCTCCCTCCCTCACCTCATCTCCAGGTCCCTCCCTCCCTCCCTCACCTCATCTCCAGGTCCCTCCCTCCCTCCCTCACCTCATCTCCAGGTCCCTCCCTCACCTCATCTCCAGGTCCCTCCCTCACCTCATCTCCAGGTCCCTCCCTCCCTCACCTCATCTCCAGGTCCCTCCCTCCCTCCCTCACCTCATCTCCAGGTCCCTCCCTCCCTCACCTCATCTCCAGGTCCCTCCCTCCCTCACCTCATCTCCAGGTCCCTTCCTCCCTCAGCTCATCTCCAGGTCCCTTCCTCCCTCACCTCATCTCCAGGTCCCTCCCTCCCTCCCTCCCCTCATCTCCAGGTCCCTCCCTCCCTCACCTCACCTCATCTCCAGGTCCCTCCCACCCTCCCTCACCTCATCTCCAGGTCCCTCCCTCCCTCCCTCACCTCATCTCCAGGTCCCTCCCTCACTCCCCCCCTCACCTCATCTCCAGATCCCTCCCTCCCTCCCTCCCTCACCTCATCTCCAGGTCCCTCCCTCCCTCACCTCATCTCCAGGTCCCTCCCTCCCTCACCTCATCTCCGGGTCCCTCCCTCCCTCACCTCATCTCCAGGTCCCTCCCTCACCTCATCTCCAGGTCCCTCCCTCACCTCATCTTCAGGTCCCTCCCTCCCTCACCTCATCTCCAGGTCCCTCCCTCCCTCCCTCAACTCATCTCCAGGTCCCTCCCTCCCTCACCTCATCTCCAGGTCCCTCCCTCACCTCATCTCCAGGTCCCTCCCCCCCTCCCTCACCTCATCTCCAGGTCCCTTCCTCGCCTCATCTCCAGGTCCCTCCCTCACCTCATCTCCAGGTCCCTCCCTCACCTCATCTCCAGGTCCCTCCCTCACCTCATCTCCAGGTCCCTCCCTCCCTCCCTCACCTCATCTCCAGGTCCCTCCCTCCCTCACCTCATCTCCAGGTCCCTCCCTCCCTCCCTCACCTAATCTCCAGGTCCCTCCCTCCCTCACCTCATCTCCAGGTCCCTCCCTCCCTCACCTCATCTCCAGGTCCCTCCCTCCCTCACCTCATCTCCAGGTCCCTCCCTCCCTCACCTCATCTCCAGGTCCCTCCCTCCCTCACCTCCAGGTCCCTCCCTCCCTCACCTCCAGGTCCCTCCCTCCCTCACCTCCAGGTCCCTCCCTCCCTCACCTCCAGGTCCCTCCCTCCCTCACCTCCAGGTCCCTCCCTCCCTCACCTCCAGGTCCCTCCCTCCCTCACCTCCAGGTCCCTCCCTCCCTCACCTCATCTCCAGGTCCCTCCCTCACCTCATCTCCAGGTCCCTCCCTCACCTCATCTCCAGATCCCTCCCTCACCTCATCTCCAGGTCCCTCCCTCCCTCCCTCCCCTCATCTCCAGGTCCCTCCGTCCCTCCCTCCCCTCATCTCCAGGTCCCTCCCTCCCTCACCTCATCTCCAGGTCCCTCCCTCCCTCACCTCATCTCCAGGTCCCTCCCTCCCTCACCTCATCTCCAGGTCCCTCCCTCCCTCACCTCCAGGTCCCTCCCTCCCTCCCTCACCTCCAGGTCCCTCCCTCCCTCCCTCACCTCCAGGTCCCTCCCTCCCTCCCTCACCTCCAGGTCCCTCACTCCCTCCCTCCCTCACCTCAACTCCAGGTCCCTCCCTCCCTCACCTCCAGGTCCCTCCCTCCCTCACCTCATCTCCAGGTCCCTCCCTCCCTCACCTCATCTCCAGGTCCCTCCCTCCCTCACCTCATCTCCAGGTCCCTCCCTCCCTCACCTCATCTCCAGGTCCCTCCCTCCCTCACCTCCAGGTCCCTCCCTCCCTCCCTCACCTCCAGGTCCCTCCCTCCCTCCCTCACCTCCAGGTCCCTCCCTCCCTCCCTCACCTCCAGGTCCCTCACTCCCTCCCTCCCTCACCTCATCTCCAGGTCCCTCCCTCCCTCCCTCCCTCACCTCATCTCCAGGTCCCTCCCTCCCTGCCTCCCTCACCTCATCTCCAGGTCCCTCCCTCCCTCCCTCACCTCATCTCCAGGTCCCTCCCTCCCTCCCTCCCTCATCTCATCTCCAGGTCCCACCTCCCTCACCTCATCTCCAGGTCCCTCCCTCCCTCCCTCCCTCACCTCATCTCCAGGTCCCTCCCTCTTTCACCTCATCTCCAGGTCCCTCCCTCCCTCACCTCATCTCCAGGTCCCTCCCTCCCTCACCTCATCTCCAGGTCCCTCCCTCCCTCACCTCATCTCCAGGTCCCTCCCTCCCTCCCTCCCTCACCTCATCTCCAGGTCCCTCCCTCACCTCATCTCCAGGTCCCTCCCTCACCTCATCTTCAGGTCCCTCCCTCCCTCACCTCATCTCCAGGTCCCTCCCTCCCTCCCTCAACTCATCTCCAGGTCCCTCCCTCACCTCAACTCCAGGTCCCTCCCTCCCTCACCTCATCTCCAGGTCCCTCCCTCCCTCACCTCATCTCCAGGTCCCTCCCTCCCTCCCTCACCTCATCTCCAGGGCCCTCCCTCCCTCACCTCATCTCCAGGTCCCTCCCTCCCTCACCTCATCTCCAGGTCCCTCCCTCCCTCACCTCATCTCCAGGTCCCTCCCTCCCTCACCTCCAGGTCCCTCCCTCCCTCACCTCTTCTCCAGGTCCCTCCCTCCCTCCCTCCCCTCATCTCCAGGTCCCTCCCTCCCTCCCTCACCTCATCTCCAGGTCCCTCCCTCCCTCACCTCATCTCCAGGTCCCTCCCTCCCTCACCTCCAGGTCCCTCCCTCCCTCCCTCACCTCCAGGTCCCTCCCTCCCTCCCTCACCTCCAGGTCCCTCCCTCCCTCCCTCACCTCCAGGTCCCTCCCTCCCTCACCTCATCTCCAGGTCCCTCCCTCCCTCACCTCATCTCCAGATCCCTCCCTCCCTCACCTCATCTCCAGGTCCCTCTCTCACCTCATCTCCAGGTCCCTCCCTCCCTCACCTCATCTCCAGGTCCCTCCCTCCCTCACCTCATCTCCAGGTCCCTCCCTCCCTCACCTCATCTCCAGGTCCCTCCCTCACCTCATCTCCAGGTCCCTCCCTCCCTTCCTCACCTCATCTCCAGGTCCCTCCCTCCCTCACCTCATCTCCAGGTCCCTCCCTCCCTCACCTCATCTCCAGGTCCCTCCCTCCCTCACCTCATCTCCAGGTCCCTCCCTCCCTCACCTCATCTCCAGGTCCCTCCCTCCCTCACCTCATCTCATCTCCAGGTCCCTCCCTCACCTCATCTCCAGGTCCCTCCCTCCCTCACCTCATCTCCAGGTCCCTCCCTCCCTCACCTCATCTCCAGGTCCCTCCCTCCCTCACCTCATCTCCAGGTCCCTCCCTCCCTCACCTCATCTCCAGGTCCCTCCCTCCCTCACCTCATCTCCAGGTCCCTCCCTCCCTCACCTCATCTCCAGGTCCCTCCCTCCCTCACCTGATCTCCAGGTCCCTCCCTCCCTCACCTCATCTCCAGGTCCCTCCCTCCCTCCCTCACCTCATCTCCAGGTCCCTCCCTCCCTCCCTCACCTCATCTCCAGGTCCCTCCCTCCCTCACATCATCTCCAGGTCCCTCCCTCCCTCACCTCATCTCCAGGTCCCTCCCTCCCTCCCTCACCTCATCTCCAGGTCCCTCCCTCCCTCACATCATCTCCAGGTCCCTCCCTCCCTCACCTCATCTCCAGGTCCCTCCCTCACCTCATCTTCAGGTCCCTCCCTCACCTCATCTCCAGGTCCCTCCCTCACCTCATCTCCAGGTCCCTCCCTCCCTCCCTCCCTCACCTCATCTCCACGTCCCTCCCTCCCTCACCTCATCTCCAGGTCCCTCCCTCACCTCATCTCCAGGTCCCTCCCTCACCTCATCTCCAGGTCCCTCCCTCCCTCCCTCCCTCACCTCATCTCCAGGTCCCTCCCTCACCTCATCTCCAGGTCCCTCCCTCACCTCATCTCCAGGTCCCTCCCTCCCTCACCTCATCTCCAGGTCCCTCCCTCCCTCACCTCATCTCCAGGTCCCTCCCTCCCTCACCTCATCTCCAGGTCCCTCCCTCCCTCCCTCACCTCATCTCCAGGTCCCTCCCTCCCTCACCTCATCTCCAGGTCCCTCCCTCCCTCACCTCATCTCCAGGTCCCTTCCTCCCTCACCTCATCTCCAGGTCCCTTCCTCCCTCACCTCATCTCCAGGTCCCTTCCTCCCTCACCTCATCTCCAGGTCCCTCCCTCCCTCCCTCACCTCATCTCCAGGTCCCTCCCTCACCTCATCTCCAGGTCCCTCCCTCACCTCATCTCCAGGTCCCTCCCTCCCTCACCTCATCTCCAGGTCCCTCCCTCCCTCCCTCACCTCATCTCCAGGTCCCTCCCTCCCTCACCTCATCTCCAGGTCCCTCCCTCCCTCACCTCATCTCCAGGTCCCTTCCTCCCTCAGCTCATCTCCAGGTCCCTTCCTCCCTCACATCATCTCCAGGTCCCTCCCTCCCTCCCTCCCCTCATCTCCAGGTCCCTCCCTCCCTCACCTCATCTCCAGGTCCCTCCCACCCTCCCTCACCTCATCTCCAGGTCCCTCCCTCCCTCCCTCACCTCATCTCCAGGTCCCTCCCTCACTCCCCCCCTCACCTCATCTCCAGATCCCTCCCTCCCTCCCTCCCTCACCTCATCTCCAGGTCCCTCCCTCCCTCACCTCATCTCCAGGTCCCTCCCTCCCTCACCTCATCTCCGGGTCCCTCCCTCCCTCACCTCATCTCCAGGTCCCTCCCTCACCTCATCTCCAGGTCCCTCCCTCACCTCATCTTCAGGTCCCTCCCTCCCTCACCTCATCTCCAGGTCCCTCCCTCCCTCCCTCAACTCATCTCCAGGTCCCTCCCTCCCTCACCTCATCTCCAGGTCCCTCCCTCACCTCATCTCCAGGTCCCTCCCCCCCTCCCTCACCTCATCTCCAGGTCCCTTCCTCGCCTCATCTCCAGGTCCCTCCCTCACCTCATCTCCAGGTCCCTCCCTCCCTCCCTCACCTCATCTCCAGGTCCCTCCCTCCCTCACCTCATCTCCAGGTCCCTCCCTCCCTCCCTCACCTAATCTCCAGGTCCCTCCCTCACCTCATCTCCAGGTCCCTCCCTCCCTCACCTCATCTCCAGGTCCCTCCCTCCCTCATCTCCAGGTCCCTCCCTCCCTCACCTCCAGGTCCCTCCCTCCCTCACCTCCAGGTCCCTCCCTCCCTCACCTCCAGGTCCCTCCCTCCCTCACCTCCAGGTCCCTCCCTCCCTCACCTCCAGGTCCCTCCCTCCCTCACCTCCAGGTCCCTCCCTCCCTCACCTCATCTCCAGGTCCCTCCCTCACCTCATCTCCAGGTCCCTCCCTCACCTCATCTCCAGATCCCTCCCTCACCTCATCTCCAGGTCCCTCCCTCCCTCCCTCCCCTCATCTCCAGGTCCCTCCGTCCCTCCCTCACCTCATCTCCAGGTCCCTCCCTCCCTCACCTCATCTCCAGGTCCCTCCCTCCCTCACCTCATCTCCAGGTCCCTCCCTCCCTCACCTCATCTCCAGGTCCCTCCCTCCCTCACCTCCAGGTCCCTCCCTCCCTCCCTCACCTCCAGGTCCCTCCCTCCCTCCCTCACCTCCAGGTCCCTCCCTCCCTCCCTCACCTCCAGGTCCCTCACTCCCTCCCTCCCTCACCTCAACTCCAGGTCCCTCCCTCCCTCACCTCCAGGTCCCTCCCTCCCTCACCTCATCTCCAGGTCCCTCCCTCCCTCACCTCATCTCCAGGTCCCTCCCTCCCTCACCTCATCTCCAAGTCCCTCCCTCCCTCACCTCATCTCCAGGTCCCTCCCTCCCTCCCTCACCTCATCTCCAGGTCCCTCCCTCCCTCCCTCACCTCATCTCAGGTCCCTCTCTCCCTCACCTCATCTCCAGGTCCCTCCCTCCCTCACCTCATCTTCAGGTCCCTCCCTCCCTCCCTCACCTCATCTCCAGGTCCCTCCCTCCCTCACCTCATCTCCATATCCCTCCCTCCCTCCCTCACCTCATCTCCAGGTCCCTCCCTCACCTCATCTTCAGGTCCCTCCCTCACCTCATCTTCAGGTCCCTCCCTCACCTCATCTTCAGGTCCCTCCCTCACCTCATCTCCAGGTCCCTCCCTCCCTCCCTCACCTCATCTCCAGGTCCCTCCCTCCCTCACCTCATCTCCAGGTCCCTCCCTCCCTCACCTCATCTCCAGGTCCCTCCCTCACCTCATCTCCAGGTCCCTCCCTCCCTCCCTCCCTCACCTCATCTCATCTCCAGGTCCCTCCCTCACCTCATCTCCAGGTCCCTCCCTCCCTCACCTCATCTCCAGGTCCCTCCCTCCCTCCCCTCATCTCCAGGTACCTCCCTCCCTCACCTCATCTCCAGGTCCCTCCCTCCCTCACCTCATCTCCAGGTCCCTTCCTCCCTCACCTCATCTCCAGGTCCCTTCCTCCCTCACCTCATCTCCAGGTCCCTCCCTCCCTCCCTCCCTCACCTCATCTCCAGGTCCCTCCCTCCCTCACCTCATCTCCAGGTCCCTCCCTCCCTCCCTCCCTCACCTCATCTCATCTCCAGGTCCCTCCCTCACCTCATCTCCAGGTCCCTCCCTCCCTCACCTCATCTCCAGGTCCCTCCCTCCCTCACCTCATCTCCAGGTACCTCCCTCCCTCCCCTCATCTCCAGGTACCTCCCTCCCTCACCTCATCTCCAGGTCCCTCCCTCCCTCCCTCACCTCATCTCCAGGTCCCTCCCTCCCTCCCTCACCTCATCTCCAGGTCCCTCCCTCCCTCACCTCATCTCCAGGTCCCCCCCTCCCTCCCTCCCTCACCTCATCTCCAGGTCCCTCCCTCCCTCCCTCCCTCACCTCATCTCCAGGTCCCTCCCTCCCTCCCTCACCTCATCTCCAGGTCCCTCCCTCCCTCCCTCACCTCATCTCCAGGTCCCTCCCTCCCTCCCTCAACTCATCTCCAGGTCCCTCCCTCCCTCACCTCATCTCCAGGTCCCTCCCTCCCTCATCTCCAGGTCCCTACCTCCCTCTCTCCCTCAACTCATCTCCAGGTCCCTCCCTCCCTCACCTCATCTCCAGGTCCCTCCCTCACTCACCTCATCTCCAGGTCCCTCCCTCCCTCCCTCCCTCACCTCATCTCCAGGTCCCTCCCTCACCTCATCTCCAGGTCCCTCCCTCCCTCCCTCACCTCATCTCCAGGTCCCTCCCTCCCTCCCTCACCTCATCTCCAGGTCCCTCCCTCCCTCACCTCATCTCCAGGTCCCTCCCTCCCTCCCTCCCTCACCTCATCTCCAGGTCCCTCCCTCCCTCCCTCCCTCACCTCATCTCCAGGTCCCTCCCTCCCTCCCTCACCTCATCTCCAGGTCCCTCCCTCCCTCCCTCCCTCACCTCATCTCCAGGTCCCTCCCTCCCTCCCTCCCTCACCTCATCTCCAGGTCCCTCCCTCCCTCCCTCCCTCACCTCATCTCCAGGTCCCTCCCTCCCTCCCTCCTTCACCTCATCTCCAGGTCCCTCCCTCCCTCACCTCATCTCCAGGTCCCTCTCTCCCTCCCTCCCTCACCTTATCTCCAGGTCCCTCCCTCCCTCCCTCCCTCACCTCATCTCCAGGTCCCTCCCTCCCTCCCTCACCTCATCTCCAGGTCCCTCCCTCCCTCCCTCACCTCATCTCCAGGTCCCTCCCTCCATCCCTCCCTCACCTCATCTCCAGGTCCCTCCCTCCCTCCCTCACCTCATCTCCAGGTCCCTCCCTCCCTCCCTCCCTCACCTCATCTCCAGGTCCCTCCCTCCCTCCCTCCCTCACCTCATCTCCAGGTCCCTCCCTCCCTCCCTCACCTCATCTCCAGGTCCCTCCCTCACTCCCTCACCTCATATCCAGGTCCCTCCCTCCCTCCCTCCCTCACCTCATCTCCAGGTCCCTCCCTCCCTCACCTCATCTCCAGGTCCCTCCCTCCCTCCCTCACCTCATCTCCAGGTCCCTCCCTCCCTCCCTCACCTCATCTCCAGGTCCCTCCCTCCCTCCCTCCCTCACCTCATCTCCAGGTCCGTCCCTCCCTCCCTCACCTCATCTCCAGGTCCCTCCCTCCCTCCCTCACCTCATCTCCAGGTCCCTCGCTCCCTCCCTCCCTCACCTCATCTCCAGGTCCCTCCCTCCCTCCCTCACCTCATCTCCAGGTCCCTCCCTCCCTCACCTCATCTCCAGGTCCCTCCCTCCCTCACCTCATCTCCAGGTCCCTCCCTCCCTCACCTCATCTCCAGGTCCCTCCCTCCCTCCCTCCCTCACCTCATCTCCAGGTCCCTCCCTCCCTCCTTCACCTCATCTCCAGGTCCCTCCCTCCCTCACCTCATCTCCAGGTCCCTCTCTCCCTCCCTCCCTCACCTCATCTCCAGGTCCCTCCCTCCCTCCCTCCCTCACCTCATCTCCAGGTCCCTCCCTCCCTCCCTCACCTCATCTCCAGGTCCCTCCCTCCCTCCCTCCCTCACCTCATCTCCAGGTCCCTCCCTCCCTCCCTCCCTCACCTCATCTCCAGGTCCCTCCCTCCCTCCCTCACCTCATCTCCAGGTCCCTCCCTCACTCCCTCACCTCATATCCAGGTCCCTCCCTCCCTCCCTCCCTCACCTCATCTCCAGGTCCCTCCCTCCCTCACCTCATCTCCAGGTCCCTCCCTCCCTCCCTCACCTCATCTCCAGGTCCCTCCCTCCCTCCCTCACCTCATCTCCAGGTCCCTCCCTCCCTCCCTCCCTCACCTCATCTCCAGGTCCGTCCCTCCCTCCCTCACCTCATCTCCAGGTCCCTCCCTCCCTCCCTCACCTCATCTCCAGGTCCCTCGCTCCCTCCCTCCCTCACCTCATCTCCAGGTCCCTCCCTCCCTCCCTCACCTCATCTCCAGGTCCCTCCCTCCCTCACCTCATCTCCAGGTCCCTCCCTCCCTCACCTCATCTCCAGGTCCCTCCCTCCCTCACCTCATCTCCAGGTCCCTCCCTCCCTCCCTCCCTCACCTCATCTCCAGGTCCCTCCCTCCCTCCCTCACCTCATCTCCAGGTCCCTCCCTCCCTCCCTACCTCACCTCATCTCCAGGTCCCTCCCTCCCTCCCTCCCTCACCTCATCTCCAGGTCCCTCCCTCCCTCCCTCACCTCATCTCCAGGTCCCTCCCTCCCTCACCTCATCTCCAGGTCCATCCCTCCCTCACCTCATCTCCAGGTCCCTCCCTCCCTCCCTCACCTCATCTCCAGGTCCCTCCCTCCCTCCCTCACCTCATCTCCAGGTCCCTCCCTCCCTCCCTCCCTCACCTCATCTCCAGGTCCCTCCCTCCCTCCCTCCCTCACCTCATCTCCAGGTCCCTCCATCCCTCCCTCACCTCATCTACAGGTCCCTCCCTCCCTCCCTCACCTCATCTCCAGGTCCCTCCCTCCCTCCCTCCCTCACCTCATCTCCAGGTCCCTCCCTCCCTCCCTCACCTCATCTCATCTCCAGGTCCCTCCCTCCCTCCCTCACCTCATCTCCAGGTCCCTCCCTCCCTCCCTCACCTCATCTCCAGGTCCTTCCCTCTCTCCCTCCCTCACCTCATCTCCAGGTCGCTCCCTCACCTTATCTCCAGGTCCCTCCCTCCCTCCCTCCCTCACCTCATCTCCAGGTCCCTCCCTCCCTCCCTCCCTCACCTCATCTCCAGGTCCCTCCCTCCCTCCCTCCCTCACCTCATCTCCAGGTCCCTCCCTCCCTCCCTCCCTCACCTCATCTCCAGGTCCCTCCCTCCCTCCCTCCCTCAGCTCATCTCCAGGTCCCTCCCTCCCTCCCTCACCTCATCTCCAGGTCCCTCCCTCCCTCCCTCACCTCATCTCCAGGTCCCTCCCTCCCTCCCTCACCTCATCTCCAGGTCCCTCCCTCCCTCCCTCACCTCATCTCCAGGTCCCTCCCTCCCTCCCTCCCTCACCTCATCTCCAGGTCCCTCCCTCCCTCCCTCCCTCACCTCATCTCCAGGTCCCTCCCTCACTCCCTCACCTCATCTCCAGGTCCCTCCCTCCCTCCCTCACCTCATCTCCAGGTCCCTCCCTCCCTCACCTCATCTCCAGGTCCCTATCTCCCTCCCTCCCTCACCTCATCTCCAGGTCCCTCCCTCCCTCACCTGATGTCCAGGTCCCTCCCTCCCTCCCTCACCTCATCTCCAGGTCCCTTCCTCCCTCCCTCCCTCACCTCATCTCCAGGTCCCTCCCTCCCTCCCTCCCTCACCTCATCTCCAGGTCCCTCCCTCCCTCCCTCACCTCATCTCCAGGTCCCTCCCTCCCTCCCTCCCTCACCTCATCTCCAGGTCCCTCGCTCCCTCCCTCCCTCACCTCATCTCCAGGTCCCTCCCTCACCTCATCTCCAGGTCCCTCCCTCCCTCACCTCATCTCCAGGTCCCTCCCTCCCTCACCTCATCTCCAGGTCCCTCCCTCCCTCACCTCATCTCCAGGTCCCTCCCTCCCTCCCTCCCTCACCTCATCTCCAGGTCCCTCCCTCCCTCACCTCATCTCCAGGTCCCTCCCTCCCTCCCTCACCTCATCTCCAGGTCCCTCCCTCCCTCCCTACCTCACTTCATCTCCAGGTCCCTCCCTCCCTCCCTCCCTCACCTCATCTCCAGGTCCCTCCCTCCCTCCCTCACCTCATCTCCAGGTCCCTCCCTCCCTCACCTCATCTCCAGGTCCATCCCTCCCTCACCTCATCTCCAGGTCCCTCCCTCCCTCCCTCACCTCATCTCCAGGTCCCTCCCTCCCTCCCTCACCTCATCTCCAGGTCCCTCCCTCCCTCACCTCATCTCCAGGCCCCTCCCTCCCTCCCTCCCTCACCTCATCTCCAGGTCCCTCCATCCCTCCCTCACCTCATCTACAGGTCCCTCCCTCCCTCCCTCACCTCATCTCCAGGTCCCTCCCTCCCTCCCTCCCTCACCTCATCTCCAGGTCCCTCCCTCCCTCCCTCCCTCACCTCATCTCCAGGTCCCTCCCTCCCTCCCTCACCTCATCTCCAGGTCCCTCCCTCCCTCCCTCCCTCACCTCATCTCCAGGTCCCTCCCTCCCTCCCTCCCTCACCTCATCTCCAGGTCCCTCCCTCCCTCCCTCCCTCACCTCATCTCCAGGTCCCTCCCTCCCTCCCTCCTTCACCTCATCTCCAGGTCCCTCCCTCCCTCACCTCATCTCCAGGTCCCTCTCTCCCTCCCTCCCTCACCTCATCTCCAGGTCCCTCCCTCCCTCCCTCCCTCACCTCATCTCCAGGTCCCTCCCTCCCTCCCTCACCTCATCTCCAGGTCCCTCCCTCCCTCCCTCACCTCATCTCCAGGTCCCTCCCTCCATCCCTCCCTCACCTCATCTCCAGGTCCCTCCCTCCCTCCCTCACCTCATCTCCAGGTCCCTCCCTCCCTCCCTCCCTCACCTCATCTCCAGGTCCCTCCCTCCCTCCCTCCCTCACCTCATCTCCAGGTCCCTCCCTCCCTCCCTCACCTCATCTCCAGGTCCCTCCCTCCCTCCCTCACCTCATCTCCAGGTCCCTCCCTCCCTCCCTCCCTCACCTCATCTCCAGGTCCGTCCCTCCCTCCCTCACCTCATCTCCAGGTCCCTCCCTCCCTCCCTCACCTCATCTCCAGGTCCCTCGCTCCCTCCCTCCCTCACCTCATCTCCAGGTCCCTCCCTCCCTCCCTCACCTCATCTCCAGGTCCCTCCCTCCCTCACCTCATCTCCAGGTCCCTCCCTCCCTCACCTCATCTCCAGGTCCCTCCCTCCCTCACCTCATCTCCAGGTCCCTCCCTCCCTCCCTCCCTCACCTCATCTCCAGGTCCCTCCCTCCCTCCCTCACCTCATCTCCAGGTCCCTCCCTCCCTCACCTCATCTCCAGGTCCCTCCCTCCCTCCCTCACCTCATCTCCAGGTCCCTCCCTCCCTCACCTCATCTCCAGGTCCATCCCTCCCTCACCTCATCTCCAGGTCCCTCTCTCCCTCCCTCACCTCATCTCCAGGTCCCTCCCTCACCTCATCTCCAGGTCCCTCCCTCCCTCCCTCACCTCATCTCCAGGTCCCTCCCTCCCTCACCTCATCTCCAGGTCCCTCCCTCCCTCCCTCACCTCATCTCCAGGTCCCTCCCTCCCTCACCTCATCTCCAGGTCCATCCCTCCCTCACCTCATCTCCAGGTCCCTCCCTCCCTCCCTCACCTCATCTCCAGGTCCCTCCCTCCCTCCCTCACCTCATCTCCAGGTCCCTCCCTCCCTCCCTCCCTCACCTCATCTCCAGGTCCCTCCCTCCCTCCCTCCCTCACCTCATCTCCAGGTCCCTCCATCCCTCCCTCACCTCATCTACAGGTCCCTCCCTCCCTCCCTCACCTCATCTCCAGGTCCCTCCCTCCCTCCCTCCCTCACCTCATCTCCAGGTCCCTCCCTCCCTCCCTCACCTCATCTCATCTCCAGGTCCCTCCCTCCCTCCCTCACCTCATCTCCAGGTCCCTCCCTCCCTCCCTCACCTCATCTCCAGGTCCTTCCCTCTCTCCCTCCCTCACCTCATCTCCAGGTCCCTCCCTCACCTTATCTCCAGGTCCCTCCCTCCCTCCCTCCCTCACCTCATCTCCAGGTCCCTCCCTCCCTCCCTCCCTCACCTCATCTCCAGGTCCCTCCCTCCCTCCCTCCCTCACCTCATCTCCAGGTCCCTCCCTCCCTCCCTCCCTCACCTCATCTCCAGGTCCCTCCCTCCCTCCCTCCCTCAGCTCATCTCCAGGTCCCTCCCTCCCTCCCTCACCTCATCTCCAGGTCCCTCCCTCCCTCCCTCACCTCATCTCCAGGTCCCTCCCTCCCTCCCTCACCTCATCTCCAGGTCCCTCCCTCCCTCCCTCACCTCATCTCCAGGTCCCTCCCTCCCTCCCTCCCTCACCTCATCTCCAGGTCCCTCCCTCCCTCCCTCCCTCACCTCATCTCCAGGTCCCTCCCTCACTCCCTCACCTCATCTCCAGGTCCCTCCCTCCCTCCCTCACCTCATCTCCAGGTCCCTCCCTCCCTCACCTCATCTCCAGGTCCCTATCTCCCTCCCTCCCTCACCTCATCTCCAGGTCCCTCCCTCCCTCACCTGATGTCCAGGTCCCTCCCTCCCTCCCTCACCTCATCTCCAGGTCCCTTCCTCCCTCCCTCCCTCACCTCATCTCCAGGTCCCTCCCTCCCTCCCTCCCTCACCTCATCTCCAGGTCCCTCCCTCCCTCCCTCACCTCATCTCCAGGTCCCTCCCTCCCTCCCTCCCTCACCTCATCTCCAGGTCCCTCGCTCCCTCCCTCCCTCACCTCATCTCCAGGTCCCTCCCTCACCTCATCTCCAGGTCCCTCCCTCCCTCACCTCATCTCCAGGTCCCTCCCTCCCTCACCTCATCTCCAGGTCCCTCCCTCCCTCACCTCATCTCCAGGTCCCTCCCTCCCTCCCTCCCTCACCTCATCTCCAGGTCCCTCCCTCCCTCACCTCATCTCCAGGTCCCTCCCTCCCTCCCTCACCTCATCTCCAGGTCCCTCCCTCCCTCCCTACCTCACTTCATCTCCAGGTCCCTCCCTCCCTCCCTCCCTCACCTCATCTCCAGGTCCCTCCCTCCCTCCCTCACCTCATCTCCAGGTCCCTCCCTCCCTCACCTCATCTCCAGGTCCATCCCTCCCTCACCTCATCTCCAGGTCCCTCCCTCCCTCCCTCACCTCATCTCCAGGTCCCTCCCTCCCTCCCTCACCTCATCTCCAGGTCCCTCCCTCCCTCACCTCATCTCCAGGTCCCTCCCTCCCTCCCTCCCTCACCTCATCTCCAGGTCCCTCCATCCCTCCCTCACCTCATCTACAGGTCCCTCCCTCCCTCCCTCACCTCATCTCCAGGTCCCTCCCTCCCTCACCTCATCTCCAGGTCCCTCCCTCCCTCCCTCCCTCACCTCATCTCCAGGTCCCTCCCTCCCTCCCTCCCTCACCTCATCTCCAGGTCCCTCCCTCCCTCCCTCACCTCATCTCCAGGTCCCTCCCTCCCTCCCTCCCTCACCTCATCTCCAGGTCCCTCCCTCCCTCCCTCCCTCACCTCATCTCCAGGTCCCTCCCTCCCTCCCTCCCTCACCTCATCTCCAGGTCCCTCCCTCCCTCCCTCCTTCACCTCATCTCCAGGTCCCTCCCTCCCTCACCTCATCTCCAGGTCCCTCTCTCCCTCCCTCCCTCACCTCATCTCCAGGTCCCTCCCTCCCTCCCTCCCTCACCTCATCTCCAGGTCCCTCCCTCCCTCCCTCACCTCATCTCCAGGTCCCTCCCTCCCTCCCTCACCTCATCTCCAGGTCCCTCCCTCCATCCCTCCCTCACCTCATCTCCAGGTCCCTCCCTCCCTCCCTCACCTCATCTCCAGGTCCCTCCCTCCCTCCCTCCCTCACCTCATCTCCAGGTCCCTCCCTCCCTCCCTCCCTCACCTCATCTCCAGGTCCCTCCCTCCCTCCCTCCCTCCCTCACCTCATCTCCAGGTCCCTCCCTCACTCCCTCACCTCATATCCAGGTCCCTCCCTCCCTCCCTCCCTCACCTCATCTCCAGGTCCCTCCCTCCCTCACCTCATCTCCAGGTCCCTCCCTCCCTCCCTCCCTCACCTCATCTCCAGGTCCCTCCCTCCCTCACCTCATCTCCAGGTCCCTCCCTCCCTCCCTCACCTCATCTCCAGGTCCCTCCCTCCCTCCCTCACCTCATCTCCAGGTCCCTCCCTCCCTCCCTCCCTCACCTCATCTCCAGGTCCGTCCCTCCCTCCCTCACCTCATCTCCAGGTCCCTCCCTCCCTCCCTCACCTCATCTCCAGGTCCCTCGCTCCCTCCCTCCCTCACCTCATCTCCAGGTCCCTCCCTCCCTCCCTCACCTCATCTCCAGGTCCCTCCCTCCCTCACCTCATCTCCAGGTCCCTCCCTCCCTCACCTCATCTCCAGGACCCTCCCTCCCTCACCTCATCTCCAGGTCCCTCCCTCCCTCCCTCCCTCACCTCATCTCCAGGTCCCTCCCTCCCTCCCTCACCTCATCTCCAGGTCCCTCCCTCCCTCACCTCATCTCCAGGTCCCTCCCTCCCTCCCTCACCTCATCTCCAGGTCCCTCCCTCCCTCACCTCATCTCCAGGTCCATCCCTCCCTCACCTCATCTCCAGGTCCCTCTCTCCCTCCCTCACCTCATCTCCAGGTCCCTCCCTCACCTTATCTCCAGGTCCCTCCCTCCCTCCCTCCCTCACCTCATCTCCAGGTCCCTCCCTCCCTCCCTCCCTCACCTCATCTCCAGGTCCCTCCCTCCCTCACCTCATCTCCAGGTCCCTCCCTCCCTCCCTCCCTCACCTCATCTCCAGGTCCCTCCCTCCCTCCCTCCCTCAGCTCATCTCCAGGTCCCTCCCTCCCTCCCTCACCTCATCTCCAGGTCCCTCCCTCCCTCCCTCACCTCATCTCCAGGTCCCTCCCTCCCTCCCTCACCTCATCTCCAGGTCCCTCCCTCCCTCCCTCCCTCACCTCATCTCCAGGTCCCTCCCTCCCTCCCTCCCTCACCTCATCTCCAGGTCCCTCCCTCCCTCCCTCCCTCACCTCATCTCCAGGTCCCTCCCTCACTCCCTCACCTCATCTCCAGGTCCCTCCCTCCCTCCCTCACCTCATCTCCAGGTCCCTCCCTCCCTCACCTCATCTCCAGGTCCCTATCTCCCTCCCTCCCTCACCTCATCTCCAGGTCCCTCCCTCCCTCACCTGATGTCCAGGTCCCTCCCTCACTCCCTCACCTCATCTCCAGGTCCCTTCCTCCCTCCCTCCCTCACCTCATCTCCAGGTCCCTCCCTCCCTCCCTCCCTCACCTCATCTCCAGGTCCCTCCCTCCCTCCCTCACCTCATCTCCAGGTCCCTCCCTCCCTCCCTCCCTCACCTCATCTCCAGGTCCCTCGCTCCCTCCCTCCCTCACCTCATCTCCAGGTCCCTCCCTCACCTCATCTCCAGGTCCCTCCCTCACCTCATCTCCAGGTCCCTCCCTCCCTCACCTCATCTCCAGGTCCCTCCCTCCCTCACCTCATCTCCAGGTCCCTCCCTCCCTCACCTCATCTCCAGGTCCCTCCCTCCCTCCCTCCCTCACCTCATCTCCAGGTCCCTCCCTCCCTCACCTCATCTCCAGGTCCCTCCCTCCCTCCCTCACCTCATCTCCAGGTCCCTCCCTCCCTCCCTACCTCACTTCATCTCCAGGTCCCTCCCTCCCTCCCTCCCTCACCTCATCTCCAGGTCCCTCCCTCCCTCCCTCACCTCATCTCCAGGTCCCTCCCTCCCTCACCTCATCTCCAGGTCCATCCCTCCCTCACCTCATCTCCAGGTCCCTCCCTCCCTCCCTCACCTCATCTCCAGGTCCCTCCCTCCCTCCCTCACCTCATCTCCAGGTCCCTCCCTCCCTCACCTCATCTCCAGGTCCCTCCCTCCCTCCCTCCCTCACCTCATCTCCAGGTCCCTCCATCCCTCCCTCACCTCATCTACAGGTCCCTCCCTCCCTCCCTCACCTCATCTCCAGGTCCCTCCCTCCCTCACCTCATCTCCAGGTCCCTCCCTCCCTCCCTCCCTCACCTCATCTCCAGGTCCCTCCCTCCCTCCCTCCCTCACCTCATCTCCAGGTCCCTCCCTCCCTCCCTCACCTCATCTCCAGGTCCCTCCCTCCCTCCCTCCCTCACCTCATCTCCAGGTCCCTCCCTCCCTCCCTCCCTCACCTCATCTCCAGGTCCCTCCCTCCCTCCCTCCCTCACCTCATCTCCAGGTCCCTCCCTCCCTCCCTCCTTCACCTCATCTCCAGGTCCCTCCCTCCCTCACCTCATCTCCAGGTCCCTCTCTCCCTCCCTCCCTCACCTCATCTCCAGGTCCCTCCCTCCCTCCCTCCCTCACCTCATCTCCAGGTCCCTCCCTCCCTCCCTCACCTCATCTCCAGGTCCCTCCCTCCCTCCCTCACCTCATCTCCAGGTCCCTCCCTCCATCCCTCCCTCACCTCATCTCCAGGTCCCTCCCTCCCTCCCTCACCTCATCTCCAGGTCCCTCCCTCCCTCCCTCCCTCACCTCATCTCCAGGTCCCTCCCTCCCTCACCTGATGTCCAGGTCCCTCCCTCCCTCCCTCACCTCATCTCCAGGTCCCTTCCTCCCTCCCTCCCTCACCTCATCTCCAGGTCCCTCCCTCCCTCCCTCCCTCACCTCATCTCCAGGTCCCTCCCTCCCTCCCTCACCTCATCTCCAGGTCCCTCCCTCCCTCCCTCCCTCACCTCATCTCCAGGTCCCTCGCTCCCTCCCTCCCTCACCTCATCTCCAGGTCCCTCCCTCACCTCATCTCCAGGTCCCTCCCTCCCTCACCTCATCTCCAGGTCCCTCCCTCCCTCACCTCATCTCCAGGTCCCTCCCTCCCTCACCTCATCTCCAGGTCCCTCCCTCCCTCCCTCCCTCACCTCATCTCCAGGTCCCTCCCTCCCTCACCTCATCTCCAGGTCCCTCCCTCCCTCCCTCACCTCATCTCCAGGTCCCTCCCTCCCTCCCTACCTCACTTCATCTCCAGGTCCCTCCCTCCCTCCCTCCCTCACCTCATCTCCAGGTCCCTCCCTCCCTCCCTCACCTCATCTCCAGGTCCCTCCCTCCCTCACCTCATCTCCAGGTCCATCCCTCCCTCACCTCATCTCCAGGTCCCTCCCTCCCTCCCTCACCTCATCTCCAGGTCCCTCCCTCCCTCCCTCACCTCATCTCCAGGTCCCTCCCTCCCTCACCTCATCTCCAGATCCCTCCCTCCCTCCCTCCCTCACCTCATCTCCAGGTCCCTCCATCCCTCCCTCACCTCATCTACAGGTCCCTCCCTCCCTCCATCACCTCATCTCCAGGTCCCTCCCTCCCTCCCTCCCTCACCTCATCTCCAGGTCCCTCCCTCCCTCCCTCACCTCATCTCATCTCCAGGTCCCTCCCTCCCTCCCTCACCTCATCTCCAGGTCCCTCCCTCCCTCCCTCACCTCATGTCCAGGTCCTTCCCTCTCTCCCTCCCTCACCTCATCTCCAGGTCCCTCCCTCACCTCATCTCCAGGTCCCTCCCTGCCTCCCTCCCTCACCTCATCTCCAGGTCCCTCCCTCCCTCCCTCCCTCACCTCATCTCCAGGTCCCTCCCTCCCTCCCTCCCTCACCTCATCTCCAGGTCCCTCCCTCCCTCCCTCCCTCACCTCATCTCCAGGTCCCTCCCTCCCTCCCTCCCTCACCTCATCTCCAGGTCCCTCCCTCCCTCCCTCACCTCATCTCCAGGTCCCTCCCTCCCTCCCTCACCTCATCTCCAGGTCCCTCCCTCCCTCACCTCATCTCCAGGTCCCTCCCTCCCTCACCTCATCTCCAGGTCCCTCCCTCCCTCACCTCATCTCCAGGTCCCTCCCTCACCTCATCTCCAGGTCCCTCACTCCCTCACCTCATCTCCAGGTCCCTCCCTCCCTCCCTCAACTCATCTCCAGGTCCCTACCTCCCTCACCTCATCTCCAGGTCCCTCCCTCACCTCATCTCCAGGTCCCTCCCTCCCTCCCTCCCTCACCTCATCTCCAGGTCCCTCCCTCACCTCATCTCCAGGTCCCTCCCTCCGTCCCTCACCTCATCTCCAGGTCCCTCCCTCCCTCACCTCATCTCCAGGTCCCTCCCTCACCTCATCTCCAAGTCCCTCCCTCCCTCACCTCATCTCCAGGTCCCTCCCTCACCTCATCTCCAGGTCCCTCCCTCCCTCCCTCCCCTCATCTCCAGGTCCCTCCGTCCCTCCCTCACCTCATCTCCAGGTCCCTCCCTCCCTCACCTCGTCTCCAGGTCCCTCCCTCACCTCCAGGTCCCTCCCTCCCTCCCTCACCTCCACGTCCCTCCCTCCCTCCCTCACCTCCAGGTCCCTCCCTGCCTCCCTCACCTCAACTCCAGGTCCCTCCCTCCGTCACCTCAACTCCAGGTCCCTCCCTCCCTCACCTCATCTCCAGGTCCCTCCCTCCCTCACCTCATCTCCAGGTCCCTCCCTCCCTCACCTCATCTCCAGGTCCCTCCCTCCCTCACCTCATCTCCAGGTCCCTCCCTCCCTCACCTCATCTCCAGGTCCCTCCCTCCCTCACCTCATCTCCAGGTCCCTCCCTCCCTCCCTCACCTCATCTCCAGGTCCCTCCCTCCCTCATCACCAGGTCCCTCCCTCCCTCCCTCACCTCATCTCCAGGTCCCTCCCTCCCTCCCTCAACTCATCTCCAGGTCCCTCCCTCCCTCACCTCATCTCCAGGTCCCTCCCTCCCTCACCTCATCTCCAGGTCCCTCCCTCCATCACCTCATCTCCAGGTCCCTCCCTCCCTCCCTCCCTCACCTCATCTCCAGGTCCCTCCCTCCCTCCCTCACCTCATCTCCAGGTCCCTCCCTCCCTCCCTCACCTCATCTCCAGGTCCCTCCCTCCCTCCCTCCCTCCCTCCCTCACCTCATCTCCAGGACCCTCCCTCCCTCCCTCCCTCACCTCATCTCCAGGTCCCTCCCTCCCTCCCTCCCTCCCTCACCTCATCTCCAGGTCCCTCCCTCCCTCCCTCACCTCATCTCCAGGTCCCTCCCTCCCTCACCTCATCTCCAGGTCCCTCCCTCCCTCACCTCATCTCCAGGTCCCTCCCTCCCTCACCTCATCTCCAGGTCCCTCCCTCCCTCACCTCATCTCCAGGTCCCTCCCTCCCTCCCTCCCTCCTTCACCTCATCTCCAGATCCCTCCCTCCCTCACCTCATCTCCAGGTCCCTCCCTCCCTCACCTCATCTCCAGGTCCCTCCCTCCCTCCCTCACCTCATCTCCAGGTCCCTCCCTTCCCTCCCTCCCTCACCTCACCTCCAGGTCCCTCCCTCCCTCCCTCCCTCACCTCATCTCCAGGTCCCTCCCTCCCTCTATCCCTCACCTCATCTCCAGGTCCCTCCCTCCCTCCCTCCCTCACCTCACCTCATCTCCAGGTCCCTCCCTCCCTCCCTCACCTCATCTCCAGGTCCCTCCCTCCCTCCCTCACCTCATCTCCAGGTCCCTCCCTCCCTCCCTCCCTCCCTCACCTCATCTCCAGGTCCCTCCCTCCCTCACCTCATCTCCAGGTCCCTCCCTCCCTACCTCCCTCACCTCATCTCCAGGTCCCTCCCTCCCTCCCTCACCTCATCTCCAGGTCCCTCCCTCCCTCCCTCACCTCATCTCCAGGTCCCTCCCTCCCTCACCTCATCTCCAGGTCCCTCCCTCCCTCCCTCCCTCACCTCATCTCCAGGTCCCTCCCTCCCTCACCTCATCTCCAGGTCCCTCCCTCCCTCCCTCCCTCACCTCATCTCCAGGTCCCTCGCTCCCTCCCTCCCTCATTTCATCTCCAGGTCCCTCCATCCCTCCCTCACCTCATCTCCAGGTCCCTCCCTCCCTCCCTCACCTCATCTCCAGGTCCCTCCCTCCCTCACCTCATCTCCAGGTCCCTCCCTCACCTCATCTCCAGGTCCCTCCCTCCCTCCCTCACCTCATCTCCAGGTCCCTCCCTCCCTCCCTCCCTCACCTCATCTCCAGGTCCCTCCCTCCCTCCCTACCTCACCTCATCTGCAGGTCCCTCTCTCCCTCCCTCCCTCACCTCATCTCCAGGTCCCTCCCTCCCTTCCTCACCTCATCTCCAGGTCCCTCCCTCCCTCACCTCATCTCCAGGTCCATCCCTCCCTCACCTCATCTCCAGGTCCCTCCCTCCCTCCCTCACCTCATCTCCAGGTCCCTCCCTCCCTCCCTCACCTCATCTCCAGGTCCCTCCCTCCCTCCCTCACCTCATCTCCAGGTCCCTCCCTCCCTCACCTCATCTCCAGGTCCCTCCCTCCCTCCCTCCCTCACCTCATCTCCAGGTCTCTCCCTCCCTCCCTCACCTCATCTCCAGGTCCCTCCCTCCCTCCCTCACCTCATCTCCAGGTCCCTCCCTCCCTCCCTCACCTCATCTCCAGGTCCCTCCCTCCCTCCCTCCCTCACCTCATCTCCAGGTCCCTCCCTCCCTCACCTCATCTCCAGGTCCCTCCCTCCCTCCCTCCCTCACCTCATCTCCAGGTCCCTCCCTCCCTCCCTCACCTCATCTCCAGGTCCCTCCCTCCCTTCCTCACCTCATCTCCAGGTCCCTCCCTCCCTCACCTCATCTCCAGGTCCCTCCCTCCCTCACCTCATCTCCAGGTCCCTCCCTCCCTCACCTCATCTCCAGGTCCCTCCCTCCCTCCCTCCCTCACCTCATCTCCAGGTCCCTCGCTCCCTCCCTCCCTCATTTCATCTCCAGGTCCCTCCATCCCTCCCTCACCTCATCTCCAGGTCCCTCCCTCCCTCCCTCACCTCATCTCCAGGTCCCTCCCTCCCTCACCTCATCTCCAGGTCCCTCCCTCACCTCATCTCCAGGTCCCTCCCTCCCTCCCTCACCTCATCTCCAGGTCCCTCCCTCCCTCCCTCACCTCATCTCCAGGTCCCTCCCTCCCTCCCTACCTCACCTCATCTCCAGGTCCCTCTCTCCCTCCCTCCCTCACCTCATCTCCAGGTCCCTCCCTCCCTCCCTCACCTCATCTCCAGGTCCCTCCCTCCCTCACCTCATCTCCAGGTGCATCCCTCCCTCACCTCATCTCCAGGTCCCTCCCTCCCTCCCTCACCTCATCTCCAGGTCCCTCCCTCCCTCCCTCACCTCATCTCCAGGTCCCTCCCTCCCTCACCTCATCTCCAGGTCCCTCCCTCCCTCCCTCCCTCACCTCATCTCCAGGTCCCTCCCTCCCTCCCTCACCTCATCTCCAGGTCCCTCCCTCCCTCCCTCACCTCATCTCCAGGTCCCTCCCTCCCTCCCTCCCTCGCCTCATCTCCAGGTCCCTCCCTCCCTCCCTCCCTCACCTCATCTCATCTCCAGGTCCCTCCCTCCCTCCCTCCCCTCATCTCATCTCCAGGTCCCTCCCTCCCTCCCTCACCTCATCTCCAGGTCCCTCCCTCCCTCCCTCACCTCATCTCCAGGTCCTTCCCTCCCTCCCTCCCTCACCTCATCTCCAGGTCCTTCCCTCCCTCCCTCCCTCACCTCATCTCCAGGTCCCTCCCTCACCTCATCTCCAGGTCCCTCCCTCCCTCCCTCACCTCATCTCCAGGTCCCTCCCTCCCTCCCTCACCTCATCTCCAGGTCCCTCCCTCCCTCACCTCATCTCCAGGTCCCTCCCTCCCTCACCTCATCTCCAGGTCCCTCCCTCCCTCACCTCATCTCCAGGTCCCTCCCTCCCTCCCTCACCTCATCTCCAGGTCCCTCCCTCCCTCCCTCACCTCATCTCCAGGTCCCTCCCTCCCTCCCTCACCTCATCTCCAGGTCCCTCCCTCACCTCATCTCCAGGTCCCTCCCTCACCTCATCTCCAGGTCCCTCCCTCCCTCACCTCATCTCCAGGTCCCTCCCTCCCTCCCTCCCTCACCTCATCACCAGGTCCCTCCCTCCCTCCCTCACCTCATCTCCAGGTCCCTCCCTCCCTCCCTCCCTCACCTCATCTCCAGGTCCCTCCCTCCCTCCCTCACCTCATCTCCAGGTCCCTCCCTCCCTCCCTCACCTCATCTCCAGGTCCCTCCCTCCCTCCCTCACCTCATCTCCAGGTCCCTCCCTCACCTCATCTCCAGGTCCCTCCCTCCCTCACCTCATCTCCAGGTCCCTCCCTCCCTCACCTCATCTCCAGGTCCCTCCCTCACCTCATCTCCAGGTCCCTCCCTCACCTCATCTTCAGGTCCCTCCCTCCCTCACCTCATCTCCAGGTCCCTCCCTCCCTCCCTCAACTCATCTCCAGGTCCCTACCTCCCTCACCTCATCTCCAGGTCCCTCCCTCACCTCATCTCCAGGTCCCTCCCTCCCTCCCTCACCTCATCTCCAGGTCCCTCCCTCACCTCATCTCCAGGTCCCTCCCTCACCTCATCTCCAGGTCCCTCCCTCCCTCCCTCACCTCATCTCCAGGTCCCTCCCTCCCTCACCTCATCTCCAGGTCCCTCCCTCACCTCATCTCCAAGTCCCTCCCTCCCTCTCCTCATCTCCAGGTCCCTCCCTCCCTCACCTCCAGGTCCCTCCCTCCCTCACCTCATCTCCAGGTCCCTCCCTCACCTCATCTCCAGGTCCCTCCCTCCCCTCATCTCCAGGTCCCTCCGTCCCTCCCTCACCTCATCTCCAGGTCCCTCCCTCACCTCATCTCCAGGTCCCTCCCTCCCTCACCTCATCTCCAGGTCCCTCCCTCCCTCACCTCATCTCCAGGTCCCTCCCTCCCTCACCTCATCTCCAGGTCCCTCCCTCCCTCACCTCATCTCCAGGTCCCTCCCTCCCTCACCTCATCTCCAGGTCCCTCCCTCCCTCCCTCACCTCATCTCCAGGTCCCTCCCTCCCTCACCTCATCTCCAGGTCCCTCCCTCCCTCCCCTCATCTCCAGGTCCCTCCCTCCCTCTCTCACCTCATCTCCAGGTCCCTCCCTCCCTCCCTCAACTCATCTCCAGGTCCCTCCCTCCCTCCCTCAACTCATCTCCAGGTCCCTCCCTCCCTCACCTCATCTGCAGGTCCCTCCCTCCCTCCCTCACCTCATCTCCAGGTCCTTCCCTCCCTCCCTCCCTCACCTCATCTCCAGGTCCCTCCCTCCCTCACCTCATCTGCAGGTCCCTTCCTCCCTCCCTCACCTCATCTCCAGGTCCCTCCCTCCCTCACCTCATCTCCAGGTCCCTCCCACACCTCATCTCCAGGTCCCTCCCTCACCTCATCTCCAGGTCCCTCCCTCACCTCATCTCCAGGTCCCTCCCTCCCTCACCTCATCTCCAGGTCCCTCCCTCACCTCATCTCCAGGTCCCTCCCTCACCTCATCTCCAGGTCCCTCCCTCCCTCACCTCATCTCCAGGTCCCTCCCTCCCTCACCTCATCTCCAGGTCACTCCCTCCCTCACCTCATCTCCAGGTCCCTCCCTCCCTCACCTCATCTCCAGGTCCCTCCCTCCCTCACCTCATCTCCAGGTCCCTCCCTCCCTCACCTCATCTCCAGGTCCCTCCCTCCCTCACCTCATCTCCAGGTCCCTCCCTCCCTCACCTCATCTCCAGGTCCCTCCCTCCCTCACCTCATCTCCAGGTCCCTCCCTCCCTCCCTCACCTCATCTCCAGGTCGCTCCCTCCCTCCCTCACCTCATCTCCAGGTCCCTCCCTCCCTCCCTCAACTCATCTCCAGGTCCCTCCCTCCCTCACCTCATCTCCAGGTCCCTCCCTCCCTCACCTCATCTCCAGGTCCCTCCCTCCCTCACCTCATCTCCAGGTCCCTCCCTCCCTCCCTCACCTCATCTCCAGGTCCCTCCCTCCCTCCCTCACCTCATCTCCAGGTCCCTCCCTCCCTCCCTCACCTCATCTCCAGGTCCCTCCCTCCCTCCCTCACCTCATCTCCAGGTCCCTCCCTCCCTCCCTCACCTCATCTCCAGGTCCCTCCCTCCCTCCCTCACCTCATCTCCAGGTCCCTCCCTCCCTCCCTCCCTCCCTCACCTCATCTCCAGGTCCCTCCCTCCCTCCCTCACCTCATCTCCAGGTCCCTCCCTCCCTCCCTCACCTCATCTCCAGGTCCCTCCCTCCCTCACCTCATCTCCAGGTCCCTCCCTCCCTCCCTCCCTCACCTCATCTCCAGGTCCCTCCCTCCCTCCCTCCTTCACCTCATCTCCAGATCCCTCCCTCCCTCACCTCATCTCCAGGTCCCTCCCTCCCTCACCTCATCTCCAGGTCCCTCCCTCCCTCCCTCACCTCATCTCCAGGTCCCTCCCTCCCTCCCTCCCTCACCTCACCTCCAGGTCCCTCCCTCCCTCCCTCCCTCACCTCATCTCCAGGTCCCTCCCTCCCTCACCTCATCTCCAGGTCCCTCCCTCCCTCCCTCCCTCACCTCATCTCCAGGTCCCTCCCTCCCTCCCTCACCTCATCTCCAGGTCCCTCCCTCCCTCCCTCACCTCATCTCCAGGTCCCTCCCTCCCTCCCTCCCTCCCTCACCTCATCTCCAGGTCCCTCCCTCCCTCACCTCATCTCCAGGTCCCTCCCTCCCTCCCTCACCTCATCTCCAGGTCCCTCCCTCCCTCGCTCACCTCATCTCCAGGTCCCTCCCTCCCTCCCTCACCTCATCTCCAGGTCCCTCCCTCCCTCACCTCATCTCCAGGTCCCTCCCTCCCTCCCTCCCTCACCTCATCTCCAGGTCCCTCCCTCCCTCACCTCATCTCCAGGTCCCTCCCTCCCTCCCTCCCTCACCTCATCTCCAGGTCCCTCGCTCCCTCCCTCCCTCATTTCATCTCCAGGTCCCTCCATCCCTCCCTCACCTCATCTCCAGGTCCCTCCCTCCCTCCCTCACCTCATCTCCAGGTCCCTCCCTCCCTCACCTCATCTCCAGGTCCCTCCCTCCCTCACCTCATCTCCAGGTCCCTCCCTCCCTCCCTCACCTCATCTCCAGGTCCCTCCCTCCCTCCCTCACCTCATCTCCAGGTCCCTCCCTCCCTCCCTACCTCACCTCATCTCCAGGTCCCTCTCTCCCTCCCTCCCTCACCTCATCTCCAGGTCCCTCCCTCACCTCATCTCCAGGTCCCTCCCTCCCTCACCTCATCTCCAGGTCCATCCCTCCCTCACCTCATCTCCAGGTCCCTCCCTCCCTCACCTCATCTCCAGGTCCCTCCCTCCCTCCCTCACCTCATCTCCAGGTCCCTCCCTCCCTCACCTCATCTCCAGGTCCCTCCCTCCCTCACCTCATCTCCTGGTCCCTCCCTCCCTCCCTCACCTCATCTCCAGGTCCCTCCCTCCCTCCCTCACCTCATCTCCAGGTCCCTACCTCCCTCCCTCCCTCACCTCATCTCCAGGTCCCTCCCTCCCTCCCTCCCTCACCTCATCTCATCTCCAGGTCCCTCCCTCCCTCACCTCATCTCATCTCCAGGTCCCTCCTTCCCTCCCTCACCTCATCTCCAGGTCCCTCCCTCCCTCCCTCACCTCATCTCCAGGTCCTTCCCTCCCTCCCTCCCTCACCTCATCTCCAGGTCCCTCCCTCACCTCATCTCCAGGTCCCTCCCTCCCTCCCTCACCTCATCTCCAGGTCCCTCCCTCCCTCCCTCCCTCACCTCATCTCCAGGCCCCTCCCTCCCTCACCTCATCTCCAGGTCCCTCCCTCCCTCACCTCATCTCCAGGTCCCTCCCTCCCTCCCTCACCTCATCTCCAGGTCCCTCCCTCCCTCCCTCACCTCATCTCCAGGTCCCTCCCTCCCTCCCTCACCTCATCTCCAGGTCCCTCCCTCACCTCATCTCCAGGTCCCTCCCTCACCTCATCTCCTGGTCCCTCCCTCACCTCATCTCCTGGTCCCTCCCTCCCTCCCTCCCTCACCTCATCTCCAGGTCCCTCCCTCCCTCCCTCACCTCATCTCCAGGTCCCTCCCTCCCTCCCTCCCTCACCTCATCTCCAGGTCCCTCCCTCCCTCCCTCACCTCATCTCCAGGTCCCTCCCTCCCTCCCTCACCTCATCTCCAGGTCCCTCCCTCCCTCCCTCACCTCATCTCCAGGTCCCTCCCTCACCTCATCTCCAGGTCCCTCCCTCCCTCACCTCATCTCCAGGTCCCTCCCTCCCTCACCTCATCTCCAGGTCCCTCCCTCACCTCATCTCCAGGTCCCTCCCTCACCTCATCTTCAGGTCCCTCCCTCCCTCACCTCATCTCCAGGTCCCTCCCTCCCTCCCTCAACTCATCTCCAGGTCCCTACCTCCCTCACCTCATCTCCAGGTCCCTCCCTCACCTCATCTCCAGGTCCCTCCCTCCCTCCCTCCCTCACCTCATCTCCAGGTCCCTCCCTCACCTCATCTCCAGGTCCCTCCCTCACCTCATCTCCAGGTCCCTCCCTCCCTCACCTCATCTCCAGGTCCCTCCCTCCCTCCCTCCCTCACCTCATCTCCAGGTCCCTCCCTCCCTCCCTCCTTCACCTCATCTCCAGATCCCTCCCTCCCTCACCTCATCTCCAGGTCCCTCCCTCCCTCACCTCATCTCCAGGTCCCTCCCTCCCTCCCTCACCTCATCTCCAGGTCCCTCCCTCCCTCCCTCCCTCACCTCACCTCCAGGTCCCTCCCTCCCTCCCTCCCTCACCTCATCTCCAGGTCCCTCCCTCCCTCACCTCATCTCCAGGTCCCTCCCTCCCTCCCTCCCTCACCTCATCTCCAGGTCCCTCCCTCCCTCCCTCACCTCATCTCCAGGTCCCTCCCTCCCTCCCTCACCTCATCTCCAGGTCCCTCCCTCCCTCCCTCCCTCCCTCACCTCATCTCCAGGTCCCTCCCTCCCTCACCTCATCTCCAGGTCCCTCCCTCCCTCCCTCACCTCATCTCCAGGTCCCTCCCTCCCTCGCTCACCTCATCTCCAGGTCCCTCCCTCCCTCCCTCACCTCATCTCCAGGTCCCTCCCTCCCTCACCTCATCTCCAGGTCCCTCCCTCCCTCCCTCCCTCACCTCATCTCCAGGTCCCTCCCTCCCTCACCTCATCTCCAGGTCCCTCCCTCCCTCCCTCCCTCACCTCATCTCCAGGTCCCTCGCTCCCTCCCTCCCTCATTTCATCTCCAGGTCCCTCCATCCCTCCCTCACCTCATCTCCAGGTCCCTCCCTCCCTCCCTCACCTCATCTCCAGGTCCCTCCCTCCCTCACCTCATCTCCAGGTCCCTCCCTCCCTCACCTCATCTCCAGGTCCCTCCCTCCCTCCCTCACCTCATCTCCAGGTCCCTCCCTCCCTCCCTCACCTCATCTCCAGGTCCCTCCCTCCCTCCCTACCTCACCTCATCTCCAGGTCCCTCTCTCCCTCCCTCCCTCACCTCATCTCCAGGTCCCTCCCTCACCTCATCTCCAGGTCCCTCCCTCCCTCACCTCATCTCCAGGTCCATCCCTCCCTCACCTCATCTCCAGGTCCCTCCCTCCCTCACCTCATCTCCAGGTCCCTCCCTCCCTCCCTCACCTCATCTCCAGGTCCCTCCCTCCCTCACCTCATCTCCAGGTCCCTCCCTCCCTCACCTCATCTCCTGGTCCCTCCCTCCCTCCCTCACCTCATCTCCAGGTCCCTCCCTCCCTCCCTCACCTCATCTCCAGGTCCCTACCTCCCTCCCTCCCTCACCTCATCTCCAGGTCCCTCCCTCCCTCCCTCCCTCACCTCATCTCATCTCCAGGTCCCTCCCTCCCTCACCTCATCTCATCTCCAGGTCCCTCCTTCCCTCCCTCACCTCATCTCCAGGTCCCTCCCTCCCTCCCTCACCTCATCTCCAGGTCCTTCCCTCCCTCCCTCCCTCACCTCATCTCCAGGTCCCTCCCTCACCTCATCTCCAGGTCCCTCCCTCCCTCCCTCACCTCATCTCCAGGTCCCTCCCTCCCTCCCTCCCTCACCTCATCTCCAGGCCCCTCCCTCCCTCACCTCATCTCCAGGTCCCTCCCTCCCTCACCTCATCTCCAGGTCCCTCCCTCCCTCCCTCACCTCATCTCCAGGTCCCTCCCTCCCTCCCTCACCTCATCTCCAGGTCCCTCCCTCCCTCCCTCACCTCATCTCCAGGTCCCTCCCTCACCTCATCTCCAGGTCCCTCCCTCACCTCATCTCCTGGTCCCTCCCTCACCTCATCTCCTGGTCCCTCCCTCCCTCCCTCCCTCACCTCATCTCCAGGTCCCTCCCTCCCTCCCTCACCTCATCTCCAGGTCCCTCCCTCCCTCCCTCCCTCACCTCATCTCCAGGTCCCTCCCTCCCTCCCTCACCTCATCTCCAGGTCCCTCCCTCCCTCCCTCACCTCATCTCCAGGTCCCTCCCTCCCTCCCTCACCTCATCTCCAGGTCCCTCCCTCACCTCATCTCCAGGTCCCTCCCTCCCTCACCTCATCTCCAGGTCCCTCCCTCCCTCACCTCATCTCCAGGTCCCTCCCTCACCTCATCTCCAGGTCCCTCCCTCACCTCATCTTCAGGTCCCTCCCTCCCTCACCTCATCTCCAGGTCCCTCCCTCCCTCCCTCAACTCATCTCCAGGTCCCTACCTCCCTCACCTCATCTCCAGGTCCCTCCCTCACCTCATCTCCAGGTCCCTCCCTCCCTCCCTCCCTCACCTCATCTCCAGGTCCCTCCCTCACCTCATCTCCAGGTCCCTCCCTCACCTCATCTCCAGGTCCCTCCCTCCCTCCCTCACCTCATCTCCAGGTCCCTCCCTCCCTCACCTCATCTCCAGGTCCCTCCCTCACCTCATCTCCAAGTCCCTCCCTCCCTCACCTCATCTCCAGGTCCCTCCCTCCCTCACCTCCAGGTCCCTCCCTCCCTCACCTCATCTCCAGGTCCCTCCCTCACCTCATCTCCAGGTCCCTCCCTCCCCTCATCTCCAGGTCCCTCCGTCCCTCCCTCACCTCATCTCCAGGTCCCTCCCTCACCTCATCTCCAGGTCCCTCCCTCCCTCACCTCATCTCCAGGTCCCTCCCTCCCTCACCTCATCTCCAGGTCCCTCCCTCCCTCACCTCATCTCCAGGTCCCTCCCTCCCTCACCTCATCTCCAGGTCCCTCCCTCCCTCCCTCACCTCATCTCCAGGTCCCTCCCTCCCTCACCTCATCTCCAGGTCCCTCCCTCCCTCCCCTCATCTCCAGGTCCCTCCCTCCCTCTCTCACCTCATCTCCAGGTCCCTCCCTCCCTCCCTCAACTCATCTCCAGGTCCCTCCCTCCCTCACCTCATCACCAGGTCCCTCCCTCCCTCACCACATCTCCAGGTCCCTCCCTCCCTCACCTCATCTCCAGGTCCCTCCCTCCCTCACCTCATCTCCAGGTCCCTCCCTCCCTCCCTCACCTCATCTCCAGGTCCCTCCCTCCCTCACTTCATCTCCAGGTCCCTCCCTCCCTCACCTCATCTCCAGGTCCCTCCCTCACCTCATCTGCAGGTCCCTCCCTCCCTCACCTCATCTCCAGGTCCCTCCCTCCCTCACCTCATCTCCAGGTCCCTCCCTCCCTCACCTCATCTTCAGGTCCCTCCCTCCCTCACCTCATCTCCAGGTCCCTCCCTCCCTCACCTCATCTCCAGGTCCCTCCCTCACCTCATCTCCAGGTCCCTCCCTCCCTCACCTCATCTCCAGGTCCCTCCCTCACCTCATCTCCAGGTCCCTCCCTCCCTCCCTCACCTCATCTCCAGGTCCCTCCCTCACCTCATCTCCAGGGCCCTCCCTCACCTCATCTCCAGGGCCCTCCCTCCCTCACCTCATCTCCAGGTCCCTCCCTCACCTCATCTCCAGGTCCCTCCCTCACCTCATCTCCAGGTCCCTCCCTCACCTCATCTCCAGGTCCCTCCCTCCCTCACCTCATCTCCAGGTCCCTCCCTCCCTCACCTCATCTCCAGGTCGCTCCCTCCCTCACCTCATCTCCAGGTCCCTCCCTCCCTCACCTCATCTCCAGGTCCCTCCCTCCCTCACCTCATCTCCAGGTCCCTTCCTCCCTCACCTCATCTCCAGGTCCCTTCCTCCCTCACCTCATCTCCAGGTCCCTCCCTCCCTCCCTCCCTCACCTCATCTCCAGGTCCCTCCCTCCCTCACCTCACCTCCAGGTCCCTCCCTCCCTCCCCTCATCTCCAGGTCCCTCCCTCCCTCA
Source organism: Scyliorhinus torazame (assembly GCF_047496885.1). Classification (NCBI taxonomy): domain Eukaryota; kingdom Metazoa; phylum Chordata; class Chondrichthyes; order Carcharhiniformes; family Scyliorhinidae; genus Scyliorhinus; species Scyliorhinus torazame. The sequence goes on from NC_092711.1 coordinate 323,685,693, forward strand.
CCTCATCTCCAGGTCCCTCCCTCCCTCACCTCATCTCCAGGTCCCTCCCTCCCTCCCTCAACTCATCTCCAGGTCCCTCCCTCCCTCACCTCATCTCCAGGTCCCTCCCTCCCACACCTCATCTGCAGGTCCCTCCCTCCCTCCCTCACCTCATCTCCAGGTCCCTCCCTCCCTCACCTCATCTCCAGGTCCCTCCCTCACCTCATCTCCAGGTCCCTCCCTCACCTCATCTCCAGGTCCCTCCCTCCCTCACCTCATCTCCAGGTCCCTCCCTCACCTCATCTCCAGGTCCCTCCCTCACCTCATCTCCAGGTCCCTCCCTCACCTCATCTCCAGGTCCCTCCTCCCTCACCTCATCTCCAGGTCCCTCCCTCCCTCACCTCATCTCCAGGTCACTCCCTCCCTCACCTCATCTCCAGGTCCCTCCCTCCCTCACCTCATCTCCAGGTCCCACCCTCCTCACCTCATCTCCAGGTCCCACCCTCCCTCCCTCACCTCCAGGTCCCTCCGACCCTCCCTCACCTCCAGGACCCTCCCTCCCTCCCTCACCTCCAGGACCCTCCCTCCCTCCCTCACATCAGGACCCTCCCTCCCTCATCTCCAGCACCCTCCCTCCCTCCCTCATCTCCAGGACCCTCCCTCATCTCCAGGACCCTCCCTCATCTCCAGGACCCTCCCTCATCTCCAGGACCCTCCCTCATCTCCAGGACCCTCCCTCATCTCCAGGACCCTCCCTCATCTCCCTCATCTCCAGGACCCTCATCTCCCTCATCTCCAGGACCCTCATCTCCCTCATCTCCAGGACCCTCCCTCCCTCATCTCCAGGACCCTCCCTCCCTCCCTCCCTCATCTCCAGGACCCTCCCTCCCTCATCTCCAGGACCCTCCCTCCCTCATCTCCAGGACCCTCCCTCCCTCATCTCCAGGACCCTCCCTCCCTCATCTCCAGGACCCTCCCTCCCTCATCTCCAGGACCCTCCCTCCCTCATCTCCAGGACCCTCCCTCCCTCATCTCCAGGACCCTCCCTCCTCATCTCCAGGACCCTCCCTCCCTCATCTCCAGGACCCTCCCTCCCTCATCTCCAGGACCCTCCCTCCCTCATCTCCAGGACCCTCCCTCCCTCATCTCCAGGACCCTCCCTCCCTCATCTCCAGGACCCTCCCTCCCTCATCTCCAGGACCCACCCTCCCCTCATCTCCAGGACCCCTCCCTCATCTCCAGGACCCTCCCTCATCTCCAGGACCCTCCCTCCCTCCCGCATCTCCAGGTCCCTCCTCCCTCCCTCACCTCCAGGTCCCTCCCTCCCTCCCTCACCTCCAGGTCCCTCCCTCCCTCCCTCACCTCCAGGTCCCTCATCTCCAGGACCCTCACTCCCTCCCTCATCTCCAGGACCCTCACTCCCTCATCTCCAGGACCCTCCCTCATCTCCAGGACCCTCCCTCCCTCCCTCATCTCCAGGACCCTCCCTCCCTCCCTCATCTCCAGGACCCTCCCTCATCTCCAGGACCCTCCCTCCCTCCCTCACCTCCAGGACCCTCCCTCCCTCATCTCCAGGACCCTCCCTCCCTCATCTCCAGGACCCTCCCTCCCTCATCTCCAGGACCCTCCCTCCCTCATCTCCAGGACCCTCCCTCCCTCATCTCCAGGACCCTCCCTCCCTCATCTCCAGGACCCTCCCTCCCTCATCTCCAGGACCCTCCCTCCCTCATCTCCAGGACCCTCCCTCCCTCATCTCCAGGACCCTCCCTCCCTCATCTCCAGGACCCTCCCTCCCTCATCTCCAGGACCCTCCCTCCCTCATTTCCAGGACCCTCCCTCCCCTCATCTCCAGGTCCCTCCCTCATCTCCAGGTCCCTCCCTCCCTCACCTCCAGGTCCCTCCCTCCCTCACCTCCAGGTCCCTCCCTCCCTCCCTCACCTCCAGGTCCCTCCCTCCCTCCCTCACCTCCAGGTCCCTCCCTCCCTCCCTCACCTCCAGGTCCCTCATCTCCAGGACCCTCGGACCCTCCCTCATCTCCAGGACCCTCCCTCCCTCCCTCATCTCCAGGACCCTCCCTCCCTCCCTCATCTCCAGGACCCTCCCTCCCTCCCTCATCTACAGGAACCTCCCTCCCTCCCTCATCTCCAGGACCCTCCCTCCCTCCCTCACCTCCAGGTCCCTCCCTCCCTCCCTCACCTCCAGGTCCCACCCTCCCTCCCTCACCTCCAGGACCCTCCCTCCCTCACCTCCAGGACCCTCCCTCCCCTCATCTCCAGGACCCTCCCTCCCCTCATCTCCAGGACCCTCCCTCCCTCATCTCCAGGACCCTCCCTCCCCTCATCTCCAGGACCATCCCTCCCTCCCTCCCCGCCAGGACCCTCCCTCCCTCCCCGCCAGGACCCTCCCTCCCTCCCTCCCCGCCAGGACCCTCCCTCCCTCCCTCACCGCCAGGACCCTCCCTCCCTCCCTCACCGCCAGGACCCTCCCTCCCTCCCTCACCGCCAGGACCCTCCCTCCCTCCCTCACCGCCAGGACCCTCCCTCCCTCCCCTCCAGGACCCTCCCTCCCTCCCTCACATCCAGGACCCTCCCTCCCTCATCTCCAGCACCCTCCCTCCCTCCCTCATCTCCAGGACCCTCCCTCATCTCCAGGACCCTCCCTCATCTCCAGGACCCTCCCTCATCTCCAGGACCCTCCCTCATCTCCAGGACCCTCCCTCATCTCCCTCATCTCCAGGACCCTCATCTCCCTCATCTCCAGGACCCTCATCTCCCTCATCTCCAGGACCCTCCCTCCCTCCCTCATCTCCAGGACCCTCCCTCCCTCCCTCATTTCCAGGACCCTCCCTCCTCATCTCCAAGACCCTCCCTCATCTCCAGGACCCTCCCTCATCTCCAGGACCCTCCCTCATCTCCAAGACCTCCCTCATCTCCAAGACCCTCCCTCCCTCCCGCATCTCCAGGTCCCTCCCTCCCTCACCTCCAGGTCCCTCCCTCCCTCACCTCCAGGTCCCTCCCTCCCTCCCTCACCTCCAGGTCCCTCCCTCCCTCCCTCACCTCCAGGTCCCTCCCTCCCTCCCTCACCTCCAGGTCCCTCATCTCCAGGACCCTCCCTCCCTCCCTCATCTCCAGGACCCTCCCTCCCTCCCTCATCTCCAGGACCCTCCCTCCCTCCCTCATCTCCAGGACCCTCCCTCCCTCCCTCATCTCCAGGACCCTCCCTCCCTCCCTCATCTCCAGGACCCTCCCTCCCTCCCTCATCTCCAGGACCCTCCCTCCCTCCCTCATCTCCAGGACCCTCCCTCCCTCCCTCATCTCCAGGACCCTCCCTCCCTCCCTCATCTCCAGGACCCTCCCTCCCTCCCTCATCTCCAGGACCCTCCCTCCCTCCCTCATCTCCAGGACCCTCCCTCCCTCCCTCATCTCCAGGACCCTCCCTCCCTCCCTCATCTCCAGGACCCTCCCTCATCTCCAGGACCCTCCCTCATCTCCAGGACCCTCCCTCATCTCCAGGACCCTCCCTCATCTCCAGGACCCTCCCTCATCTCCAGGACCCTCCCTCATCTCCAGGACCCTCCCTCCCTCCCTCATCTCCAGGACCCTCCCTCCCTCCCTCATCTCCAGGACCCTCCCTCCCTCCCTCATCTCCAGGACCCTCCCTCATCTCCCTCATCTCCAGGTCCCTCCCTCCCTCCCTCACCTCCAGGTCCCTCCCTCCCTCCCTCACCGCCAGGACCCTCCCTCCCTCCCTCACCGCCAGGACCCTCCCTCCCTCCCTCACCGCCAGGACCCTCCCTCCCTCCTCACCGCCAGGACCCTCCCTCCCTCCCTCACCGCCAGGACCCTCCCTCCCTCCCCTCCAGGACCCTCCCTCCTCCCTCACATCCAGGACCCTCCCTCCTCATCTCCAGCACCCTCCCTCCCTCCCTCATCTCCAGGACCCTCCCTCATCTCCAGGACCCTCCCTCATCTCCAGGACCCTCCCTCATCTCCAGGACCCTCCCTCATCTCCAGGACCCTCCTCATCTCCAGGACCCTCCCTCATCTCCCTCATCTCCAGGACCCTCATCTCCCTCATCTCCAGGACCCTCCCTCCCTCATCTCCAGGACCCTCCCTCCCTCCCTCATTTCCAGGACCCTCCCTCCCTCATCTCCAGGACCCTCCCTCATCTCCAGGACCCTCCCTCATCTCCAGGACCCTCCCTCATCTCCAGGACCCTCCCTCATCTCCAAGACCCTCCCTCATCTCCAAGACCCTCCCTCATCTCCAAGACCCTCCCTCCCTCCCGCATCTCCAGGTCCCTCCCTCCCTCACCTCCAGGTCCCTCCCTCCCTCCCTCACCTCCAGGTCCCTCCCTCCCTCCCTCACCTCCAGGTCCCTCATCTCCAGGACCCTCCCTCCCTCCCTCATCTCCAGGACCCTCCCTCCCTCCCTCATCTCCAGGACCCTCCCTCCCTCCCTCATCTCCAGGACTCTCCCTCCCTCCCTCATCTCCAGGACCCTCCCTCCCTCCCTCATCTCCAGACCCTCCCTCCCTCCCTCATCTCCAGGACCCTCCCTCCCTCCCTCATCTCCAGGACCCTCCCTCCCTCATCTCCAGGACCCTCCCTCCCTCCCTCATCTCCAGGACCCTCCCTCCCTCCCTCATCTCCAGGACCCTCCCTCATCTCCAGGACCCTCCCTCATCTCCAGGACCCTCCCTCATCTCCAGAACCCTCCCTCCCTCCCTCATCTCCAGGACCCTCCCTCCCTCCCTCATCTCCAGGACCCTCCCTCCCTCCCTCATCTCCAGGACCCTCCCCTCCCTCCCTCACCTCCAGGTCCCTCCCTCCCTCCCTCACCTCCAGGTCCCTCCCTCCCTCCCTCACCTCCAGGTCCCTCCCTCCCTCATCTCCAGGACCCTCCCTCCCTCCCTCATCTCCAGGACCCTCCCTCCCTCCCTCATCTCCAGGACCCTCCCTCATCTCCAGGACACTCCCTCATCTCCAAGACCCTCCCTCATCTCAAGACCCTCCCTCATCTCCAAGACCCTCCCTCCCTCCCGCATCTCCAGGTCCCTCCCTCCCTCACCTCCAGGTCCCTCCCTCCCTCCCTCACCTCCAGGTCCCTCCCTCCCTCCCTCACCTCCAGGTCCCTCATCTCCAGGACCCTCCCTCATCTCCAGGACCCTCCCTCATCTCCAGGACCCTCCTCATCTCCAGGACCCTCCCTCATCTCCAAGACCCTCCCTCATCTCCAAGACCCTCCCTCATCTCCAAGACCCTCCCTCCCTCCCGCATCTCCAGGTCCCTCCCTCCCTCACCTCCAGGTCCCTCCCTCCCTCCCTCACCTCCAGGTCCCTCCCTCCCTCCCTCACCTCCAGGTCCCTCATCTCCAGGACCCTCCCTCCCTCCCTCATCTCCAGGACCCTCCCTCCCTCCCTCATCTCCAGGACCCTCCCTCCCTCCCTCATCTCCAGGACCCTCCCTCCCTCCCTCATCTCCAGGACTCTCCCTCCCTCCCATCTCCAGGACCCTCCTCCCTCCCTCATCTCCAGGACCCTCCCTCCCTCCCTCATCTCCAGGACCCTCCCTCCCTCCCTCATCTCCAGGACCCTCCCTCCCTCCCTCATCTCCAGGACCCTCCCTCCCTCCCTCATCTCCAGGACCCTCCCTCATCTCCAGGACCCTCCCTCATCTCCAGGACCCTCCCTCCCTCCCTCACCTCCAGGACCCTCCCTCCCTCCCTCACCTCCAGGACCCTCCCTCCCTCCCTCACCTCCAGGTCCCTCCCTCCCTCCCTCACCTCCAGGTCCCTCATCTCCAGGACCCTCCCTCCCTCCCTCATCTCCAGGACCCTCCCTCCCTCCCTCATCTCCAGGACCCTCCCTCATCTCCAGGACCCTCCCTCATCTCCAGGACCCTCCTCATCTCCAGGACCCTCCCTCACCTCCAGGACCCTCCCTCCCTCCCTCCCTCCCTCACCTCCAGGACCCTCCCTCCCTCCCTCCCTCCCTCACCTCCAGGTCCCTCCCTCCCTCCCTCCTCACCTCCAGGTCCCTCCCTCCCTCCCTCCCTCACCTCCAGGTCCCTCCCTCCCTCCCTCCCTCACCTCCAGGTCCCTCCCTCCCTCCCTCCCTCACCTCCAGGTCCCTCCCTCACTCCCTCCCTCCCTCACCTCCAGGTCTCTCCCTCACTCCCTCCCTCCCTCACCTCCAGGTCCCTCCCTCCCTCACTCCCTCCCTCACCTCCAGGTCCCTCCCTCCCTCCCTCCCTCCCTCCCCTCCAGGTCCCTCCCTCCCTCCCCTCCAGGTCCCTCCCTCCCTCCCCTCCAGGTCCCTCCCTCCCTCCCCTCCAGGTCCCTCCCTCCCTCCCCTCCAGGTCCCTCCCTCCCTCCCCTCCAGGTCCCTCCCTCCCTCCCCTCCAGGTCCCTCCCTCCCTCCCCCTCCAGGTCCCTCCCTCCCTCCCCTCCAGGTCCCTCCCTCCTCCCCTCCAGGTCCCTCCCTCCCTCCCCTCCAGGTCCCTCCCTCCCTCCCCTCCAGGTCCCCTCCCTCCCTCCCCTCCAGGTCCCTCCCTCCCTCCCCTCCAGGTCCCTCCCTCCCTCCCCTCAGGTCCCTCCCTCCCTCCCCTCCAGGTCCCTCCTCCCTCCCCTCCAGGTCCCTCCCTCCCTCCCCTCCAGGTCCCTCCCTCCCTCCCCTCCAGGTCCCTCCCTCCCTCCCCTCCAGGTCCCTCCCTCCCTCCCCTCCAGGTCCCTCCCTCCCTCCCCTCCAGGTCCCTCCCTCCCTCCCCTCCAGGTCCCTCCCTCCTCCCTCCAGGTCCCTCCCTCCCTCCCCTCCAGGTCCCTCCCTCCCTCCCCTCCAGGTCCCTCCCTCCCTCCCCTCCAGGTCCCTCCCTCCCTCCCCTCCAGGTCCCTCCCTCCCTCCCCTCCAGGTCCCTCCCTCCCTCCCCTCCAGGTCCCTCCCTCCCTCCCCTCCAGGTCCCTCCCTCCCTCCCCTCCAGGTCCCTCCCTCCTCCCCTCCAGGTCCCTCCCTCCCTCCCCTCCAGGTCCCTCCCTCCCTCCCCTCCAGGTCCCTCCCTCCCTCCCCTCCAGGTCCCTCCCTCCCTCCCCTCCAGGTCCCTCCCTCCCTCCCCTCCAGGTCCCTCCCTCCCTCCCTCCAGGTCCCTCCCTCCCTCACCTCCAGGTCCCTCCCTCCCTCACCTCCAGGTCCCTCCCTCCCTCACCTCCAGGTCCCTCCCTCCCTCACCTCCAGGTCCCTCCCTCCCTCACCTCCAGGTCCCCCTCCTCACCTCCAGGTCCCTCCCTCCCTCACCTCCAGGTCCCTCCCTCCCTCACCTCCAGGTCCCTCCCTCCCTCACCTCCAGGTCCCTCCCTCCCTCACCTCCAGGTCCCTCCCTCCCTCACCTCCAGGTCCCTCCCTCCCTCACCTCCAGGTCCCTCCCTCCCTCACCTCCAGGTCCCTCCCTCCCTCACCTCCAGGTCCCTCCCTCCCTCACCTCCAGGTCCCTCCCTCCCTCACCTCCAGGTCCCTCCCTCCCTCACCTCCAGGTCCCTCCCTCCCTCACCTCCAGGTCCCTCCCTCCCTCACCTCCAGGTCCCTCCCTCCCTCACCTCCAGGTCCCTCCCTCCCTCACCTCCAGGTCCCTCCCTCCCTCACCTCCAGGTCCCTCCCTCCCTCACCTCCAGGTCCCTCCCTCCCTCACCTCCAGGTCCCTCCCTCCCTCACCTCCAGGTCCCTCCCTCCCTCACCTCCAGGTCCCTCCCTCCCTCACCTCCAGGTCCCTCCCTCCCTCACCTCCAGGTCCCTCCCTCCCTCACCTCCAGGTCCCTCCCTCCCTCACCTCCAGGTCCCTCCCTCCCTCACCTCCAGGTCCCTCCCTCCCTCACCTCCAGGTCCCTCCCTCCCTCACCTCCAGGTCCCTCCCTCCCTCACCTCCAGGTCCCTCCCTCCCTCACCTCCAGGTCCCTCCCTCCCTCACCTCCAGGTCCCTCCCTCCCTCACCTCCAGGTCCCTCCCTCCCTCACCTCCAGGTCCCTCCCTCCCTCACCGCCAGGTCCCTCCCTCCCTCACCGCCAGGTCCCTCCCTCCCTCACCGCCAGGTCCCTCCCTCCCTCACCGCCAGGTCCCTCCCTCCCTCACCGCCAGGTCCCTCCCTCCCTCACCGCCAGGTCCCTCCCTCCCTCACCGCCAGGTCCCTCCCTCCCTCACCGCCAGGTCCCTCCCTCCCTCACCGCCAGGTCCCTCCCTCCCTCACCGCCAGGTCCCTCCCTCCCTCACCGCCAGGTCCCTCCCTCCCTCACCGCCAGGTCCCTCCCTCCCTCACCGCCAGGTCCCTCCCTCCCTCACCGCCAGGTCCCTCCCTCCCTCACCGCCAGGTCCCTCCCTCCCTCACCGCCAGGTCCCTCCCTCCCTCACCGCCAGGTCCCTCCCTCCCTCACCTCCAGGTCCCTCCCTCCCTCACCTCCAGGTCCCTCCCTCCCTCACCTCCAGGTCCCTCCCTCCCTCACCTCCAGGTCCCTCCCTCCCTCACCTCCAGGTCCCTCCCTCCCTCACCTCCAGGTCCCTCCCTCCCTCACCTCCAGGTCCCTCCCTCCCTCACCTCCAGGTCCCTCCCTCCCTCACCTCCAGGTCCCTCCCTCCCTCACCTCCAGGTCCCTCCCTCCCTCACCTCCAGGTCCCTCCCTCCCTCACCTCCAGGTCCCTCCCTCCCTCACCTCCAGGTCCCTCCCTCCCTCACCTCCAGGTCCCTCCCTCCCTCACCTCCAGGTCCCTCCCTCCCTCACCTCCAGGTCCCTCCCTCCTCACCTCCAGGTCCCTCCCTCCCTCACCTCCAGGTCCCTCCCTCCCTCACCTCCAGGTCCCTCCCTCCCTCACCTCCAGGTCCCTCCCTCCCTCACCTCCAGGTCCCTCCCTCCCTCACCTCCAGGTCCCTCCCTCCCTCACCTCCAGGTCCCTCCCTCCCTCACCTCCAGGTCCCTCCCTCCCTCACCTCCAGGTCCCTCCCTCCCTCACCTCCAGGTCCCTCCCTCCCTCACCTCCAGGTCCCTCCCTCCCTCACCTCCAGGTCCCTCCCTCCCTCACCTCCAGGTCCCTCCCTCCCTCACCTCCAGGTCCCTCCCTCCCTCACCTCCAGGTCCCTCCCTCCCGCACCTCCAGGTCCCTCCCTCCCTCACCTCCAGGTCCCTCCCTCCCTCACCTCCAGGTCCCTCCCTCCCGCACCTCCAGGTCCCTCCCTCCCTCACCTCCAGGTCCCTCCCTCCCGCACCTCCAGGTCCCTCCCTCCCGCACCTCCAGGTCCCTCCCTCCCTCACCTCCAGGTCCCTCCCTCCCGCACCTCCAGGTCCCTCCCTCCCGCACCTCCAGGTCCCTCCCTCCCTCACCTCCAGGTCCCTCCCTCCCTCACCTCCAGGTCCCTCCCTCCCTCACCTCCAGGTCCCTCCCTCCCTCACCTCCAGGTCCCTCCCTCCCTCACCTCCAGGTCCCTCCCTCCCTCACCTCCAGGTCCCTCCCTCCCTCACCTCCAGGTCCCTCCCTCCCTCACCTCCAGGTCCCTCCCTCCCTCACCTCCAGGTCCCTCCCTCCCTCACCTCCAGGTCCCTCCCTCCCTCACCTCCAGGTCCCTCCCTCCCTCACCTCCAGGTCCCTCCCTCCCTCACCTCCAGGTCCCTCCCTCCCTCACCTCCAGGTCCCTCCCTCCCTCACCTCCAGGTCCCTCCCTCCCTCACCTCCAGGTCCCTCCCTCCCTCACCTCCAGGTCCCTCCCTCCCTCACCTCCAGGCCCTCCCTCCCTCACCTCCAGGTCCCTCCCTCCCTCACCTCCAGGTCCTCCCTCCCTCACCTCCAGGTCCCTCCCTCCCTCACCTCCAGGTCCCTCCCTCCCTCCTCCCTCCCTCACCTCCAGGCCCCTCCCTCCCTCACCTCCAGGTCCCTCCCTCCCTCACCTCCAGGTCCCTCCCTCCCTCACCTCCAGGTCCCTCCCTCCCTCACCTCCAGGTCCCTCCCTCCCTCACCTCCAGGTCCCTCCCTCCCTCACCTCCAGGTCCCTCCCTCCCTCACCTCCAGGCCCCTCCCTCACCTCCAGGTCCCTCCCTCCCTCCCTCACCTCCAGGTCCCTCCCTCCCTCCCTCCCTCACCTCCAGGTCCCTCCCTCCCTCCCTCACCTCCAGGTCCCTCCCTCCCTCCCTCCCTCACCTCCAGGTCCCTCCCTCCCTCCCTCCCTCACCTCCAGGTCCCTCCCTCCCTCACCTCCAGGTCCCTCCCTCCCTGCCCTCCTCTCACCTCCAGGTCCCTCCTCCCTCCCTCCCTCACCTCCAGGTCCCTCCCTCCCTCCCTCCCTCACCTCCAGGTCCCTCCCTCCCTCCCTCCCTCACCTCCAGGTCCCTCCCTCCCTCCCTCCCTCACCTCCAGGTCCCTCCCTCCCTCCCTCCTCACCTCCAGGTCCCTCCCTCCCTCACCTCCAGGTCCCTCACCTCCAGGTCCCTCCCTCCCTCACCTCCAGGTCCCTCCCTCCCTCACCTCCAGGTCCCTCCCTCCCTCACCTCCAGGTCCCTCCCTCCCTCACCTCCAGGTCCCTCCCTCCTCACCTCCAGGTCCCTCCCTCCCTCACCTCCAGGTCCCTCCCTCCCTCACCTCCAGGTCCCTCCCTCCCTCACCTCCAGGTCCCTCCTCCCTCACCTCCAGGTCCCTCCCTCCCTCACCTCCAGGTCCCTCCCTCCCTCACCTCCAGGTCCCTCCCTCCCTCACCTCCAGGTCCCTCCCTCCCTCACCTCCAGGTCCCTCCCTCCCTCACCTCCAGGTCCCTCCCTCCCTCACCTCCAGGTCCCTCCCTCCCTCACCTCCAGGTCCCTCCCTCCCTCACCTCCAGGTCCCTCCCTCCCTCACCTCCAGGTCCCTCCCTCCCTCACCTCCAGGTCCTCCCTCCCTCACCTCCAGGTCCCTCCCTCCCTCACCTCCAGGTCCCTCCCTCCCTCACCTCCAGGTCCCTCCCTCCCTCACCTCCAGGTCCCTCCCTCCCTCACCTCCAGGTCCCTCCCTCCCTCACCTCCAGGTCCCTCCCTCCCTCACCTCCAGGTCCCTCCCTCCCTCACCTCCAGGTCCCTCCCTCCCTCACCTCCAGGTCCCTCCCTCCCTCACCTCCAGGTCCCTCCCTCCCTCCCTCACCTCCAGGTCCCTCCCTCCCTCCCTCACCTCCAGGTCCCTCCCTCCCTCCTCACCTCCAGGTCCCTCCCTCCTCCCTCACCTCCAGGTCCCTCCTCCCTCCCTCACCTCCAGGTCCCTCCCTCCCTCCTCACCTCCAGGTCCCTCCCTCCCTCACCTCCAGGTCCCTCCCTCCCTCACCTCCAGGTCCCTCCCTCCCTCACCTCCAGGTCCCTCCCTCCCTCACCTCCAGGTCCCTCCCTCCCTCACCTCCAGGTCCCTCCCTCCCTCACCTCCAGGTCCCTCCCTCCCTCACCTCCAGGTCCCTCCCTCCCTCACCTCCAGGTCCCTCCCTCCCTCACCTCCAGGTCCCTCCCTCCCTCACCTCCAGGTCCCTCCCTCCCCCTCACCTCCAGGTCCCTCCCTCCCTCACCTCCAGGTCCCTCCCTCCCTCACCTCCAGGTCCCTCCCTCCCTCACCTCCAGGTCCCTCCCTCCCTCACCTCCAGGTCCCTCCCTCCCTCACCTCCAGGTCCCTCCCTCCCTCACCTCCAGGTCCCTCCCTCCCTCACCTCCAGGTCCCTCCCTCCCTCCCTCCCTCCAGGTCCCTCCCTCCCTCACCTCCAGGTCCCTCCCTCCCTCACCTCCAGGTCCCTCCCTCCCTCACCTCCAGGTCCCTCCCTCCCTCACCTCCAGGTCCCTCCCTCCCCCAGGTCCCTCCCTCCCTCACCTCCAGGTCCCTCCCTCCCTCACCTCCAGGTCCCTCCCTCCCTCACCTCCAGGTCCCTCCCTCCCTCACCTCCAGGTCCCTCCCTCCCTCCCTCCAGGTCCCTCCCTCCCTCACCTCCAGGTCCCTCCCTCCCTCACCTCCAGGTCCCTCCCTCCCTCACCTCCAGGTCCCTCCCTCCCTCACCTCCAGGTCCCTCCCTCCCTCACCTCCAGGTCCCTCCCTCCCTCACCTCCAGGTCCCTCCCTCCCTCACCTCCAGGTCCCTCCCTCCCTCACCTCCAGGTCCCTCCCTCCCTCACCTCCAGGTCCCTCCCTCCCTCACCTCCAGGTCCCTCCCTCCCTCACCTCCAGGTCCCTCCCTCCCTCACCTCCAGGTCCCTCCCTCCCTCACCTCCAGGTCCCTCCCTCCCTCACCTCCAGGTCCCTCCCTCCCTCACCTCCAGGTCCCTCCCTCCCTCACCTCCAGGTCCCTCCCTCCCTCACCTCCAGGTCCCTCCCTCCCTCACCTCCAGGTCCCTCCCTCCCTCACCTCCAGGTCCCTCCCTCCCTCACCTCCAGGTCCCTCCCTCCCTCACCTCCAGGTCCCTCCCTCCCTCACCTCCAGGTCCCTCCCTCCCTCACCTCCAGGTCCCTCCCTCCCTCACCTCCAGGTCCCTCCCTCCCTCACCTCCAGGTCCCTCCCTCCCTCACCTCCAGGTCCCTCCCTCCCTCACCTCCAGGTCCCTCCCTCCCTCACCTCCAGGTCCCTCCCTCCCTCACCTCCAGGTCCCTCCCTCCCTCACCTCCAGGTCCCTCCCTCCCTCACTCCAGGTCCCTCCCTCCCTCACCTCCAGGTCCCTCCCTCCCTCACCTCCAGGTCCCTCCCTCCCTCACCTCCAGGTCCCTCCCTCCCTCACCTCCAGGTCCCTCCCTCCCTCACCTCCAGGTCCCTCCCTCCCTCACCTCCAGGTCCCTCCCTCCCTCACCTCCAGGTCCCTCCCTCCCTCACCTCCAGGTCCCTCCCTCCCTCACCTCCAGGTCCCTCCCTCCCTCACCTCCAGGGTCCCTCCCTCCCTCACCTCCAGGTCCCTCCCTCCCTCACCTCCAGGTCCCTCCCTCCCTCACCTCCAGGTCCCTCCCTCCCTCACCTCCAGGTCCCTCCCTCCCTCACCTCCAGGTCCCTCCCTCCCTCACCTCCAGGTCCCTCCCTCCCTCACCTCCAGGTCCCTCCCTCCCTCACCTCCAGGTCCCTCCCTCCCTCACCTCCAGGTCCCTCCCTCCCTCACCTCCAGGTCCCTCCCTCCCTCACCTCCAGGTCCCTCCCTCCCTCACCTCCAGGTCCCTCCCTCCCTCACCTCCAGGTCCCTCCCTCCCTCACCTCCAGGTCCCTCCCTCCCTCACCTCCAGGTCCCCTCCCTCCCTCACCTCCAGGTCCCTCCCTCCCTCACCTCCAGGGTCCCTCCCTCCCTCACCTCCAGGTCCCTCCCTCCCTCACCTCCAGGTCCCTCCCTCCCTCACCTCCAGGTCCCTCCCTCCCTCACCTCCAGGTCCCTCCCTCCCTCACCTCCAGGTCCCTCCCTCCCTCCTCACCTCCAGGTCCCTCCCTCCCTCCCTCCTCACCTCCAGGTCCCTCCCTCCCTCCCTCCCTCACCTCCAGGTCCCTCCCTCCCTCCCTCCCTCACCTCCAGGTCCCTCCCTCCCTCCCTCCCTCACCTCCAGGTCCCTCCCTCCCTCCCCTCCCTCACCTCCAGGTCCCTCCCTCCCTCCCTCCCTCACCTCCAGGTCCCTCCCTCCCTCCCTCCCTCACCTCCAGGTCCCTCCCTCCCTCCCTCCCTCACCTCCAGGTCCCTCCCGTCCCTCCCTCCCTCACCTCCAGGTCCCTCCCTCCCTCCCTCCCTCACCTCCAGGTCCCTCCCTCCCTCACCTCCAGGTCCCTCCCTCCCTCCCTCCCTCACCTCCAGGTCCCTCCCTCCCTCCCTCCCTCACCTCCAGGTCCCTCCCTCCCTCCCTCCCTCACCTCCAGGTCCCTCCCTCCCTCACCTCCAGGTCCCTCCCTCCCTCACCTCCAGGTCCCTCCCTCCCTCCCTCACCTCCAAGTCCCTCCCTCCCTCCCTCACCTCCAAGTCCCTCCCTCCCTCACCTCCAGGTCCCTCCCTCCCTCACCTCCAGGTCCCTCCCCTCCCTCACCTCCAGGTCCCTCCCCTCCCTCACCTCCAGGTCCCTCCCTCCCCTCACCTCCAGGTCCCTCCCTCCCTCACCTCCAGGTCCCTCCCTCCCTCACCTCCAGGTCCCTCCCTCCCTCACCTCCAGGTCCCTCCCTCCCTCCCTCACCTCCAGGTCCCTCCCTCCCTCCCTCACCTCCAGGTCCCTCCCTCCCTCCCTCCCTCACCTCCAGGTCCCTCCCTCCCTCCCTCCCTCACCTCCAGGTCCCTCCCTCCCTCCCTCCCTCACCTCCAGGTCCCTCCCTCCCTCCCTCCCTCACCTCCAGGTCCCTCCCTCCCTCCCTCCCTCACCTCCAGGTCCCTCCCTCCCTCCCTCCCTCACCTCCAGGTCCCTCCCTCCCTCCCTCCCTCACCTCCAGGTCCCTCCCTCCCTCCCTCCCTCACCTCCAGGTCCCTCCCTCCCTCCCTCCCTCACCTCCAGGTCCCTCCCTCCCTCCCTCCCTCACCTCCAGGTCCCTCCCTCCCTCCCTCCCTCACCTCCAGGGTCCCTCCCTCCCTCCCTCCCTCACCTCCAGGTCCCTCCCTCCCTCCCTCCCTCACCGCCAGGTCCCTCCCTCCCTCCCTCCCTCACCTCCAGGTCCCTCCCTCCCTCCCTCCCTCACCTCCAGGTCCCTCCCTCCCTCCCTCCCTCACCTCCAGGTCCCTCCCTCCCTCCCTCCCTCACCTCCAGGTCCCTCCCTCCCTCCCTCCCTCACCTCCAGGTCCCTCCCTCCCTCCCTCCCTCACCTCCAGGTCCCTCCCTCCCCTCACCTCCAGGTCCCTCCCTCCCTCCCTCCCTCACCTCCAGGTCCCTCCCTCCCTCCCTCCTCACCTCCAGGTCCCTCCCTCCCTCCCTCCCTCACCTCCAGGTCCCTCCCTCCCTCCCTCCCTCCCTCACCTCCAGGTCCCTCCCTCCCTCCCTCCCGCCCTCACCTCCAGGTCCCTCCCTCCCTCCCTCACCTCCAGGTCCCTCCCTCCCTCCCTCCCTCACCTCCAGGTCCCTCCCTCCCTCCCTCCCTCACCTCCAGGTCCCTCCCTCCCTCCCTCCCTCACCTCCAGGTCCCTCCCTCCCTCACCTCCAGGTCCCTCCTCCCTCATCTCCAGGTCCCTCCCTCCCTCCCTCCCTCATCTCCAGGTCCCTCCCTCCCTCCCTCCCTCATCTCCAGGTCCCTCCCTCCCTCCCTCCCTCATCTCCAGGTCCCTCCCTCCCTCCCTCCCTCATCTCCAGGTCCCTCCCTCCCTCCCTCCCTCATCTCCAGGTCCCTCCTCCCTCCCTCCCTCATCTCCAGGTCCCTCCCTCCCTCCCTCCCTCATCTCCAGGTCCCTCCCTCCCTCCCTCCCTCATCTCCAGGTCCCTCCCTCCCTCCCTCCCTCATCTCCAGGTCCCTCCCTCCCTCCCTCCCTCATCTCCAGGTCCCACCCTCCCTCCCTCCCTCATCTCCAGGACCCTCCCTCATCTCCAGGACCCTCCCTCATCTCCAGGTCCCTCCCTCCCTCCCTCCCTCACCTCCAGGTCCCTCCCTCCCTCCCTCCCTCACCTCCAGGTCCCTCCCTCCCTCCCTCCCTCACCTCCAGTCCCTCCCTCCCTCACCTCCAGGTCCCTCCCTCCCTCCCTCACCTCCAGGTCCCTCCCTCCCTCCCTCCCTCACCTCCAGGTCCCTCCCTCCCTCCCTCCCTCACCTCCAGGTCCCTCCCTCCCTCCCTCCCTCACCTCCAGGTCCCTCCCTCCCTCCCTCCCTCACCTCCAGGTCCCTCCCTCCCTCCCTCCCTCACCTCCAGGTCCCTCCCTCCCTCCCTCCCTCACCTCCAGGTCCTTCCCTCCCTCCCTCACCTCCAGGTCCCTCCCTCCCTCCCTCCCTCACCTCCAGGTCCCTCCCTCCCTCCCTCACCTCCAGGTCCCTCCCTCCCTCCCTCCCTCACCTCCAGGTCCCTCCCTCGCCTCCCTCCTTCACCTCCAGGTCCCTCCCTCCCTCCCTCACCTCCAGGTCCCTCCCTCCCTCCCTCCCTCACCTCCAGGTCCCTCCCTCCCTCCCTCACCTCCAGGTCCCTCCCTCCCTCCCTCCCTCACCTCCAGGTCCCTCCCTCCCTCCCTCCTTCACCTCCAGGTCCCTCCCTCCCTCACTCACCTCCAGGTCCCTCCCTCCCTCACCTCCAGGTCCCTCCTCCCTCCCTCCCTCACCTCCAGGTCCCTCCCTCACCTCCAGGTCCCTCCCTCCCTCCCTCCCTCACCTCCAGGTCCCTCCCTCCCTCCCTCCCTCACCTCCAGGTCCCTCCCTCCCTCCCTCCCTCACCTCCAGGTCCCTCCCTCCCTCCCTCCCTCCCTCACCTCCAGGTCCCTCCCTCCCTCCCTCCCTCCCTCACCTCCAGGTCCCTCCCTCCCTCACCTCCAGGTCCCTCCCTCCCTCACCTCCAGGTCCCTCCCTCCCTCACCTCCAGGTCCCTCCCTCCCTCACCTCCAGGTCCCTCCCTCCCTCACCTCCAGGTCCCTCCCCTCCCTCACCTCCAGGTCCCTCCCTCCCTCACCTCCAGGTCCCTCCCTCCCTCACCTCCAGGTCCCTCCCTCCCTCACCTCCAGGTCCCTCCCTCCCTCACCTCCAGGTCCCTCCCCTCCCTCACCTCCAGGTCCCTCCCTCCCTCACCTCCAGGTCCCTCCCTCCCTCACCTCCAGGTCCCTCCCTCCCTCCCTCCCCTCACCTCCAGGTCCCTCCCTCCCTCCCTCCCTCACCTCCAGGTCCCTCCCGCCCTCCCTCCCTCACCTCCAGGTCCCTCCCTCCCTCCCTCCCTCACCTCCAGGTCCCTCCCTCCCTCCCTCCCTCACCTCCAGGTCCCTCCCTCCCTCCCTCCCTCACCTCCAGGTCCCTCCCTCCCTCCTCCCTCACCTCCAGGTCCCTCCCTCCCTCCCTCCCTCACCTCCAGGTCCCTCCCTCCCTCCCTCCCTCACCTCCAGGTCCCTCCCTCCCTCACCTCCAGGTCCCTCCCTCCCTCCTCCCTCACCTCCAGGTCCCTCCCTCCCTCCCTCCCTCACCTCCAGGTCCCTCCCTCCCTCCCTCCCTCACCTCCAGGTCCCTCCCTCCCTCACCTCCAGGTCCCTCCCTCCCTCACCTCCAGGTCCCTCCCTCCCTCCCTCACCTCCAAGTCCCTCCCTCCCTCCCTCACCTCCAAGTCCCTCCCTCCCTCACCTCCAGGTCCCTCCCTCCCTCACCTCCAGGTCCCTCCCTCCCTCACCTCCAGGTCCCTCCCTCCCTCACCTCCAGGTCCCTCCCTCCCTCACCTCCAGGTCCCTCCCTCCCTCACCTCCAGGTCCCTCCCTCCCTCACCTCCAGGTCCCTCCCCTCCCTCCCTCACCTCCAGGTCCCTCCCTCCCTCCCTCCCTCACCTCCAGGTCCCTCCCTCCCTCCCTCCCTCACCTCCAGGTCCCTCCCTCCCTCCCTCCCTCACCTCCAGGTCCCTCCCTCCCTCCCTCCCTCACCTCCAGGTCCCTCCCTCCCTCCCTCCCTCACCTCCAGGTCCCTCCCTCCCTCCCTCCCTCACCTCCAGGTCCCTCCCTCCCTCCCTCCCTCACCTCCAGGTCCCTCCCTCCCTCCCTCCCTCACCTCCAGGTCCCTCCCTCCCTCCCTCCCTCACCTCCAGGTCCCTCCCTCCCTCCCTCCCTCACCTCCAGGTCCCTCCCTCCCTCCCCTCCCTCACCTCCAGGTCCCTCCCTCCCTCCCTCCCTCACCTCCAGGTCCCTCCCTCCCTCCCTCCCTCACCTCCAGGTCCCTCCCTCACCTCCAGGTCCCTCCCTCCCTCCCTCCCTCACCTCCAGGTCCCTCCCTCCCTCCCTCCCTCACCTCCAGGTCCCTCCCTCCCTCCCTCCCTCACCTCCAGGTCCCTCCCTCCCTCCCTCCCTCACCTCCAGGTCCCTCCCTCCCTCCCTCCCTCACCTCCAGGTCCCTCCCTCCCTCCCTCCCTCACCTCCAGGTCCCTCCCTCCCTCCCTCCCTCACCTCCAGGTCCCTCCCTCCCTCCCTCCCTCACCTCCAGGTCCCTCCCTCCCTCCCTCCCTCACCTCCAGGTCCCTCCCTCCCTCCCTCCCTCACCTCCAGGTCCCTCCCTCCCTCCCTCCCTCACCTCCAGGTCCCTCCCTCCCTCCCTCCCTCACCTCCAGGTCCCTCCCTCCCTCCCTCCCTCACCTCCAGGTCCCTCCCTCCCTCCCTCCCTCACCTCCAGGTCCCTCCCTCCCTCCCTCCCTCACCTCCAGGTCCCTCCCTCCCTCCCTCCCTCACCTCCAGGTCCCTCCCTCCCTCACCTCCAGGTCCCTCCCTCCCTCCCTCCCTCACCTCCAGGTCCCTCCCCTCCCTCCCTCCCTCACCTCCAGGTCCCTCCCTCCCTCCCTCACCTCCAGGTCCCTCCCTCCCTCCTCCCTCCCTCACCTCCAGGTCCCTCCCTCCCTCCCCGTCCCTCACCTCCAGGTCCCTCCCTCCCTCCCTCACCTCCAGGTCCCTCCCTCCCTCCCTCCCTCACCTCCAGGTCCCTCCCTCCCTCCCTCCCTCACCTCCAGGTCCCTCCCTCCCTCCCTCCCTCACCTCCAGGTCCCTCCCTCCCTCACCTCCAGGTCCCTCCCTCCCTCCCTCCCTCATCTCCAGGTCCCTCCCTCCCTCCCTCCCTCATCTCCAGGTCCCTCCCTCCCCTCCCTCCCTCATCTCCAGGTCCCTCCCTCCCTCCCTCCCTCATCTCCAGGTCCCTCCCTCCCTCCCTCCCTCATCTCCAGGTCCCTCCCTCCCTCATCTCCAGGTCCCTCCCTCCCTCATCCTCCAGGTCCCTCCCTCCCTCATCTCCAGGTCCCTCCCTCCCTCCCTCCCTCATCTCCAGGTCCCTCCCTCCCTCCCTCCCTCATCTCCAGGTCCCTCCCTCCCTCCCTCCCTCATCTCCAGGTCCCTCCCTCCCTCCCTCCCTCATCTCCAGGTCCCTCCCTCCCTCCCTCCCTCATCTCCAGGTCCCACCCTCCCTCCCTCCCTCATCTCCAGGACCCTCCCTCATCTCCAGGACCCTCCCTCATCTCCAGGTCCCTCCCTCCCTCCCTCCCTCACCTCCAGGTCCCTCCCTCCCTCCCTCCCTCACCTCCAGGTCCCTCCCTCCCTCCCTCCCTCACCTCCAGGTCCCTCCCTCCCTCCCTCCCTCACCTCCAGGTCCCTCCCTCCCTCCCTCACCTCCAGGTCCCTCCCTCCCTCCCTCACCTCCAGGTCCCCTCCCTCCCTCCCTCCCTCACCTCCAGGTCCCTCCCTCCCTCCCTCCCTCACCTCCAGGTCCCTCCCTCCCTCCCTCCCTCACCTCCAGGTCCCTCCCTCCCTCCCTCCCTCACCTCCAGGTCCCTCCCTCCCTCCCTCCCTCACCTCCAGGTCCCTCCTCCCTCCCTCCCTCACCTCCAGGTCCCTCCCTCCCTCCCTCCCTCACCTCCAGGTCCCTCCCTCCCTCCCTCACCTCCAGGTCCCTCCCTCCCTCCCTCACCTCCAGGTCCCTCCCTCCCTCCCTCCCTCACCTCCAGGTCCCTCCCTCCCTCCCTCCCTCACCTCCAGGTCCCTCCCTCCCTCACTCACCTCCAGGTCCCTCCCTCCCTCACTCACCTCCAGGTCCCCTCCCTCCCTCCCTCCCTCACCTCCAGGTCCCTCCCTCCCTCCCTCACCTCCAGGTCCCTCCCTCACCTCCAGGTCCCTCCCTCCCTCCCTCCCTCCCTCACCTCCAGGTCCCTCCCTCCCTCCCTCCCTCACCTCCAGGTCCCTCCCTCCCTCCCTCCCTCACCTCCAGGTCCCTCCCTCCCTCCCTCCTCCCTCACCTCCAGGTCCCTCCCTCCCTCCCTCCCTCCCTCACCTCCAGGTCCCTCCCTCCCTCCCTCCCTCCCTCACCTCCAGGTCCCCTCCCTCCCTCCCTCACCTCCAGGTCCCTCCCTCCCTCCCTCCCTCACCTCCAGGTCCCTCCCTCCCTCCCTCCCTCACCTCCAGGTCCCTCCCTCCCTCCCTCCCTCCCCTCCAGGTCCCTCCCTCCCTCACCTCCAGGTCCCTCCCTCCCTCCCTCCCTCACCTCCAGGTCCCTCCCTCCCTCCCTCCCTCATCTCCAGGTCCCTCCCTCCCTCCCTCCCTCATCTCCAGGTCCCTCCCTCCCTCCCTCCCTCACCTCCAGGTCCCTCCCTCCCTCACCTCCAGGTCCCTCCCTCCCTCACCTCCAGGTCCCTCCCTCCCTCCCTCACCTCCAAGTCCCTCCCTCCCTCCCTCAGCCTCCAAGTCCCTCCCTCCCTCACCTCCAGGTCCCTCCCCCTCCCTCACCTCCAGGTCCCTCCCTCCCTCACCTCCAGGTCCCTCCCTCCCTCACCTCCAGGTCCCTCCCTCCCTCACCTCCAGGTCCCTCCCTCCCCCTCACCTCCAGGTCCCTCCCTCCCTCACCTCCAGGTCCCTCCCCTCCCTCACCTCCAGGTCCCTCCCTCCCTCACCTCCAGGTCCCTCCCTCCTCCCTCACCTCCAGGTCCCTCCCTCCCTCACCTCCAGGTCCCTCCCTCCCTCACCTCCAGGTCCCTCCCGCCTCCCTCCCTCACCTCCAGGTCCCTCCCTCCCTCCCTCCCTCACCTCCAGGTCCCTCCCTCACCTCCAGGTCCCTCCCTCCCTCCCTCCCTCACCTCCAGGTCCCTCCCTCCCTCCCTCCCTCACCTCCAGGTCCCTCCCTCCCTCCCTCCCTCACCTCCAGGTCCCTCCCTCCCTCCCTCCCTCACCTCCAGGTCCCTCCCTCCCTCCCTCCCTCACCTCCAGGTCCCTCCCTCCTCCCTCCCTCACCTCCAGGTCCCTCCCTCCCTCCCTCCCTCACCTCCAGGTCCCTCCCTCCCTCACCTCCAGGTCCCTCCCTCCCTCCCTCCCTCCCTCACCTCCAGGTCCCTCCCTCCCTCCCTCCCTCACCTCCAGGTCCCTCCCTCCCTCCCTCCCTCACCTCCAGGTCCCTCCCTCCCTCCCTCCCTCACCTCCAGGTCCCTCCCTCCCTCCCTCACTCACCTCCAGGTCCCTCCCTCCCTCCCTCCCTCACCTCCAGGTCCCTCCCTCCCTCACCTCCAGGTCCCTCCCTCCCTCCCTCCCTCACCTCCAGGTCCCTCCCGCCCTCCCTCCCTCACCTCCAGGTCCCTCCCTCCCTCCCTCCCTCACCTCCAGGTCCCTCCCTCCCTCCCTCCCTCACCTCCAGGTCCCTCCCTCCCTCCCTCCCTCACCTCCAGGTCCCTCCGCTCCCTCCCTCCCTCACCTCCAGGTCCCTCCCTCCCTCACCTCCAGGTCCCTCCCTCCCTCCCTCCCTCACCTCCAGGTCCCTCCCTCCCTCCCTCCCTCACCTCCAGGTCCCTCCCTCCCTCACCTCCAGGTCCCTCCCTCCCTCCCTCCCTCACCTCCAGGTCCCTCCCTCCCTCCCTCCCTCACCTCCAGGGTCCCTCCCTCCCTCCCTCCCTCACCTCCAGGTCCCTCCCTCCCTCCCTCCCTCCCTCACCTCCAGGTCCCTCCCTCCCTCCCTCCCTCACCTCCAGGTCCCTCCCTCCCTCCCTCACCTCCAGGGTCCCTCCCTCCCTCCCTCCCTCACCTCCAGGTCCCTCCCTCCCTCCCTCCCTCACCTCCAGGTCCCTCCCTCCCTCCCTCCCTCACCTCCAGGTCCCTCCCTCCCTCACCTCCAGGTCCCTCCCTCCCTCCCTCCCTCATCTCCAGGTCCCTCCCTCCCTCCCTCCCTCATCTCCAGGTCCCTCCCTCCCTCCCTCCCTCATCTCCAGGTCCCTCCCTCCCTCCCTCCCTCATCTCCAGGTCCCTCCCTCCCTCCCTCCCTCATCTCCAGGTCCCTCCCTCCCTCCCTCCCTCATCTCCAGGTCCCTCCCTCCCTCCCTCCCTCATCTCCAGGTCCCTCCCTCCCTCCCTCCCTCATCTCCAGGTCCCTCCCTCCCTCCCTCCCTCATCTCCAGGTCCCTCCCTCCTCATCTCCAGGTCCCTCCCTCCCTCCCTCCCTCATCTCCAGGTCCCTCCCTCCCTCCCTCCCTCATCTCCAGGTCCCTCCCTCCCTCCCTCCCTCATCTCCAGGTCCCTCCCTCCCTCCCTCCCTCATCTCCAGGTCCCACCCTCCCTCCCTCCCTCATCTCCAGGACCCTCCCTCATCTCCAGGACCCTCCCTCATCTCCAGGTCCCTCCCTCATCTCCAGGTCCCTCCCTCCCTCCCTCCCTCACCTCCAGGTCCCTCCCTCCCTCCCTCACCTCCAGGGTCCCTCCCTCCCTCCCTCCCTCACCTCCAGGTCCCTCCCTCCCTCCCTCCCTCACCTCCAGGTCCCTCCCTCCCTCCCTCCCTCACCTCCAGGTCCCTCCCTCCCTCCCTCCCTCACCTCCAGGTCCCTCCCTCCCTCCCTCCCTCACCTCCAGGTCCCTCCCTCCCTCCCTCCCTCACCTCCAGGTCCCTCCCTCCCTCCCTCCCTCACCTCCAGGTCCCTCCCTCCCTCCCTCCTCACCTCCAGGTCCCTCCCTCCCTCCCTCCCTCACCTCCAGGTCCCTCCCTCCCTCCCTCCCTCACCTCCAGGTCCCTCCCTCCCTCCCTCCCTCACCTCCAGGTCCCTCCCTCCCTCCCTCCCTCACCTCCAGGTCCCTCCCTCCCTCCCTCCCTCACCTCCAGGTCCCTCCCTCCCTCCCTCCCTCACCTCCAGGTCCCTCCCTCCCTCCCTCACCTCCAGGTCCCTCCCTCCCTCCCTCCCTCCCTCACCTCCAGGTCCCTCCCTCCCTCCCTCCCTCACCTCCAGGTCCCTCCCTCCCTCACTCACCTCCAGGTCCCTCCCTCCCTCCCTCCCTCCCTCACCTCCAGGTCCCTCCCTCCCTCCCTCCCTCACCTCCAGGTCCCTCCCTCACCTCCAGGTCCCTCCCTCCCTCCCTCCCTCACCTCCAGGTCCCTCCCTCCCTCACTCACCTCCAGGTCCCTCCCTCCCTCCCTCCCTCACCTCCAGGTCCCTCCCTCCCTCCCTCCCTCACCTCCAGGTCCCTCCCTCACCTCCAGGTCCCTCCCTCCCTCCCTCCCTCACCTCCAGGTCCCTCCCTCCCTCCCTCCCTCACCTCCAGGTCCCTCCCTCCCTCCCTCCTCACCTCCAGGTCCCTCCCTCCCTCCCTCCCTCCCTCACCTCCAGGTCCCTCCCTCCCTCCCTCCCTCACCTCCAGGTCCCTCCCTCCCTCCCTCCCTCCCTCACCTCCAGGTCCCTCCCTCCCTCCCTCCCTCACCTCCAGGTCCCTCCCTCCCTCCCTCCCTCACCTCCAGGTCCCTCCCTCCCTCCCTCCCTCACCTCCAGGTCCCTCCCTCCCTCCCTCCCTCACCTCCAGGTCCCTCCCTCCCTCCCTCCCTCACCTCCAGGTCCCCTCCCTCCCTCACCTCCAGGTCCCTCCCTCCCTCCCTCCCTCACCTCCAGGTCCCTCCCTCCCTCCCTCCCTCACCTCCAGGTCCCTCCCTCCCTCCCTCCCTCATCTCCAGGTCCCTCCCTCATCTCCAGGTCCCTCCCTCCCTCCCTCCCTCATCTCCAGGTCCCTCTCTCCCTCCCTCCCTCATCTCCAGGTCCCTCCCTCCCTCCCTCCCTCATCTCCAGGTCCCTCCCTCCCTCCCTCATCTCCAGGTCCCTCCCTCCCTCCCTCCCTCATCTCCAGGTCCCTCCCTCCCTCATCTCCAGGTCCCTCCCTCCCTCCCTCATCTCCAGGTCCCTCCCTCCCTCCCTCCCTCATCTCCAGGTCCCTCCCTCCCTCATCTCCAGGTCCCTCCCTCCCTCATCTCCAGGTCCCTCCCTCCCTCCCTCCCTCATCTCCAGGTCCCTCCCTCCCTCATCTCCAGGTCCCTCCCTCCCTCATCTCCAGGTCCCTCCCTCCCTCATCTCCAGGTCCCTCCCTCCCTCATCTCCAGGTCCCACCCTCCCTCCCTCCCTCATCTCCAGGACCCTCCCTCCCTCCCTCATCTCCAGGACCCTCCCTCGCTCCCTCATCTCCAGGACCCACCCTCGCTCCCTCATCTCCAGGACCCACCCTCCCTCCCTCATCTCCAGGACCCTCCCTCATCTTCAGGACCCTCCCTCATCTCCAGGACCCTCCCTCATCTCCAGGACCCTCCCTCATCTCCAGGACCCTCCCTCCCTCCCTCATCTTCAGGACCCTCCCTCCCTCCCTCATCTTCAGGACCCTCCCTCCCTCCCTCATCTCCAGGACCCTCCCTCCCTCCCTCATCTCCAGGACCCTCCCTCCCTCCCTCATCTCCAGGACCCTCCCTCCCTCCCTCCCTCATCTCCAGGACCCTCCCTCCCTCATCTCCAGGACCCTCCCTCCCTCATCTCCAGGACCCTCCCTCCCTCATCTCCAGGACCCTCCCTCATCTCCAGGACCCTCCCTCATCTCCCTCCCTCATCTCCAGGACCCTCCCTCCCTCCCTCCCTCATCTCCAGGACCCTCCCTCCCTCCCTCCCTCATCTCCAGGACCCTCCCTCCCTCATCTCCAGGACCCTCCCTCCCTCATCTCCAGGACCCTCCCTCCCTCCCTCCCTCATCTCCAGGACCCTCCCTCATCTCCAGGACCCTCCCTCCCTCCCTCATCTCCAGGACCCTCCCTCCCTCCCTCATCTCCAGGACCCTCCCTCCCTCCCTCATCTCCAGGACCCTCCCTCCCTCCCTCATCTCCAGGACCCTCCCTCCCTCCCTCATCTCCAGGACCCTCCCTCCCTCCCTCATCTCCAGGACCCTCCCTCCCTCCCTCATCTCCAGGACCCTCCCTCCCTCCCTCATCTCCAGGACCCTCCCTCCCTCCCTCATCTCCAGGACCCTCCCTCCCTCCCTCATCTCCAGGACCCTCCCTCATCTCCAGGACCCTCCCTCATCTCCAGGACCCTCCCTCCCTCCCTCATCTCCAGGACCCTCCCTCCCTCCCTCATCTCCAGGACCCTCCCTCCCTCCCTCATCTCCAGGACCCTCCCTCCCTCATCTCCAGGACCCTCCCTCCCTCATCTCCAGGACCCCCCTCCCTCCCTCATTCACTCCGGGTTCCCTACCTCAGTCCAGGGCCCGGGTTCCCTACCTCAGTCCAGGGCCCGTCCTCCCTCCCTCACTCCTACCTTGCAGCTCTCGGTCTCCTGGCCTGTCTGACAGAAGCTGACGGGCGCCAGGCCGGGCAGGTAGAAGGGTCGGCCGGGCTGGAGCAGGAGGGTGAGGAGGAGCAGGGCGGGCGGGCCGGGCCTCAGGCGGCCGCGGCCTCTCTGCAGTGACGGCGCCGACATGGAGCGGGAGCGGGCCGAGCGGGAGCGCGGGGCCTTGTGGGAGGGTGCGGCAGCGGCCCGCCTCCTGCCGCCGCCATGGCAACCACTCCCTGGCAACCGGGCTCCATGGCAACCACTACCTGGCAACTGGGCTCCCGGGCAACATGGTTCCTTAGCAACCACTCCCTGGCAACCGGGCTCCATGGCAACCACTACCTGGCAACTGGGCTCCCGGGCAATCGGGTTCCCTAGCAACCGGCGCCATGGCAACCACTCCCTGGCAACCGGGTTCCATGGCAACCACTACCTGGCTACCGGGCGCCATGCATTTGGACTCCCTGGCAACAAGGTTCCTTAGCAACTGTGCTCCGTGGCAACCACTCCCTGTCAACCGGGCTCCATGGCAACCACTACCTGGCAACCGGGCTACCGGGCAACTAGGTTCCCTAGCAACCGGCGCCATGGCAACTACTCCTTGGCAACCGGGCTCCATGGCAACCACTACCTGGCAACCTGGCTCCATGCAATCGGACTCCCTGGCAACAAGGTTCCTTAGCAACTGGGCTCTGTGGCAACCACACCCTGTCAACCGGGCTCCATGGCAACCACTTCTGGGCAACTGGGGTCCCTAGCAACCGGCGCCATGGCAACCACTCCCTGGCAACCGGGCTCCATGGCAACCACTACCTGGCAACCAAGCTCCATGCAATCGGACTCCTTAGCAACTGGGCTCCGTGGCAACCGGTCTGGGCACCCTGGCAACAGGGTTCCTGGCAATTGGGTGCAATGGCAACCACACCCTGGCAACAGGGCTCCCTAGCAACAGGGCTCCTTGGCAACCACTACCGGCAACCAGGCTCCCTAGCAACAGGGCTCCCTAGCAACAGGGCTCCATGGCAACCACTCCCTGGCAACAAGGTTCCTTAACAACTGGGCGTCATGGCAACCGAGCTCCCTGGCAACAGGGCTCCCTAGCAATTGGCCTCCTTGGCAACAGGGTTCCTGAGCAACCGGGCGCCATGGCAACCACTTCCTGGCAACAGGGCACCCTAGTTTCATAATAAGCACAGTAAGATAACATGGGCTGCAACAGGATGCAGCTTTACCTGAGAGATACTCCACACCTTGAAGTTAGTTCAATCTGATTTACTGAACCTGTCACACAGTTAGTTCAATCCTCTGTGAGTTCGACTCTCTGCTAACCTAGTGTGGTGGTATGTATTAGGGGTAATACGGTACACCATGATGCCGTGAGGCTATTGGTTGATAGATACTGGGTCCTGATTGGATCTGCCGCCTACTGGGCTCCACCCAGAAAGGCGGGGTATAAGAACCCGGGTTCTCCCAGCAGCCGCACTCTGTAACTGAGCTGCTGGGGAACAAGTCTGCTCAATAATGCCTCGATTGACTTCATCTCTTCTCATCTCGTGTGTTATCGATGGTGCCACACCTAGTATGATTACTCTGGCTGACTGAACCAGACTAGCTCTTAGCCACGTGCTGTAGGTGTTATGTGATATATACACCGGACTCACTCTGGAGATGTCCCCAGTGTTCTGCCTGCTGATTGGTCATGTCCTGTTCTCTGTGTTCATTAGCTGCCTGTCTGTATCTCATTATGTGCATGTCTGCAGATCATGACATCTCCCCTTTTGAAAAGTTTTTCTATGGCCTATGTGAAAGTATTTACATGTGTAGACCGAAAAACTAACTTATTTGCATACAGTAGCAGATGGGAACATATGTACATGTAAAAACAGGTGTCTAATGTGCGAAAACAGAACATAGCAAACAAAACAAATGTTCATACGTCCAGTCTCTGGGGCTTGCGTCTGATTCTGGTCGACCGCCGGAGAGTTGGTGGAGGGAACGACGGCGCCTTGATAGGCGGGATGGAAGCCTGACTGGTGTCTGTGGTGAATGTGAATACAGTTAATTCACCAGTTATGTTCTATGTTATTAACCCTGTGGGTTTTATCTGTGTGCCATTGTATGGCTTCACCCACAGGGGGAGATGTTGGAGGATGTTGGAGCATGTACGGGCTCAGCCCATGGCTCCGCCCCTTTGAAGGAGTATAAGAGTAGCCGGCCTGTGGGACTGTCCTCAGTATGTGATGTGTTGGGTGTTCTGGATCACAAACAGGTCACCAACACTGGAAGTGGTGCAACTCTATTTTATTATTAGGTTAACTATATTAACATACTTGAACTGTGGGTAAATGCAATACCAGCTTTAACTGTTGTGTGTGTGTGTGTGTCTGCACCATAATATACTGATGTATATTATGACATCCCCCCTTTTATATAAAGAACATGTGCCTGCGTGACACTAAATATTGTGTAGTGAATGTACCTGACTATGTGTGTGCGTGTTATTTACATGACTATGTACATGAGGCTAATCTATTTACACGGGAAGGTGCCTGGTGCCGACAAATACGAAATGAGCATAATATACAAACTACTGGAATGATGAAACAGGATAACAGAACAGATCGAGAGTCCAACATTGTAAACCTCATAAGTCAAGTCTCTGAGGTGGGCGACGAATTCTGGTTGACCGCCTCAAGGGTGGGTCAGGAGCCACTGGCTGAGGAACGGGCTGGGCCACGGCAGAGTGAGGAGGATGCAGAGTATTCGGAATCTCCACATAGTCCAGGTTAGGAACAACAGGAGGGCGTGGCACTGGTGGAGATCACGTAGCGAGTGTGGAACGCGACGAAGGGCACGCCGATTGCGGCGGCGAATAGAACCATCTGGCAGACGAACCAGGAACGAGCGGGGAGACACCTGCCGAAGAACCACAGCAGTTGCCGACCAGCCACCCTCAGGAAGATGGATGCTGACGTTGTCATCCGGTGCCAGAGCAGGGAGATCAGTCGCCCGAGCGTCATGCGCCGTCTTGTGTTGTGCACGAGACTGTTGCATCCACTGAAGGACCGGAACGTGGTCGAGGTCTGGGACGTGAATGGAGGGCACCGTGGTCCTGAGGGTGCGACCCATGAGCAGCTGGGCTGGCGACAGGCCCGCGGAGAGTGGGGCCGAACGATTGGCCAGCAAGGCGAGGTAGAAGTGGGATCCTGCATCGGCAGCCCTGCAGAGGAGCCATTTGACGATGTGGACGCCCTTTTCCGCTTTGCCATTGGATTGGGGGTGCAGGGGACTGGATGTCACATGCACAAGGTTGTACCTGCTGGCAAAGTTGGACCATTCCTGGCTCGCGAAGCAG
Organism: Scyliorhinus torazame; assembly: GCF_047496885.1. Lineage (NCBI taxonomy): Eukaryota > Metazoa > Chordata > Chondrichthyes > Carcharhiniformes > Scyliorhinidae > Scyliorhinus > Scyliorhinus torazame. The sequence continues at coordinate 323,714,163 of NC_092711.1, forward strand.
GGGCCTTTGTCCGACATCACAGTGAGTGGGATGCCATGACGAGCAAAGGTCTCCTTGCAGGCACGGATGACCGCCGATGATGTGATGTCGTGCAGGCGTACGACCTCCGGGTAGTTCGAAAAATAGTCTGCAATCAGAACATAGTCCCTGCCGAGCGCATGGAACAGGTCAACGCCTACCTTAGACCAAGGGGACGTGACCAACTCATGGGGCTGTAGGTCTCACGTGGTTGGGCCGGCTGGAACCGCTGACAGGTGGGGCAGTTGAGCACTGTGTTAGCGATGTCCTCATTGATGCCGGGCCAGTACATAGCCTCTCGGGCCCTCCGTCGGCACTTCTCCACGCCAAGATGGCCCTCGTGTAGCTGTGTGGGATCACAATGCGGTCCAGCTTCAGGAGGACACCATTGACTACTGCCAGATCGTCTCTGATATTGTAGAACTGTGGGCATTGGCCCTTGAGCCACCCATCCGTTATGTGACGCATGACACGCTGTAGTAGGGGGTCAGCCGCAGTCTCGCGGCGAATGTGGATAAGGCGTTCATCCGTGGCCGGCAGATTGGAGGCCGTAAAGGCCACATGGGCGTCAACCTGGCAGACGAACCCCTCTGGGGCACACGGGGTGTTGACTGCCCTGGACAGAGCGTCGGCTATGATCAGGGCCTTGCCCGGGGTGTATAGGAGCTGGAAATCGTACCGCCGGAGTTTAAGCAGAATGCGCTGGAGGCGAGGGGTCATATCATTCAGGTCTTTTTGTATAATATTGACCAGCGGGAGATGGTCGGTCTCGACAGTGAATTGGGGGAGGCCGTACACGTAATCATGAAATCTATTGACCCCAGTCAACAGGCCCAGGCATTCCTTTTCGATCTGCGCGTAGCGCTGTTCCGTGGGGGTCATGGCACGTGACGCATATGCAACGGGCACCCATGATGAGGCCTCATCGCGTTGCAGGAGCACTGCCCCAATTCCGGATTGGCTGGCATCCGTTGAAATTTTTGTTTCCTTTGCGGGATCAAAAAATGCCAATACCGGGGCCATGGTAAGCTTGGTCTTAAGCTCCTCCCATTCGCGCTCGTGGGCTGGAAGCCATTGGAAGTCTGTCGTCTTCCTGACCAGGTTCCGGAGAGCTGTGGTATGGGAGGCGAGGTTGGGGATGAACTTCCCCAGGAAGTTGACCATGCCCAAAAATCGGAGGACCGCCTTCTTATCCGCTGGCTTCTGCATGGCCGTGATGGCTGCCACCTTGTCTGCACCCGGCCGCACACCCAACCGGGAGATGTGGTCCCCTGGGAACTTGAGTTCCGTCTGGCCGAAGGAACATGAGGCGAAGGCCTTAGTCGCGTATTTGTTTGAAAACGCACTGGAGGTGACTGATATTCTCCTGTGGGGTGGGGTGGTGGACCAAATGATGATGTCGTCAACATAGACGTGCACACCCTCAATGCCCTCCATCATTTGCTCCATGATCCAGTGGAATACTTCTGATGCCGATATAATCCCAAACGGCATCCTTTTGTAGCAGTATCTGCCAAACGGGGTATTAAAGGTACACAGCTTTCTGCTGGACCTGTCTAGTTGAATTTGCCAGAATCCTTTCGAGGCGTTAAGTTTGGTGAAGATGTTGGCCCGAGCCATCTCGCACGTGATCTCCTCGCGCTTGGGGATAGAGTAATGCTCCCTCATTATGTTGCGATTCAGATCCTTTGGGTCAATGCAGATCCGGAGCTCGCCGGAAGGCTTCTTTACGCACACCATGGAACTGACCCAGTCGGTTGGTTCCGTCACTCTGGAGAGCACTCCTTGGTCCTGGAGGTCCTGCAGCTGCTGCTTGAGGCGGTCCTTGAGGGGTGCTGGGCCTCTGCGAGGTGCATGAACCACAGGCATGGTGTCTTGTTTGAGCAGGATTTTGTAAGTGTATGGAAGCGTGCCCATGCCTTCGAAAACGTCGCGGAGCTGGTCGATGATGGCATTGAGTTGCGCCCTGAAGTCCGCATCCTGGAAGGCAGACGTGTCCTCTGGAGAGAGAGAGTGTACTCGTTGAACGAGGTTGAGGAGTTTGCACGCCTGTGCGCCTAGCAGAGAGTCCTTCGAGGAGCCCACGATCTCGAAGGGAAGGATGACTTTTCGCGAGTTGTGCGTCACTTCGAGTTGGCATGAACCGGTAGCAGGAATGACGTTGCCATTGTAGTCCACTAGTTGGCAGGTCGACGGAAGAATGGTTGGTTTACCTCCAAGGGTCTGAAATTCTGACAGCGCTAGGAGATTAGCGGAAGCACCAGTGTCCAGGCGGAATCGTATCTGGGATCGGTTGACCGTCAGGGTGGCACACCACTCATCGTCTGGATCAATGCTGTGCACCAACAGCGGCTGGTGGTTTTGATTCGGGGACAGCCTGTTCTTTGTTATAACAGCGACTCGAAAAGGCTCCCTCGGGTCCTCGGTGTCACTGATCTGCGGGAAGTCGGAATCGGACTCGGTGAACGTGGGTTGAATTGCCCGAACGTTCCTGCGAGGCTGGCTGAAGCGATGCGAATTGGCAGGCTGAGCTGCTCGACAGCAGGCAGCATAGTGGCCAAGTCTGCAACATCGTAGGCATTGTCGCTTTAAATGGGCGGAGCCACAGTTGCCGCACGTTGTGACATCAGTACGCTCGTTGCGCCACTGTGCATGCGCGGTGCGGTCCTGCGTGGTGTGCGCCTGCGCATCACGTGCCTCCACGTCACCGTCCCCTCGTTTGGCACATACAAGCGCGGGAGGCTGCGAAAAGCGCGCGAAATAGCCGCCCTCATCCAGGCTGCAGCCTTGGAGGTGTTCAATTGTTTGGACCCCTTCCGCCTCGTGGGGACCTTGCCGCCTGTATGTGGGAGTACCGGCTGGTGGCAGTTTCATGCAGGACACAGGTCTCGATGGCAGTCGCTAGGGTGAGTTGCTTTACTTTGAGGAGCTGCTGACGCAGGGGGTGCGACAGAACACCAAATACGATCTGGTCGCGTATCATGGAGTCGGAGGTGGGCCCGTAGCCGCAGGACTGCGCGAGGATGCGGAGGTGTGTTAAAAAGGATTGGAAAGGCTCGTCCTTACCCTGCAAGCGCTGCTGGAACAGGTATCTTTCGAAGCTTTCATTGGCCTCTATGCTGAAGTGGGGATCGAATTTGAGGAGAACCGTCTTGTACTTTGTCTTGTCCTCGTCGTCTGCGAATGTGAGGGAGTTGAAGATGTGGATGACGTGTTGCCCGGCCGTGGAGAGGAGCAGAGCAATCTTCCTGGTGTCCGAGGCGCCCTCCCTGTCCGTGGCTTCGAGGAAGAGCTGGAAGCACTGTTTAAAAATCTTCCAATTGACCCCGAGATTGCCGGCGATGCGGAGCGGCGGCGGCGGGATGATGTTCTCCGTACTTCAGGATGCCGGAATGCTGATTAGTTGCAGGTGGGTCTCAGAAGTGCTAGTATGCAACCACTCCTTGTACCATGATGTGTTGGGTGTTCTGGATCACAAACAGGTCACCAACACTGGAAGTGGTGCAACTCTATTTTATTATGAGGTTAACTATATTAACATACTTGAACTGTGGGTAAATGCAATACCAGCTTTTACTGTTGACCCTTGCCTAGTCCTAACCAGGTGATGCACTCAGCACATGGTGAATGTCTGTGTTGCAGGCTGTGAGCTCTGTGCTCTGAGCTGGCTGCTGCTAGAATGAGCGGGAACTCTCCTGTCCCCTGTCTTTATAGTGCGTGTGCTCTCACTGGTGATTGGCTTCGGTGTTGTGTATGCTGATTGGTCCCACTGCATGTCCATCAGTGTGTGTGTGTGTCTGCACCATAATATACTGGTGTATATTATGACAGTATGTACCAGTCGCAGGCAGACAAAGTGGATAGTTAATTAAAACCACTGTTTTACTCCGACACGAGTCCTTGAGTGAATTGATGGTCGCATCAATTTAATTAACTATCTGAACAAAAACGATTATGGAGTCGGCCCTCAAACCTGACAGACTGGAGCTCGATCCACAGGCCGCGGAGGCAAAGGAAATTTTTTCACACTGGCTGCGGTGTTTCAAGGCCTACCTTGCCGCATCGTCGACGCCATCCATCACGGACGAACAGAAATTGAGTCTCCTCCATGCACGAGTGAGTCACCGCATTTCTGTGCAACTCGAAGAGGCCACCTCATATACCGCCGCTCTCGCAATCCTCGAGCGCATCTACGTGCGGCCTGTGAACGAGGTCTATGCGCGACATATTCTCACTACTTGACACCAGCGCCCCGGGGAGTCACTCGACGACTATCTGCCCGACCTCAAAGCCCTCGCGCGGAACTGCAACTATCAGGCTGTTACGGCCACTCAGCACATGCAGCTCGCCGTCCGAGATGTCTATGTTGCGGGGGTCAGATCAAATTACGTGCGGCAGCGCCTGCTCGAGAAAGGGTCCCAGGACCTGGACGAGACGGTGAAACTGGCGACTTCACTGGAGGTCGCTTTCCAGAGCCTCACTGCATTTCCAGCCGAACACTCGACCCCCGCGTGGGCTCCCGACCAGAGACTACCCCAGGCCTGTGCTGCGCGCCCACCCGCTCGTCATGGGGGTTGCCCTGTTATTTTTGCGGCCAGCCTCAGCACCCTCGACAGCACTGCCCGGCCCGCAACGCGCACTGCAACAGTTGTGGCCGAAAAGGGCACTTCGCGACCCAAGCACCTCGAGAGCTCAATGATGGCCGTCCGGGTTAACGTGTACGAGACACCTTGCCTGTTCGACTCCGGGAGCACCGAGAGTTTCATCCACCCGGATCTGGTAAGCCGCTGCTCGCTCCCGATATTCCCGGCGCAATAAACAATTTCCCTCGCCTCCGGGTCGCACTCGGTACAAATCCGAGGGTGCACTACGGTAACCTTAGCGGTACAGGGCGCTGAATACACTCATTTCCAGCTGTACGTGATCCCACACCTTTTAGGGCTCGATTTTCAATGTAATCTCAAGAGCCTGACGCTTAGCTTTGGCGGGCCCCTGCCCCCACTCACTGTGTGCAGCCTAGCCACTCTGAAAGTCGACCCTCCTTCCCTCTTCGATAATCCCACCGCTGATTGCAAGCCAGTAGCCACTCGCAGCAGGCGATACAGCATGCAGGACAGAATATTTATTAGGTCTGAGGTCCTGCGTCTCTTGCGGGAAGGAGTCATAGAGGCCAGCAATAGCCCCTGGAGAGCTCAGGTGGTGGGCGTCAAGACCGGGGAGAAGCTCCGGATGGTGGTTGATTACAGCCAGACCATTAACCGCTTTACGCAACTTGATCAGTACCCCCTTCCCCGGATTGCAGACAAGGTCACTCAGATCGCGCACTACCGCGAGTTCTCCACGGTGGATCTGAAGTCTGCATACCACCAGCTCCCAATCCGCCCGGAGGATCGCCACTACACGGCGTTTGAGGCAGACGACCGCCTTTTTCATTTCCTCCGGGTCCCTTTTGGCATCACGAACGGGGTTTCGGTGTTCCAACGAGCAATGGACCGAATGGTGGAACAGTACGGGCTGTGGGCCACGTTTCCGTACTTGGACAACTTCACCATCTGCGGCCATGATCAGCAGGACCACGACGCCAACCTCCACCGATTTCTCCAAACCGCCCAAAAACTTAATCTCACCTACAACAAGGAGAAATGCGTTTTCCGCACCACCAGGCTCGTCATCCTCGGCTACGTCGTGGAAAACGGAGTCCTAGGGCCCGACCCTGACCGTCTACGCCTCCTCCTGCAACTCCCTCTCCCTCACTGTCCCAAGGCCCTCAAGAGGTGCATTGGATTTTTTTCCTACTTCGCCCTGTGGGTCCCCCAGTATGCGGACAAAGCCCGCCCACTATTTAAGGCCACCCTTTTCCCTCTGGCAGCCAAGGCCCGCCAGGCCTTCAACTGCATCAAGGCGGACATTGCCAAAGCCGCGATGCGCGTGGTGGATGAGTCCGTCCCCTTCCAGGTGGAGAGCGGCGCATCAGAGGTCGCTCTCGCTGCCACTCTCAATCACGCAGGCAGACTGGTCGCGTTTTTTTCACGCACCCTCACCGTCTCTGAACTTTGACACTCCTCGGTCGAAAAGGAGGCTCAAGCCATCGTGGAAGCCGTGCGGCACTGGAGGCACTACCTCGCTGGGAGGAGGTTTACCCTCGTCACCGACCAACGATCGGTAGCCTTCATGTTCGACAATACGCAGCGGGGCAAAATCAAGAATGATAAGATCTTGAGGTGGAGAATCGAACTCTCCACCTATAATTATGATATAGTATATTGTCCTGGGAAGCTCAACGAGTCCCCAGATGCCCTGACCCGCGGCACATGCGCCAGTGTGCAAGAGGACCGACTACGGGCTATCCACGACGACCTCTGCCACCCGGGGGTCACCCGACACGCCCATTATATCAAGGCCCGCAACCTGCCCTACTCCACCGAGGTCAAAGCTGTAACCAGGGACTGCCAAATCTGTGCGGAGTGTAAACCGCTCTTCTATCGACCAGATAAGGCCCACCTGATGAAGGCGTCCCGGCCCTTTGAGCGCCTCAGTATTGATTTTAAAGGGCCCCTCCCCTCGAATAATCACAATACCTACTTTCTCAATATTATTGATGAATTCTCCCGTTTCCCGTTTGCCATCCCGTGCCCCGATATTGGATTGGATTTGTTTATTGTCACGTGTACCGAGGTCCAGTGAAAAGTATTTTTCTGCGAGAAGCTCAACAGATCATTAAGTACATGAGAAGAAAAGGGAAGAAAAGAAAATACATAATAGGGAGAACGAGTATAAGTTCAGTAAAAAGTGGATCTGTTGGGGAGAGCTCGCAGAGAGTCGCCTCGCTCCGGCGCCATCTTGGTAAAGGGACCACCCCCACTGTTATCAGAGCCCTGTACAGTGTCTCAGAGCCCTGCACAGTGTCTCAGAGCCCTGCACAGTGTCTCAGAGCCCTGCACAGTGTCTCAGAGCCCTGCACAGTGTCTTCACCCTGTTTGGTTTCCCCAACTACGTCCACAGCGACAGGGGCTCGTCGTTCATGAGCGACGAACTGCGTCATTACCTGCTCAGTAAAGGCATCGCCTCGAGCAGGACTACCAGCTATAACCCCAGGGGAAACGGACAGGTGGAGAGGGAGAACGCGACGGTCTGGAAGACCGTCCTACTGACCCTACGGTCCAAGAATCTCCCGGTTTCTCACAGGCAGGAAGTCCTCCCCGATGCGCTCCATGCTATTAGGTCCCTCCTTTGCACGGCCACAAACGAGACTCCTCATGACCGTTTGTTTGTTTTCCCCAGGGGGACTACCTCAGGGGCCTCGCTCCCACCCTGGCTGATGACACCGGGTCCGGTTCTCCTCCGGAAACACGTTCGGACCCATAAGACCGATCCCCTGGTAGAGCGGGTCCAGCTCCTGCACTCAAACCCGCAATACGCATATGTTGAGCACCCCGATGGTCGACAGGATACCGTCTCCCTCCGAGACCTTGCGCCCGCAGGCTCCGCCACCACTACGTCCACAGTACCCCCCGCGCTGTACCCCACTCTTTCTCCCAATCCCAGCGCCCCGCGCCCATTGGGCTCCCGCGCTCCCTTCCACCCGGCACACCAGTCCGCAGGAATGAAGCTCAGGAAGAGCCGCTCCCGGAGTCCACCCCTGGGGCTGCACCGGACCCACTTCCCCAGCCACCTGAAGCGGCTGCAACACCAGCGCTTCAACGGTCGCAGCGCACGATCCGGGCGCCGGACCGGCTGAACTTGTGACCCATCACCCCCGCCGGACTTTATTTTTTTACAGGGGCTGAATGTGGTGAATGTGAATACAGTTAATTCACCAGTTATGTTCTTTGTTATTAACCCTGTGGGTTTTATCTGTGTGCCATTGTATGGCTTCACCCACAGGGGGAGATGTTGGAGGATGTTGGAACATGTACGGGCTCAGCCCATAGCTCCGCCCCTTTGAAGGAGTATAAGAGTAGCCGGCCTGTGGGACTGTCCTCAGTATGTACCAGTCGCAGGCGGGCAAAGCTGATAGTGAATTAAATCCACTGTTTTACTCCGACACGAGTCCTTGAGTGAATTGATGGTCACATCAGTGGCCTCGTGGTTCGAGGTATCAGGAGGTGGCAAACCAACAGAAGGGAACGGAGAGGAATGTGGCTGCAGGTGGGCAGCTGTGCGCAGTGCCCGTCTGTTTCGTCGCACAACAGAGCCATCAGCCAGACGCACAACATACGAGCGGGGGACAGCCTGTCGAACAACGACAGTTGGAGCTGACCAGCCTCCATCAGGTAGCTTGATTCGACAGCATCCGCCGGGGATAGCACAGGCAAATCAGTGGCATGAGCACCATAGCCCTGCTTTTGCCGGTCCCTGAGTTTCTGCACCTTCTGCAGACCCGGGAGGTGATCCAGGTCAGGCAGGTGTATGGCTGGAAGAGTCGTCCGCAGGTCCCTGTTCATCAGGAGTTGAGCCGGCGACATGCCGGTGGACAGTGGGGTCGCCCTGTACGCAAGCAGCGCAAGGTTGACGTCAGAAGCAGAATCTGCGGCCTTGCAGATGAGCTGCTTCACTATGTGCATCCCTTTCTCAACCTTCCCGTTGGACTGCGGGTAATGTGGGCTGAAAGTGACGTGTTGAAACTGATATAGCTGGGCAAATCTTGACCATTCTTGGCTGCTGAAGCAAGGACCGTTGTCACTCACGACAGTGAGTGGAACACCATGCCTGGAGAACGTCTCCTTACAGGCCTTGATGACGGTCTTGGACGTGAGGTCCGAGAGCTTCACAACTTCTGGGTAGTTAGAAAAATAATCAATGATTAACACATAATCATGACCATTGGCGTGAAAGAGGTCGATGCCCCCCTTGGACCACGGGGAGGTCACGATTTTGTGCTGCTGAAGCGTCTCCTTGTCCTGTGCTGGCTGGAAGCGTTGACCGGTTGAACAGTTGAGGACCATATGTGAGATATCCTGACTAATCCCAGGCCAGCTTGCCTGGCTCTGCGCCTGCACTTCTCGACACCCAGGTTCCCTCATGGATTTGCTGGAGCACCAAGCTCTGGAGACTGAGTGGAATGACAATGCGGTCCAGCTTGAGGAGGAGGCCATCAACTACCGTCAGGTCGTCCTTCACATTGAAGAATTGAGGGCACTGCGCTTTACCCAGCCATTGGCGAGGTGGCGCACGACACGCTGCAGAAGAGGGTCTTTGGCTGTCTCCTCGCGAATGGGAATCACATTTTCATCCGACGCCGGGAGGTTGCTGGCCCACAGCTGCCCCTGTGATTCGGTCTGTTGGGTGAATGCCGGCGGTTCACAGGCAAGGTTATGGAGCGGGACAGGGCATCCGCAATGATGAGCTCCTTGCCAGGCGTGTACACGAGCTCAAAGTCATACGTCCAGAGCCTGAGGAGGGTGCGCTGCAGCCGGGGGGTCATGTCGTTCAGGTCCTTGTGGATAATGTGGACCAGAGGCCTGTGGTCCGTCTCGACGGTGAACATCGGCAGGCCGGAGACATAATCGTGGAACTTGAGAATTCCAGTAAGCAGGCCCCGGCATTCCTTTTCAGTTTGGGCGTACCGCTGCTCGGTGGGTGTCATTGCGCGTGATGCGTAGGCAACCGGTGCCCAGGATGAGGAGTCATCGCGCTGGAGCAACACCGCGCCGATGCCTTCCTGACTCGCATCTGTCGAGATTTTCGTTCCCTGTCAGGGTCAAAAATTGCCAATCCAGGTGCAGTGGTGAACCTGGCTTTCAGCTCCAACCACTCTGCTTGATGAGCTGCCACTCAAAGGCAGGAGACTTTTTCACCAGGTGTCTGAGGGCCGTGGTGTGTGAGGCCAGGTTTGGGATAAACTTGCCCAAAAGGTTTACCATGCCTAGGAAGCGCAGCACCGCCTTCTTGTCTTCAGGGGTCTTCATGGCTTCGATGGCCTTGACCTTGTATCCGGGCGCACACCCAGCTGAGATATCTGGTCACCTCTGAACTTCAGTGTCGACATGCCAAAGCAACATTTGGCCCTGTTCAGCTTGAGGCCATTGGCATGGACACGGCGGAATACCTGCTGGAGACGAGAGATGTGCTCTTCGGGGGTTGTGGACCAAATTATAACGCCGTCCACATACACACGAACCCCTTCAATGTCCTCCATCATCTGCTCCATGATTCTATGGAAGATCTCCGAGGCCGAGACAATGCCAAAGGGCATACGATTGTAGCAGTACCTGCCAAACGGTGTGTTGAAGGTGCAGAGCCTTCTGCTGGACTCATCCAGCTGGATTTGCCAGAACCCCTGTGACGCATCTAACTTTGTGAAAAAACGGGCGTGTGCCATCTCACTTGTGAGTTCCTCCCACTTTGGGATGGGGTAGTGTTCCCGCATTATATTCTGGTTGAGACCCTTGGGATCAATACAGATGTGCAGCTCACCCGAAGGCTTTTTCACACATACCGTCGAGCTGACCCAGTCAGTCGGTTCTGCAACTTTGGAGATGATGCCCTGGTCCTGAAGATCCTTTAACTGCGCCTTCAGGCACTCCTTCAGTGGAGCCGGGACCTGGCATGGTGCGTGGACCACAGGCATGGCATCAGGCGGTAGCAGGATCTTGTATCAAAGAACAAAGAACAAAGAAATGTACAGCACAGGAACAGGCCCTTCGGCCCTCCAAGCCCGTGCCGACCATGCTGCCCGACTAAACTACAATCTTCTACACTTCCTGGGTCCGTATCCCTCTATTCCCATCCTATTCATGTATTTGTCAAGATGCCCCTTAAATGTCACTATCGTCCCTGCTTCCACCACCTCCTCCGATAGCGAGTTCCAGGCACCCACTACCCTCTGCGTAAAAAACTTGCCTCGTACATCTACTCTAAACCTTGCCCCTCTCACCTTAAACCTATGCCCCCTAGTAATTGACCGCTCTACCCTGGGGAAAAGCCTCTGACTATCCACTCTGTCTATGCCCCTCATAATTTTGTATACCTCTATCAGGTCTCCCCTCAACCTCCTTCCTTCCAGTGAGAACAAACCGAGTTTATTCAACCGCTCCTCATAGCTAATGCCCTCCATACCAGGCAACATTCTGGTAAATCTCTTCTGCACCCTCTCTAAAGCCTCCACATCCTTCTGGTAGTGTGGCGACCAGAATTGAACACTATACTCCAAGTGTGGCCTAACTAAGGTTCTATACAGCTGCAACATGACTTGCCAATTCTTATACTCAATGCCCTGGCCAATGAAGGCAAGCATGCCGTATGCCTTCTTGACTACCTTCTCCACCTGTGTTGCCCCTTTCAGTGACCTGTGGACCTGTACTCCTAGATCTCTTTGACTTTCAATACTCTTGAGGGTTCTACCATTCACCGTATATTCCCTACCTGCATTAGACCTTCCAAAATGCATTACCTCACATTTGTCCGTATTAAACTCCATCTGCCATCTCTCCGCCCAAGTCTCCAAACAATCTAAATCCTGCTGTATCCTCCGACAGTCCTCATCGCTATCCGCAATTCCACCAACCTTTGTGTCGTCTGCAAACTTACTAATCAGACCAGTTACATTTTCCTCCAAATCATTTATATATACTACAAAGAGCAAAGGCCCCAGCACTGATCCCTGTGGAACACCACTGGTCACAGCCCTCCAATTAGAAAAGCATCCTTCCATTGCTATTCTCTGCCTTCTATGGCCTAGCCAGTTCTGTATCCACCTTGCCAGCTCACCCCTGATCCCGTGTGACTTCACCTTTTGTACTAGTCTACCATGAGGGACCTTGTCAAAGGCCTTACTGAAGTCCATATAGACAACATCCACTGCCCTACCTGCATCAATCATCTTAGTGACCTCCTCGAAAAACTCTATCAAGTTAGTGAGACACGACCTCCCCTTCACAAAACCGTGCTGCCTCTCACTAATACGTCCATTTGCTTCCAAATGGGAGTAGATCCTGTCTCGAAGAATTCTCTCCAGTAATTTCCCTACCACTGAAGTAAGGCTCACCGGCCTGTAGTTCCCGGGATTATCCTTGCTACCCTTCTTAAACAGGGGAACAAGATTGGCTATTCTCCTGTCCTCCGGGACATCACCTGACGACAGCGAGGATCCAAAGATTTCCGTCAAGGCCTCAGCAATTTCCTCTCCAGCCTCCTTCATTATTCTGGGGTAGATCCCATCAGGCCCTGGGGACTTATCTACCTTAATATTTTTTAAGACACCCAACACCTCGTCTTTTTGGATCTCAATGTGACCCAGGCTATCTACACACCCTTCTCCAGACTCAACATCTACCAATTCCTTCTCTTTGGTGAATACTGATGCAAAGTATTCATTTAGTACCTCGCCCATTTCCTCTGGCTCCACACATAGATTCCCTTGCCTATCCTTCAGTGGGCCAACCCTTTCCCTGGCTACCCTTTTGCTTTTTATGTACGTGTAAAAAGCCTTGGGATTTTCCTTAACCCTATTTGCCAATGACTTTTCGTGACCCCTTCTAGCCCTCCTGACTCCTTGCTTAAGTTCCTTCCTACTTTCCTTATATTCCACGCAGGCTTCGTCTGTTCCCAGCCTTTTAGCCCTGACAAATGCCTCCTTTTTCTTTTTGACGAGGCCTACAATATCTCTCGTCATCCAAGGTTCCCGAAAATTGCCGTATTTATCCTGGCATATCGATATGGCAGAGTGCCCATCCCGTCAAACACATCCGGATACTGAGCGAGGATGTCGCTGTACACTCCGAATGCACCCGCGCAGTGTGGTGATCGGCCGCTTCATCGGCCCAGTCGCATCGCGTGAAGAGCGCAAAATGGCCGCTTACATCAAGGCTGAGGCGCTGCATCCGGGCGATGGCCTGCACCCTCTCTGCCTCGTGGGAGGCAATGTGGGAGGCAATGTTCTCATTTTCAGCCGATTTGTATTGGGAATACCGATTTTTGGCATGCTCATGCACTGTACATGTTTCAATCGCGACTGACAGGGTCATATTCTTGATTTTTAAAAGCTGCTCTCTCAGAGGATCAGAGTAAACTCTGAAAACGATATGGTCAGCAAAATAATGCTTTCTATGGTGCATCTGTAGAGGTTGGTGAGGGTCGTAGCTGACATGCCAAATTTCCTCAGTCTTCTGAGAAAGTAGAGTCGTTGGTGGGCTTTCCTAACTATAGTGTCGGCCTGGGGGGACCAGGACAGGCTGTTGGTGATCTGGACACCTAAAAACTTGAAGCCCTCGACCCTTTCTACTTCGTTCCCATTGATGTAGACAGGGGCATGTTCTCCACTACGCTTCCTGAAGTCGAGGACAATCTCCTTCGTTGCGTTGACATTGAGGGAGAGATTATTGTCGTCGCACCAGGTGCTGTTACATTGTGATGTGGGAAAATGCAACAGTCAATTCACATACAGCGAAGTTCCTTCGACAACTCTGGCACCCATTCTTTCCGGTTCTCATCCTGGAAACCAAGGAGATTGCAGCACCGAAACAAGCCATTCAGTCCATTTTAGCAGATGGAGCTGGGCAATATTATGTAGATAGTAATGGAAAGGGTATGGGGGTGGAAACTCAACAGTCTGGTTCAATCTCAGGTGCTGGGTCAGGGAGCGGTTGAATTCAGCCATATAGTCCCAAGAAAATTAGGAGAAATGTCTTCATTCAGAGAAAAACAGAAGTGACTTGCATTCACAACTAGATATCTCAAAGCACTTTCCAGCCAATGAAATACTGTTGAAGTGTCATCACTATTGTAATGTAGAGGGTCGTAAATCTTTGGAATTCTCTCATTTTTTCAAATAGATTGTTTCTGGGGAATAATAGACCAGTCAAACCTCTTATTCATTGACATTGCTCACAAGACCTGCATTTATTGTCCTTCCCGAACTATAATTGCAGAGGTAATGATGAGCTACCACTCTCAACAAAATTGAGGATCTCAGTGTCATAACCCACATGGGATATTGCAATGATTAAACTCCCCATAAACCTACCGAATACAAGCTCCTCCATTAAAGGACAGTAAGAAGTCTTACAACACCAGGTTAAAGTCCAACAGGTTTGTTTCGATGTCACTAGCTTTCGGAGCGCTGCTCCTTCCTCAGGTGAATGAAGAGCTATGTTCCAGAAACATGGGTGCGATTTTCCGACCCCCCACCGGGTGGGAGAATCGCCGAGAACCGGCGTGAATCCCGCCCCCGCCGTGTCCCGAATTCTCCGCCACCGGATATTCGACGGGGGTGGGAATCGCGCTGCGCCGGTCGGCGGAAATCCCCCGGCGATTCTCCGGCCCGCAATGGGCCAAAGTCCCGCCGCTGTCAACCCACGCCAACCGCCGTGGATTGAACCACCTTTGGGACGGCGGGGGACGGTGGCGCGGGCGGGCTCCGGGGTCCTGGGGGGGGCGCGGGGCGATCTGGCCCCGGGGGGTGCCCCCACGGTGGCCTGGCCCGCGATCGGGGCCCACCAATCCGCGGGCGGGTCTGTGCCGTGGGAGCACTCTTTTCCTTCCGCCTTCGCCATGGTCTCCACCATGGCGGAGGCGGAAGAGACCCCCTCCACTGCGCATGCGCGGGGATGCCGTGAGCGGCCGCTGACGCTCCCGCGCATGCGCCGCACGGCAAAGTCAGTTTCGCGCCAGCTGGCGGGGCAACAAAGGCCTTTCCCGCCAGCCGGCGGGGCGGAAATCAGTCCGGCGCGGGCCTAGCCCCTCAAGGTGAGGGCTCGGCCCCTCAAGAAGCGGAGGATTCCGCACCTTTGGAGCGGCGCGATGCCGGACTGATTCGCGCCGTTTTCGGCACCGGTCGGCGGACATCGCGCCGATATCGGAGAATCCTGCCCCATGTATATAGACAAAGTCAAAGATGCCAGACAATGCTTTGAATGTGAGCATATGCAGGTAATTAAATCTTTACAGATCCAGAGATAGGGGTAATCCCAGGATATCTTTGGATCTGACAATGCTGCACAGGGACTAACCACTGCGCCACCGTGCTACCCCCCACTGTACTATTACAGCATGAGTGGTCCTCCAAGTGTCCTGGCTGTAATAGTGCATAGTATCAGTGAGGAGGCTTCTCATATAACAAAATAAAATAATGAAGAAGTTTATTGGAAATGGCAATGAGGTTTAACTATACACAGGTACACAGGTGCATCATACAGGTCTTTACTCCTTGACTCCAGGTCCACACTGCCCGTGCCCCTGCTCCCAAGGCCCTGCGCTTTTTCCCCATTGGTTGGGGTATTCATGCTGCCATGCGATAGGCTACCAGTGGGTCACGTGCACCTCAAAAGGTCACCCCTAAAAGGGGCCATGCGACCACACTGGCCAATATTTATGCCTTAAATAACATTGTTAATTCAGGTTATCTGGTTACATCATTGCTGTTCAGAAACCTTGCTATGTGCAGACTGGCAATGAGTGTACATGTAAAGTACTTTGAATTGCTTAATAACATCCTAAAGCTGCAAAAGGTGCCATAGAAATGCAAGTCAGTTCTTTCTTTATGTATGTAGAACTGGTGATTGGCTGCGGTGTTGTGTGTGTTGATTGGTCTTGCTGTGTGTCCATCAGTGTGTGTGTATCTGCACCATGATATACTGGTGTATATTATGACATCCCCCCCTTTTATAAAAAAAATGTATGTTTGTGGCAATAAATAGTGTATGGTGATAATGTTCCTAACTACGTGTGGGGTGCGAAGACATTTACAGGACTATGTACATGAGAACGAAGCTATTTACATGGGAAGGTGCCTGGTGCAGAGAAGCAGTATGCAACAAGAGTAACGCGATGAACACTATATACAAACCAGGGAAACGATCAAACAAAGCAACAAAACCATTCAGAAAGTCGATAAGTCCACAAAGTTCAGAAATTTAGTCTCTGAGGTGGGCGACAAATTCTGGTTGACCGCCTCAAGGGTGGGTCGGGAGCCGCCGGTTCAGGAGCGGACAGGACTGCGTCGAAGTCAGGGGGAGGCAGAGTGACAGGGAGCTCTGCATAGTCCGTGGCAGGGTCAGAAGGAGGGCGAGGCGACAGTGGAGGATCACATGGCGAGCGTGGAACGAGACGAAGGGCGCGTCGATTGCGGCGCAGAATGGAGCCATCCGGTAGACAAACCAGGAACGAGCAGAGGGCCACCTGCCGAAGGACAACAGCAGATGCAGACCAGCCCCCATCCGGGAGATGGACGCGGACGTTATCATCTGGAGCCAGAGCCGGGAGATCAGCTGCACGCGAGTCATGTGCACGAGACAGCTGCATCCGGCGAAGGACCGGAACGTGGTCGAGGTCTGGGACATGGATGGACGGCACCATCGTCCTCAGGGTGCGATTCATGCGTAATTAGGCTGGTGACAGGCCAGCGGACAGCGGGGCGGAGCGATAGGCCAGCAAGGCAAGGTAGAAATCAGACCCAGCATCGGCCGCCTTGCAGAGGAGCCGTTTGACGATATGTACTCCCTTATCCGCTTTGCCGTTGGATTGGGGGTACAGGGGACTGGACGTCACGTGTGCAAAATTGTCCCGCCTGGCAAAGTTGGACCATTCCTGGCTGGTGAAGCAGGGGCCATTGTCCGACATAACCGTGAGCGGGATGCCGTGTCGAGCAAAGGTTTCCTTACAGGCACGAATGACTGCAGACGAGGTGATGTCGTGCAACCGTACCACCTCCGGGTAATTCGAAAAGTAATCCACGATCAGGACATAGTCTCTACCCAGCGCGTGGAACAGGTCGATGCCCACCTTGGTCCATGGTGACGTGACCAACTCATGGGGCTGCAGGGTCTCACGTGGTTGGGCCGGCTGGAAGCGCTGACAAGTGGGGCAGTTGAGCACTGTGTTGGCGATGTCGTCATTGATGCCGGGCCAGTACACTGCCTCTCGGGCCCGTCGGTGGCACTTTTCCACGCCAAGGTGGCCCTCGTGTAGTTGTTCCAGGACAAGCTGGCGCATGCTATGCGGGATGACAATGCGGTCCAGTTTTAGAAGTACCCCGTCTACTACCGCCAGATCATCTCTGACATTATAGAACTGAGGGCATTGGCCCTTGAGCTACCCGTCTATTAGGTGGCGCATGACACGCTGTAGCAAGGGGTCAGCCCCATCTCGCAGTGAATTTGGACGAGGCGTTCATCCGAGGCAGATAGATTGGAGGCCGCGAATGCCACATGGGCGTCAACCTGGCAGACGAATCCCACTGGGTCACATGGAGTGTTGACTGCCCTGGAGAGAGCGTCAGCAATGATGACATCTTTGCCCGGGGTGTATACCAGCTGGAAGTCGTATCGCCGGAGCGTGAGAAGAATACGCTGGAGGCGAGGCATCGTGTCGTTCAAGTCTTTCTGTATTATATTGACCAGCGGGCGATGGTCGGTCTCGACGGTGAATTGAGGAAGTCCGTAGACATAATCGTGAAACTTAACCACACCGGTCAGAAGGCCCAGGCACTCCTTTTCTATCTGCGCGTAGCGCTGCTCCGTGGGGGTCATCGCACATGATGCATATGTAACGGGGGCCCAAGATGAGGCCTCATCACGTTGCAGGATCACTGCCCCAATGCCGGATTGACTGGCATCGGTCGAAATTTGGTCTCCTTTGCTGGATCAAAGAAAGCTAAGACCGGGGGACCGGGGCCGTGGTGAGTTTGGTTCTGAGTTCTCTCCATTCGCGCTCGTGGGCAGGGAGCCATTGGAAGTCTGTCGTCTTCCTGACCAGGTTCCTGAGAGCTGTGGTATGAGAGGCGAGGTGAGGGATGAATTTCCCTAAACAATTGACCATGCCCAGAAATCGGAGGACTGCCTTCTTGTCCGCTGGCGTTTTGTCCACGTCCGGCTGCACGCCCAATTGGGAGATGTGGTCCCCGAGGAACTTAATTTCTGTCTGACCAAAAGAGCATTTGGCCCTGTTGAGGCGGAGGCTATGCTCATGTATATGTCTGAGTATGCGCTGGAGGCGACTAACATGCTCCTGCGGGGTGGTGGACCAGATGATTATGTCATCGACATAGACGCGAACACCTTCAATACCTTCCATCATTTCTTCCATAATCCTATGGAACACTTCTGATGCAGAGATGATGCCAAATGGCATCCTGTTGTAACAATATCTTCCAAAGGGGGTGTTCATCGAGCTGGATTTGCCAGAATCCTTTTGAGGCGTCGAGTTTGGTAAAGAGCTTGGCGCGAGCCATCTCGCATGTGAGCTCTTCGCGCTTGGGAATTGGATAATGCTCCCTCATGATATTGTGATTGAGATCCTTGGGATCAATGCAAAGTCTCAATTCACCGGAAGGCTTTTTTACACATATCATGGAACTGACCCAGTCGGTCGGTTCCGTGACTTTGGAAATCACTCCTTGGTCCTGGAGGTCCTGCAGCTGCTGCTTGAGGCGGTCCTTAAGGGG
Source organism: Scyliorhinus torazame (assembly GCF_047496885.1). Classification (NCBI taxonomy): domain Eukaryota; kingdom Metazoa; phylum Chordata; class Chondrichthyes; order Carcharhiniformes; family Scyliorhinidae; genus Scyliorhinus; species Scyliorhinus torazame. The sequence goes on from NC_092711.1 coordinate 323,732,560, forward strand.
TGCTGGGACCCTGCGAGGTGCATACACCACAGGCGTGGCATTCTGTTTTAATAAAATCCTGTCGGTGTACGGGAGCATGCCCATGCCCTCGAAGACGTTGTGGTACTGGTTCATAATGGCGTTGAGCTGTGCCCTGAAGTCGGTGTCCTGAAAGGCAGAGGCGTCAGCAGGAGAGAGAGAGTGAACTCTCTGAACTAGGTTCAACAGCTTGCATGCCTGCGGGCCAAGCAGGGAGGCTTTCGAGGAGCCCACGATTTCAAAGGGAAGGATGGCTTTGCGTGACCTGTGCGTCACTTCAAGTTGGCACGAGCTGCTGGCAACATTGGCATTGCCATTATAATCTAATAGCTGGCAGGCTGATGGCAGGATGGCTGGTTTGACACGAAGGCTTTGGAGGCGGATTGGCGGAGGCACCAGTGTCCAGGCGGAATCGTATTTGGGACCGGTTGACCGTCAGGGTGGCACACCACTCATCGTCCGGATCGATGCTGTATGCCCACAGCGACTGGTGTCTTTGCTTCGGGGACACCCTGTTTTTTGTAATGATACCGACTCGAAAAGGCGCCTTCGGGTCCTTGGTGTCAATATCGGGTAGCAGGTCCGAATCGGGCTCGGTGACCGTGGGTTGAATGGCCCGGACATTCCTGCGAGGCTGGATGGAGCGACGAGAGTTGGCAGGCTGAGCTGATCCGAACTCCTGGAACTCTTACATTCAGTTGGTTGTAAAGTTAACCCCAAAAAGGCCCAGATTTTGGAAGATAAGGTGATATACTTGGATCACACATGGTAAACGCGAGATCGAGCACAAAAGAATTGACTCGATCGCTAAATTGCCCCTTCCCCAAAACGTTTCAGCCCTCCGGTCGTTTTTAGGACGGGTTGGCTACTGCCGAAACCACATTGACGGTTTCGCCAGCAAGGCAGCGCCCCTCTCAGACCTCCTAAAGAAAGGAGCCCCCTGGGAGCGCCTTCTGCAGCATACGGATGCTGTGGACTCTTTGAAACAAGCACTCATAGCAGCCCCCGCACTACAAGTTCCAGACCCGCTTTCCCCTTACCCTATAGAGGTAGCAACCACAGACCGCACCCTTTCGGCCGTGCTCTTGCAGGAACGGCACGAAGAGTTAAGGCCCATGGCTTACCCCTCCAGAGTTTTAGATCCTGTGGAGCAGGGATTTTCAGCCTGTGAAAGGCACCTGCTCGCACTTTTCTGGGCAGTTCAGTATTTTTCGTACATTACCAGACTGAACCCCATCACAATCCTCACGGAACACACCCCCACCCAACTTTTACTGGACGGACGACTCAAGGACGGTACAGTCAGTCAGATCAGAGCAGCTAGATGGACCTTCTTTTGCAGGGATGGGACATCACTGTTAAAAGGACAAAGACCCACACTTTTTTAGCCGACAACCTACAGTACCCCAGAACCCCCCCCATGAATGTGAAATTATCTCTCCAGACCACAACACAGGCCCTTTATTGCGAAACCCCCCCCAGAAAGATAGGTAGTTCAACCCAGAGCCCCAAGTAGACAGACACGTGTGAGCCCATAAGGATATATGTGGATGGATCTTCCACAATATTAGAAGGGAAGCGCTTAACAGGATGCAGCATTTATGTCGAGGACGCGCAGGGACGCGCCCTAGAAGAAATCGCAATAAAACTTCCAGGACACTTAGGCGCGCAGGCAGCAGAACCTGCGGCCATCGCATACATAGTGGAACACCCAGATTCCTTCCCCAGCCCAGCAGACATATACTCGGACAGCCTCTATGTCTGTAACAGCCTTAGGAATTCCTGCCCCTGTGGAAAGCAAGAGGATTTGTTTCCGCAGACGGGAAACCCCTCCCTTCAGCCCCATTGCTCCGTCACATCTTAGAGACAGCACAGAACAGGACATTCGGAATCGTTAAAGTTCGAAGTCACCACCGTTCCTCCCCCCCCTGGAAATGTAAAAGCCGACACACTGGCAAAAGCGGGTTCCAGGCACGGATATTTTTGGACACCCCCCGAAAGCGCACCAGTGAATGCAGTTCAGGTCTCGCAGACTAATATTGAGGATTTAGTGGAGGCCCAGAAGCAGGACAGCAATCTCAGGGAGATTTTGAAAGGAAACTATCCAGCTCCCAATGAGAGGTTTAGAAATGCTCTGCCCGGACATGACGGTGTGGTGTTAAAAGACACCCTTTATGTGGTTCCTGAACAGCACGGGAATCAATATTTTGTTTGTTCCATGACAGTCATGGGGATCAGGGAATCGATCCCACTACAGCCCACCTCGGGTCGGGGTGTATTCCCCGCTGGGTCGGGGTATATAACCCGCTGGGTCGGGGTGTATAACCCTCTGGGTCGGGGTGTATAACCCGCTGTGTCGGGGTGTATAACCCGCTGGGTCGGGGTGTATAACCCGCTGGGTCGGGAGTGTATAACCCTCTGGGTCGGGAGTGTATAACCCGCTGGGTCGGGGTATATAACCCGCTGGGTCGGGGTGTATAACCCGCTGGGTCGGGGGTGTATAACCCGCTGGGTCGGGGGTGTATAACCTGCTGGGTCGGGGTGTATAACCCGCTGGGTCGGGGTGTATAACCCGCTGGGTCGGGGGAGTCTAACCCGCTGGGTCGGGGTGTATAACACGCTGAGTCGGGGTGTATAACCCACTGGGTCGGGGTGCGTAACCCGCTGGGACGGGGTGTATAACCCGCTGGGACGGGGTGTATAACCCACTGGGTCGGGGTGTATAACACGCTGGGTCGGGGTGTATAACCCACTGGGTCGGGGTGCATAACCCGCTGGGACGGGGTGTATAACCCACTGGGTCGGGGTGTATAACACGCTGGGTCGGGTGTGTCTAACCCACTGGGTTGGGGTGTATAACCCGCTGGGACGGGGTGTATAACCCACTGGGTCGGGGTGCATAACCCGCTGGGACGGGGTGTATAACCCACTGGGTCGGGGTGCATAACCCGCTGGGTCGGGGTGTATAACCCACTGGGTCGGGGTGCATAACCCGCTGGGTCGGGGTGTATAACCCACTGGGTCGGGGTGCATAACCCGCTGGGACGGGGTGTATAACCCACTGGGTCGGGGTGTATAACACGCTGGGTCGGGTGTGTCTAACCCACTGGGTCGGGAGAGTCTAACACGCTGGGTCGGGGTGTATAACACGCTGAGTCGGGGTGTATAACCCACTGGGTCGGGGTGCATAACCCGCTGGGACGGGGTGTATAACCCACTGGGTCGGGGTGTATAACACGCTGGGTCGGGTGTGTCTAACCCACTGGGTCGGGGTGTATAACCCGCTGGGTCGGGGGTGTCTAACACGCTGGGTCGGGGGTGAATAACCCGCTGGGTCGGGGTGTATAACACGCTGGGTCGGGGTGTATAACCCGCTGGGTCGGGGTGTCTAACCCTCTGGGTCGGGGTGTATAACCCAGTGGGTCGGGGGTGTATAACCCGCTGGGTCGGGGTGTATAACCCGCTGGGTCGGGGTGTACAACCCGCTGAGTCAGGGTGTATAACCCGCTGGGTCGGGGTGTCTAACCCGCTGGGTCGGGGTGTATAACCCTCTGGGTCGGGGTGTATAACCCGCTGGGTCGGGGTGTCTAACCCGCTGGGTCGGGGTGTATAACGCTCTGGGTCGGGGTGTATAACCCGCTGGGTCGGGGTGTATAACCAGCTGAGTCAGGGTGTATAACCCGCTGGGTCGGGGTGTATAACCCGCTGGGTCGGGGTGTATAACCAGCTGAGTCAGGGTGTATAACCCGCTGGGTCGGGGTGTATAACCCTCTGGGTCGGGGTGTATAACCCGCTGGGTCGGGGTGTCTAACCCGCTGGGTCGGGGTGTATAACGCTCTGGGTCGGGGTGTATAACCCGCTGGGTCGGGGTGTATAACCAGCTGAGTCAGGGTGTATAACCCGCTGGGTCGGGGGTGTATAACCCGCTGGGTCGGGGTGTATAACCCGCTGGGTCGGGGTGTATAACCCGCTGGGTCGGGGTGTATAACCCGCTGGGTCCGGGTGTATAACCCGCTGCGTTGGGCGTGTCTAACCCGCTAGGTCTGGGTCGCGGGTGTATAACCCGCTGGGTCGGGGTGTAATACCCGCTGGGTCGGGGTGTATAACCCGCTGGGTCGGGGGTGTATTACCCGCTGGGTCGGGGTGTATAACCCTCTGGGTCGGGGTGTACAACCTGCTGGGTCGGGGGTGTCTAACCCGCTGGGTCGGGGGTGTATAACCCGCTGGATTGTGGGTGTATAACCCGCTGTGTTGGGGTGTATAACCCTCTGGGTCGGGGTGTATAACCCAGTGGGTCGGGGGTGTATAACCCGCTGGGCCGGGGGTGTATAACCCACTGGATTGTGGGTGTATAACCCGCTGGGTCGGGGTGTATAACCCTCTGGGTCGGGGTGTATAACCCAGTGGGTCGGGGGTGTATAACCCGCTGGGTCGGGGGCGTATAACCCGCTGGGTCGGGGTGTATAACCCAGTGGGTCGGGGGTTTATAACCCGCTGGGTCGGGGTGTATAACCCGCTGGGTCGGGGTGTATAACCCGCTGGGTCGGGGTGTATTACCCGCTGGGTCGGGGTGTATAACCCGCTGGGTCGGGGTGTATAACTCTCTGGGTCGGGGTGTACAACCTGCTGGGTTGGGGGTGTATAACCCGCTGTGTTGGGGTGTATAACCCTCTGGGTCGGGGTGTATAACCCAGTGGGTCGGGGGTGTATATCCCGCTGGGCCGGGGGTGTATAACCCGCTGGATTGTGGGTGTATAACCCGCTGGGTCGGGGTGTATAACCCTCTGGGTCGGGGTGTATAACCCAGTGGGTCGGGGGCGTATAACCCGCTGGGTCGGGGTGTATAACTCTCTGGGTCGGGGTGTACAACCTGCTGGGTTGGGGGTGTCTCACCCGGTGGTACGGGGGTGTCTAACCCGCTGGGTCGGGGGTTTATAACTCGCTGGGTCTGGGGAGTATAACTCGCTGGGTCAGGGGTGTATAACCGGCTGGGTCGGGGGTTTATAACTCGCTGGTTCGGGGGGTAAATAACACGCTGGGTTGGGGGTGTATAACCCTCTGGGTCGTGGGTGTATAACCCGCTGGGTCGGCGTATTTCTCCCGCTGGGTCGGGGTGTCTAACCCGCTGGGTCGGGGTGTATAACCCGCTGGGTCGGCGTATTTCTCCCGCTGGGTCGGGGTGTCTAACCCGCTGGGCCGGGGTGTATAACCCGCTGGGTCGGGGTGTCTAACCCGCTGGGTCGGTGTATTTCTCCCGCTGGGTCGGGGTGTATAACCCGCTGGGTCGGGGTGTATAACCCTCTGGGTCGGGGTGTATAACCCGCTGGGTCGGGATGTATAACCCGCTGGGTCGGGGTGTATAACCCGCTGGGTCGGGGTGTATAACCTGCTGGGTTGGGGGTGTATAACCCGCTGGGTCGGGGTCAGGGGTGTATAAACCGCCGGGTCGGAAGAGTCTAACCCGCTTGGTGGGGGTGTATAACCCGCTGGGTCAGGGGTGTATAACCGGCTGGGTCGGGGTGTTTTCCTGGCTGGGTTGGGGGTGTATAACCCGCTGGGTCAGGGGTGTCTAACCCGCTGGGTTGGGGGTTTATAACTCGCTGGTTCGGTGGGTGTATAACCCGCTGGGTTGGGGTGTATAACCCGCTGGGTCGGCGTATTTCTCCCGCTGGGTTGGGGTTGTCTAACCCGCTGGGTCGGGGTGTCTAACCCGCTGGGTCTTGGGTGTATAACCCGCTGGGTCAGGGTGTATAACCCGCTGGGTCGGGGGTGTATAACCCGCTGGATTGTGGGTGTATAACCCGCTGTGTTGGGGTGTATAACCTGCTGGGTTTGGGGTGTCTCACCCGGTGGTACGTGGGTGTCTAACCCACTGGGTCGGGGGTTTATAACTCGCTGGGCGGGGGAGTATAACTCACTGGGTCGGGGGTGTATATCCCGCGGGGTCTGGGGTGTATAACCCGCTGGGTCTGGGTCAGGGGTGTATAACCGGCTGGGTCGGGGGTTTATAACTCACTGGCTCGGGGGGTGTATAACCCGCTGGGTTGGGGTGTATAATCCGCTGGGTCGGGGTGTATAACCCACTGGGTCGGGTGTGTATAACCCACTGGGTCGGGGTGTATAACCCGCTGGGTCGGGTGTGTATAACCCACTGGGTTGGGGTGTATAACCCGCTGGGTCGGGGTGTCTAACCCACTGGGTCGGGTGTGTATAACCCACTAGGTCGGGGTGTATAACCCGCTGGGTCGGGTGTGTATAACCCACTGGGTCGGGGTGTAAAACTCGCTGGGTCGGGGTGTCTAACCCGCTGGGTCGGGGGTGTATAACCCGCTGTGTTGGGGTGTATAACCCGCTGGGTCGGGGGAGTATATCCCGCGGGGTCGGGGCTGTATAACCCGCTGGATTGTGGGTGTATAACCCGCTGTGTTGGGGTGTATAACCTGCTGGGTTGGGGGTGTCTCACCCGGTGGTACGGGTGTGTCTAACCCGCTGGGTCGGCGGTTTATAACTCGCTGGGTCGGGGGAGTATATCCCGCGGGGTCTGGGGTGTATACCCCGCTGGGTCTGGGTCAGGGGTGTATAACCGGCTGGGTTGGGGTGCATAACCCGCTGGGTCGGGGTGTATAACCCACTGGGTCGGGGTGTATAACCCGCTGGGTCGGGGTGTGTAACCAACTGGGTCGGGTTGTCTAACCCGCTGGGTCAGGGGTGTATAACCCGCTTGGTTGGGGTGTATAACCCGCTGGGTCGGGGTGTATAACCCACTGGGTCGGGGTGTATAACCCGCTGGGTCGGGGTGTGTAACCAACTGGGTCGGGTTGTCTAACCCGCTGGGTCGGGGGTGTATAACCCGCTGTGTCGGGGCTGTATAACCCGCTGGATTGTGGGTGTATAACCCGCTGTGTTGGGGTGTATAACCTGCTGGGTTGGGGTGTATAACCTGCTGGGTTGGGGGTGTCGCACCCGGTGGTACGGGGGTGTCTAACCCGCTGGGTCGGGGGTGTATAACCCGCGGGGTCTGGGGTGTATAACCCGCTGGGTCTGGGTTAGGGGTGTATAACTGGCTGGGTTGGGGGTTTATAACTCGCTGGTTCGGTGGGTGTATAACCCGTTGGGTTGGGGTGTATAACCCGCTGGGTCGGGGTGTATAACCCGCTGGGTCGGCGTATTTCTCCCGCTGGGTTGGCGTTGTCTAACCCGCTGGGTCGGGGTGTCTAACCCGCTGGGTCGGGGTGTCTAACCCGCTGGGTCGGGGGGGTATAACCCGCTGGGTCGTGGTGTATAACCCGCTGGGTTGGGGGTGTATAACCCGCTGTGTTGGGGTGTATAACCCGCTGTGTCGGGGCTGTATAACCCGCTGGATTGTGGGTGTATAACCTGCTGGGTTGGGGGTGTCTCACCCGGTGGTACGGGGGTGTCTAACCTGCTGGGTCGGGGGTTTATAACTCGCTGGGTCGGGGGAGTAAAACTCGCTGGTTCGGGGGGTGTATAACACGCTGGGTCGGGTTGTATAATCCGCTGGGTCGGGGTGTATTAACCACTGGGTCGGGTGTGTATAACCCACTGGGTCGGGGTGTATAATCCGCTGGGTCGGGGTGTATTAACTACTGGGTCGGGTGTGTATTACCCACTGGGTCGGGGTGTATAATCCGCTGGGTCGGGGTGTCTAACCCACTGGGTCGGGTGTGTATAACCCACTAGGTCGGGGTGTATAACCCGCTGGGTCGGGTGTGTATAACCCACTGGGTCGGGGTGTATAACCCGCTGGGTCGGGGTGTCTAACCCGCTGGGTCGCGGGTGTATAACCCGCTGGTCGGCGTATTTCTCCCGCTGGGTTTGGGTTGTCTAACCCGCTGGGTCGGGGTCTCTAGCCCGCTGTGTCGGGGATGTATAACCCGCTGGGTCGGGGCTGTATAACCCGCTGGGTTGGGGTGTATAACCCGCTGTGTTGGGGTGTATAACCTGCTGGGTTGGGGGTGTCTCACCCGGTGGTACGGGGGTGTCTAACCCGCTGGGTCGGGGGTTTATAACTCGCTAGGTCGGGGGAGCATAACTCGCTGGGTCGGGGTGTATAACCCACTGGGTCGGGGTGTATAACCCGCTGGGTCGGGGTGTCTAACCCGCTGGGTCGGGGTGTTTTCCTGGCTGGGTTGGGGGTGTATAACCCGCTGGGTCAGGGGTGTCTAACCCGCTGGGTCGGGGCTGTATAACCCGCTGGATTGTGGGTGTATAACCCGCTGTGTTGGGGTGTATAACCTGCTGGGTTGGGGGTGTCTCACCCGGTGGTACGGGGGTGTCTAACCCGCTGGGTCGGGGATTTATAACTCGCTGGGTCGGGGGAGCATAACTCGCTGGGTCGGGGGTGTATAACCCACTGGGTCGGGGTGTATAAGCCGCTGGGTCTGGGTCAGGGGTGTATAACCGGCTGGGTTGGGGGTTTATAACTCGCTGGTTCGTTGGGTGTATAACCCGCTGGGTTGGGGTGTATAACCCGCTGGGTCGGCGTATTTCTCCCGCTGGGTTGGGGTTGTCTAACCCGCTGGGTCGGGGTGTCTAACCCGCTGGGTCTTGGGTGTATAACCCGCTGGGTCAGGGTGTATAACCCGCTGGGTCGGGGCTGTATAACCCGCTGGATTGTGGGTGTATAACCCGCTGTGTTGGGGTGTATAACCTGCTGGGTTTGGGGTGTCTCACCCGGTGGTACGTGGGTCTCTAACCCACTGGGTCGGGGGTTTATAACTCGCTGGGCGGGGGAGTATAACTCACTGGGTCGGGGGTGTATATCCAGCGGGGTCTGGGGTGTATAACCCGCTGGGTCTGGGTCAGGGGTGTATAACCGGCTGGGTCGGGGGTTTATAACTCGCTGGTTCAGGGGGTGTATAACCCGCTGGGTTGGGGTGTATAATCCGCTGGGTCGGGGTGTATAACCCACTGGGTCGGGTGTGTATAACCCACTGGGTCGGGGTGTATAACCCGCTGGGTCGGGTGTGTATAACCCACTAGGTCGGGGTGTATAACCCGCTGGGTCGGGTGTGTATAACCCACTGGGTCGGGGTGTAAAACTCGCTGGGTCGGGGTGTCTAACCCGCTGGGTCGGGGGTGTATAACCCGCTGTGTTGCGGTGTATAACCCGCTGTGTTGGGGTGTATAACCCGCTGGGTCGGGGTGTATAACCCGCTGGGTCGGGGCTGTATAACCCGCTGGATTGTGGGTGTATAACCCGCTGTGTTGGGGTGTATAACCTGCTGGGTTGGGGGTGTCTCACCCGGTGGTACGGGTGTGTCTAACCCGCTGGGTCGGCGGTTTATAACTCGCTGGGTCGGGGGAGTATATCCCGCGGGGTCTGGGGTGTATAACCCGCTGGGTCTGGGTCAGGGGTGTATAACCCGCTTGGTTGGGGTGTATAACCCGCTGGGTCGGGGTGTATAACCCACTGGGTCGGGGTGTATAACCCGCTGGGTCGGGGTGTCTAACCAACTGGGTCGGGTTCAGGGGTGTATAACTGGCTGGGTTGGGGGTTTATAACTCGCTGGTTCGGTGGGTGTATAACCCGTTGGGTTGGGGTGTATAACCCGCTGGGTCGGGGTGTATAACCCGCTGGGTCGGCGTATTTCTCCCGCTGGGTTGGGGTTGTCTAACCCGCTGGGTCGGGGTGTCTAACCCGCTTGGTCGGGGGGGTATAACCCGCTGGGTCGTGGTGTATAACCCGCTGGGTTGGGGGTGTATAACCCGCTGTGTTGGGGTGTATAACCCGCTGTGTCGGGGCTGTATAACCCGCTGGATTGTGGGTGTATAACCCGCTGTGTTGCGGTGTATAACCTGCTGGGTTGGGGGTGTCTCACCCGGTGGTACGGGGGTGTCTAACCCGCTGGGTTGGGTGTTTATAACTCGCTGGGTCGGGGGAGTAAAACTCGCTGGTTCGGGGGGTGTATAACACGCTGGGTCGGGGTGTATAATCCGCTGGGTCGGGGTGTATTAACTACTGGGTCGGGTGTGTATTACCCACTGGGTCGGGGTGTATAATCCGCTGGGTCGGGGTGTATTAACTACTGGGTCGGGTGTGTATTACCCACTGGGTCGGGATGTATAACCCGCTGGGTCGGGGTGTCTAACCCACTGGGTCGGGTGTGTATAACCCACTAGGTCGGGGTGTATAACCCGCTGGGTCGGGTGTGTATAACCCACTGGGTCGGGATGTATAACCCGCTGGGTCGGGGTGTCTAACCCACTGGGTCGGGGTCTCTAGCCCGCTGTGTCGGGGATGTATAACCCGCTGGGTCGGGGTGTATAACCCGCTGGATCGGGAGTGTATAACCCGCTGGGTTGGGGTGTATAACCCGCTGTGTTGGGGTGTATAACCTGCTGGGTTGGGGGTGTCTCACCCGGTGGTACGGGGGTGTCTAACCCGCTGGGTCGGGGGTTTATAACTCGCTGGGTCGGGGGAGCATAACTCGCTGGGTCGGGGTGTATAACCTACTGGGTCGGGGTGTATAACCCGCTGGGTCGGGGTGTCTAACCCGCTGGGTCGGGTTGTCTAACCCGCTGGGTCGGGGGTGTATAACCCGCTGTGTTGGGGTGTATAACCTGCTGGGTTGGGGGTGTCTCACCCGGTGATACGGGGGTGTCTAACCCGCTGGGTCGGGGGTTTATAACTCGGTGGGTTGAGGGAGCATAACTCGCTGGGTTGGGGGTGTATAACCCGCTGTGTTGGGGTGTATAACCCGCTGTGTCGGGGCTGTATAACCCGCTGGATTGTGGGTGTATAACCCGCTGTGTTGCGGTGTATAACCTGCTGGGTTGGGGGTGTCTCACCCGGTGGTACGGGGGTGTCTAACCCGCTGGGTTGGGTGTTTATAACTCACTGGGTCGGGGGAGTAAAACTCGCTGGTTCGGGGGGTGTATAACACGCTGGGTCGGGGTGTATAATCCGCTGGGTCGGGGTGTATTAACTACTGGGTCGGGTGTGTATTACCCACTGGGTCGGGGTGTATAATCCGCTGGGTCGGGGTGTATTAACTACTGGGTCGGGTGTGTATTACCCACTGGGTCGGGATGTATAACCCGCTGGGTCGGGGTGTCTAACCCACTGGGTCGGGTGTGTATAACCCACTAGGTCGGGGTGTATAACCCGCTGGGTCGGGTGTGTATAACCCACTGGGTCGGGATGTATAACCCGCTGGGTCGGGGTGTCTAACCCACTGGGTCGGGGTCTCTAGCCCGCTGTGTCGGGGATGTATAACCCGCTGGGTCGGGGTGTATAACCCGCTGGATCGGGAGTGTATAACCCGCTGGGTTGGGGTGTATAACCCGCTGTGTTGGGGTGTATAACCTGCTGGGTTGGGGGTGTCTCACCCGGTGGTACGGGGGTGTCTAACCCGCTGGGTCGGGGGTTTATAACTCGCTCGGTCGGGGGAGCATAACTCGCTGGGTCGGGGTGTATAACCCACTGGGTCGGGGTGTATAACCCGCTGGGTCGGGGTGTCTAACCCGCTGGGTCGGGTTGTCTAACCCGCTGGGTCGGGGGTGTATAACCCGCTGTGTTGGGGTGTATAACCTGCTGGGTTGGGGGTGTCTCACCCGGTGATACGGGGGTGTCTAACCCGCTGGGTCGGGGGTTTATAACTCGGTGGGTTGAGGGAGCATAACTCGCTGGGTCGGGGGTGTATAACCCGCTGGGTCTGGGTCAGGGGTGTATAACCGGCTGGGTTGGGGGTTTATAACTCGCTGGTTCGGTGGGTGTATAACCCATTGGGTTGGGGTGTATAACCCGCTGGGTCGGGGTGTATAACCCGCTGGGTCGGCGTATTTCTCCCGATGGGTTGGGGTTGTCTAACCCGCTGGGTCGGGGTGTCTAACCCGCTGGGTCGGGGGTGTATAACCCGCTGGGTCGGGGTGTATAACCCGCTGGGTCGGGGGTGTATAACCCGCTGGGTTGGGGGTGTATAACCCGCTGTGTTGGGGTGTATAACCCGCTGTGTCGGGGTTGTATAACCCGCTGGATTGTGGGTGTATAACCCGCTGTGTTGGGGTGTATAACCTGCTGGGTTGGGGGTGTCTCACCCGGTGGTACGGGGGTGTCTAACCCGCTGGGTCGGGGGTTTATAACTCGCTGGGTCGGGGGAGTAAAACTCGCTGGTTCGGGGGGTGTATAACACGCTGGGTTGGGGTGTATAATCCGCTGGGTCGGGGTGTATTAACCACTGGGTCGGGTGTGTATAACCCACTGGGTCGGGGTGTATAACCCGCTGGGTCGGGGTGTATAACCCACTGGGTCGGGATGTATAACCCGCTGGGTCGGGGCTGTATAACCCGCTGGATTGTGGGTGTATAACCCGCTGTGTTGGGGTGTATAACCTGCTGGGTTGGGGGTGTCTCACCCGGTGGTACGGGGGTGTCTAACCCGCTGGGTCGGGGGTTTATAACTCGCTGGGTCGGGGGAGTAAAACTCGCTGGTTCGGGGGGTGTATAACACGCTGGGTTGGGGTGTATAATCCGCTGGGTCGGGGTGTATTAACTACTGGGTCGGGTGTGTATAACCCACTGGGTCGGGGTGTATAACCCGCTGAGTCGGGGTGTATAACCCACTGGGTCGGGATGTATAACCCGCTGGGTTGGGGTGTATAACCCACTAGGTCGGGGTGTATAACCCGCTGGGTCGGGGTGTCTAACCCGCTGGGTCGGGGGTGTATAACCCGCTGGTCGGCGTATTTCTCCCGCTGGGTTTGGGTTGTCTAACCCGCTGGGTCGGGGTCTCTAGCCCGCTGTGTCGGGGATGTATAACCCGCTGGGTCGGGGTGTATAACCCGCTGGGTCGGGGGTGTATAACCCGCTGGGTTGGGGTGTATAACCCGCTGTGTTGGGGTGTATAACCTGCTGGGTTGGGGGTGTCTCACCCGGTGGTACGGGGGTGTCTAACCCGCTGGGTCGGGGGTTTATAACTCGCTGGGACGGGGGAGCATAACTCGCTGGGTCGGGGGTGTATAACCCGCGGGGTCTGGGGTGTATAACCCGCTGGGTCTGGGTCAGGGGTGTATAACTGGCTGGGTTGGGAGTTTATAACTCGCTGGTTCGGTGGGTGTATAACCCGCTGGGTTGGGGTGTATAACCCGCTGGGTCGGGGTGTATAACCTGCTGGGTCGGCGTATTTCTCCCGCTGGGCTGGGGTTGTCTAACCCGCTGGGTCGGGGTGTCTAACCCGCTGGGTCGGGGGTGTATAACCCGCTGGGTCGGGGTGTATAACCCGCTGGGTCGGGGCTGTATAACCCGCTGGATTGTGGGTGTATAACCCGCTGGGTCGGGGGTGTATAACCCGCTGGGTCGGGGTGTATAACCCGCTCGGTCGGGGCTGTATAACCCGCTGGATTGTGGGTGTATAACCCGCTGTGCTGGGGTGTATAAACTGCTGGGTTGGGGGTGTCTCACCCGCTGGTACGGGGGTGTCTAACCCGCTGGGTCGGGGGTTTATAACTCACTGGGTCGGGGGTGTATATCCCGCGGGGTCTGGGGTGTATAACCCGCTGGGTCTGGGTCAGGGGTGTATAACCGGCTGTGTCGGGGGTTTATAACTCGCTGGTTCGGGGGGTGTATAATCCGCTGGGTCGGGGTGTATAACCCACTGGGTCGGGTGTGTATAACCCACTGGGTCGGGGTGTATAACCCGCTGGGTCGGGTGTGTATAACCCACTGGGTTGGGGTGTATAACCCGCTGGGTCGGGGTGTCTAACCCACTGGGTCGGGTGTGTATAACCCACTAGGTCGGGGTGTATAACCCGCTGGGTCGGGTGTGTATAAACCACTGGGTCGGGGTGTATAACCCGCTGGGTCGGGGGTGTATAACCCGCTGTGTTGGGGTGTATAACCCGCTGGGTCGGGGGTGTATTACCCGCTGGGTCCGGGTGTATAACCCGCTGCGTTGGGCGTGTCTAACCCGCTAGGTCTGGGTCGCGGGTGTATAACCCGCTGGGTCGGGGTGTAATACCCGCTGGGTCGGGGTGTATAACCCGCTGGGTCGGGGGTGTATTACCCGCTGGGTCGGGGTGTATAACCCTCTGGGTCGGGGTGTACAACCTGCTGGGTCGGGGGTGTCTAACCCGCTGGGTCGGGGGTGTATAACCCGCTGGATTGTGGGTGTATAACCCGCTGTGTTGGGGTGTATAACCCTCTCGGTCGGGGTGTATAACCCAGTGGGTCGGGGGTGTATAACCCGCTGGGCCGGGGGTGTATAACCCACTGGATTGTGGGTGTATAACCCGCTGGGTCGGGGTGTATAACCCAGTGGGTCGGGGGTGTATAACCCGCTGGGTCGGGGGCGTATAACCCGCTGGGTCGGGGTGTATAACCCAGTGGGTCGGGGGTTTATAACCCGCTGGGTCGGGGTGTATAACCCTCTGGGTCGGGGTGTATAACCCGCTGGGTCGGGGTGTATAACCCGCTGGGTCGGGGTGTATAACCAGCTGAGTCAGGGTGTATAACCCGCTGGGTCGGGGTGTCTAACCCGATGGGTCGGGGGTGTATAACCCGCTGGGTCGGGGTGTATAACCCGCTGGGTCGGGGTGTATAACCCGCTGGGTCGGGGGTGTATTACCCGCTGGGTCCGGGTGTATAACCCGCTGCGTTGGGCGTGTCTAACCCGCTAGGTCTGGGTCGCGGGTGTATAACCCGCTGGGTCGGGGTGTAATACCCGCTGGGTCGGGGTGTATAGCCCGCTGGGTCGGGGGTGTATTACCCGCTGGGTCGGGGTGTATAACCCTCTGGGTCGGGGTGTACAACCTGCTGGGTCGGGGGTGTCTAACCCGCTGGGTCGGGGGTGTATAACCCGCTGGATTGTGGGTGTATAACCCGCTGTGTTGGGGTGTATAACCCTCTGGGTCGGGATGTATAACCCGCTGGGTCGGGGTGTCTAACCCTCTGGGTCGGGGTCTCTAGCCCGCTGTGTCGGGGATGTATAACCCGCTGGGTCGGGGTGTATAACCCGCTGGATCGGGAGTGTATAACCCGCTGGGTTGTGGTGTATAACCCGCTGTGTTGGGGTGTATAACCTGCTGGGTTGGGGGTGTCTCACCCGGTGGTACGGGGGTGTCTAACCCGCTGGGTCGGGGGTTTATAACTCGCTGGGTCGGGGGAGCATAACTCGCTGGGTCGGGGTGTATAACCCACTGGGTCGGGGTGTATAACCCGCTGGGTCGGGGTGTCTAACCCGCTGGGTCGGGTTGTCTAACCCGCTGGGTCGGGGGTGTATAACCCGCTGTGTTGGGGTGTATAACCTGCTGGGTTGGGGGTGTCTCACCCGGTGATACGGGGGTGTCTAACCCGCTGGGTCGGGGGTTTATAACTCGGTGGGTTGAGGGAGCATAACTCGCTGGGTCGGGGGTGTATAACCCGCTGGGTCTGGGTCAGGGGTGTATAACCGGCTGGGTTGGGGGTTTATAACTCGCTGGTTCGGTGGGTGTATAACCCATTGGGTTGGGGTGTATAACCCGCTGGGTCGGGGTGTATAACCCGCTGGGTCGGCGTATTTCTCCCGATGGGTTGGGGTTGTCTAACCCGCTGGGTCGGGGTGTCTAACCCGCTGGGTCGGGGATGTATAACCCGCTGGGTCGGGGTGTATAACCCGCTGGGTCGGGGGTGTATAACCCGCTGGGTTGGGGGTGTATAACCCGCTGTGTTGGGGTGTATAACCTGCTGTGTCGGGGTTGTATAACCCGCTGGATTGTGGGTGTATAACCCGCTGTGTTGGGGTGTATAACCTGCTGGGTTGGGGGTGTCTCACCCGGTGGTACGGGGGTGTCTAACCCGCTGGGTCGGGGGTTTATAACTCGCTGGGTCGGGGGAGTAAAACTCGCTGGTTCGGGGGGTGTATAACACGCTGGATTGGGGTGTATAATCCGCTGGGTCGGGGTGTATTAACCACTGGGTCGGGTGTGTATAACCCACTGGGTCGGGGTGTATAACCCGCTGGGTCGGGGTGTATAACCCACTGGGTCGGGATGTATAACCCGCTGGGTCGGGGCTGTATAACCCGCTGGATTGTGGGTGTATAACCCGCTGTGTTGGGGTGTATAACCTGCTGGGTTGGGGGTGTCTCACCCGGTGGTACGGGGGTGTCTAACCCGCTGGGTCGGGGGTTTGTAACTCGCTGGGTCGGGGGAGTAAAACTCGCTGGTTCGGGGGGTGTATAACACGCTGGGTTGGGGTGTATAATCCGCTGGGTCGGGGTGTATTAACCACTGGGTCGGGTGTGTATAACCCACTGGGTCGGGGTGTATAACCCGCTGAGTCGGGGTGTATAACCCACTGGGTCGGGATGTATAACCCGCTGGGTTGGGGTGTATAACCCACTAGGTCGGGGTGTATAACCCGCTGGGTCGGGGTGTCTAACCCGCTGGGTCGGGGGTGTATAACCCGCTGGTCGGCGTATTTCTCCCGCTGGGTTTGGGTTGTCTAACACGCTGGGTCGGGGTCTCTAGCCCGCTGTGTCGGGGATGTATAACCCGCTGGGTCGGGGTGTATAACCCGCTGGGTCGGGGTGTATAACCCGCTGGGTCGGGGGTGTATAACCCGCTGGGTTGGGGTGTATAACCCGCTGTGTTGGGGTGTATAACCTGCTGGGTTGGGGGTGTCTCACCCGGTGGTACGGGGGTGTCTAACCCGCTGGGTCGGGGGTTTATAACTCGCTGGGACGGGGGAGCATAACTCGCTGGGTCGGGGGTGTATAACCCGCGGGGTCTGGGGTGTATAACCCGCTGGGTCTGGGTCAGGGGTGTATAACTGGCTGGGTTGGGAGTTTATAACTCGCTGGTTCGGTGGGTGTATAACCCGCTGGGTTGGGGTGTATAACCCGCTGGGTCGGGGTGTATAACCCGCTGGGTCGGCGTATTTCTCCCGCTGGGCTGGGGTTGTCTAACCCGCTGGGTCGGGGTGTCTAACCCGCTGGGTCGGGGGTGTATAACCCGCTGGGTCGGGGTGTATAACCCGCTGGGTCGGGGCTGTATAACCCGCTGGATTGTGGGTGTATAACCCGCTGGGTCGGGGGTGTATAACCCGCTGGGTCGGGGTGTATAACCCGCTCGGTCGGGGCTGTATAACCCGCTGGATTGTGGGTGTATAACCCGCTGTGCTGGGGTGTATAAACTGCTGGGTTGGGGGTGTCTCACCCGCTGGTACGGGGGTGTCTAACCCGCTGGGTCGGGGGTTTATAACTCACTGGGTCGGGGGTGTATATCCCGCGGGGTCTGGGGTGTATAACCCGCTGGGTCTGGGTCAGGGGTGTATAACCGGCTGTGTCGGGGTGTATAACCCACTGGGTCGGGTGTGTATAACCCACTGGGTCGGGGTGTATAACCCGCTGGGTCGGGTGTGTATAACCCACTGGGTTGGGGTGTATAACCCGCTGGGTCGGGGTGTCTAACCCACTGGGTCGGGTGTGTATAACCCACTAGGTCGGGGTGTATAACCCGCTGGGTCGGGTGTGTATAAACCACTGGGTCGGGGTGTATAACCCGCTGGGTCGGGGGTGTATAACCCGCTGTGTTGGGGTGTATAACCCGCTGGGTCGGGGCTGCAAACCCGCTGGATTGTGGGTGTATAACCCGCTGTGTTGGGGTGTATAACCTGCTGGTTTGGGGGTGTCTCACCTGGTGGTACGGGTGTGTCTAACCCGCTGGGTCGGGGGTTTATAACTCGCTGGGTCGGGGAGTATATCCCGCGGGGTCTGTGGTGTATAACCCGCTGGGTCTGGGTCAGGGGTGTATAACCCGCTTGGTTGGGGTGTATAACCCGCTGGGTTGGGGTGTATAACCCACTGGGTCGGGGTGTATAACCCACTGGGTCAGGGGTGTATAACCCGCTTGGTTGGGGTGTATAACCCGCTGGGTCGGGGTGTATAACCCACTGGGTCGGGGTGTATAACCCGCTGGGTCGGGGTGTCTAACCAACTGAGTCGGGTTGTCTAACCCGCTGGGTCGGGGGTGTATAACCCGCTGTGTTGGGGTGTATAACCTGCTGGGTTCGGGGTGTCTCACCCGGTGGTACGGGGGTGTCTAACACGCTGGGTCGGGGGTTTATAACTCGCTGGGTCGGGGGAGCATAACTCGCTGGGTCGGGGGTGTATAACCCGCTGGGTCTGGGGTGTATAAGCCGCTGGGTCTGGGTCAGGGGTGTATAACCGGCTGGGTTGGGGGTTTATAACTCGCTGGTTCGGTGGGTGTATAACCCGCTGGGTTGGTGTGTATAACCCGCTGGGTCGGGGTGTATAACCCGCTGGGTCGGCGTATTTCTCCCGCTGGGTTGGGGTTGTCTAACCCGCTGGGTCGGTGTGTCTAACCCGCTGGGTCGGGGGTGTATAACCCGCTGGGTCGGGATGTATAACCCGCTGGGTCGGGGCTGTATAACCCGCTGGATTGTGGGTGTATAACCCGCTGTGTTGGGGTGTATAACCTGCTGGGTTGGGGGTGTCTCACCCGGTGGTACGGGGATGTCTAACCCGCTGGGTCGGGGGTTTATAACTCGCTGGGTCGGGGCAGTATAACTCGCTGGGTCGGGGGTGTATATCCCGCAGGGTCTGGGGTGTATAACCCGCGGGGTCTGGGTCAGGGGTGTATAACCGGCTGGGTTGGGGGTTTATAACTCGCTCGTTCGGGGGGTGTATAACCCGCTGGGTTGGGGTGTATAATCCGCTGGTCGGGGTTTATAACCCACTGGGTCGGGTGTGTATAACCCACTGGGTCGGGGTGTATAACCCGCTGGGTCGGGTGTGTATAACCCACTGGGTTGGGGTGTATAACCCGCTGGGTCGGGGTGTCTAACCCACTGGGTCGGGTGTGTATAACCCACTAGGTCGGGGTGTATAACCCGCTGGGTTGGGTGTGTATAACCCACTGGGTCGGGGTGTATAATCCGCTGGGTCGGGGTGTCTAACCCGCTGGGTCGGGGGTGTATAACCCGCTGTGTTGCGGTGTATAACCCGCTGGGTCGGGGCTGTATAACCCGCTGGATTGTGGGTGTATAACCCGCTGTGTTGGGGTGTATAACCTGCTGGGTTGGGGGTGTCTCACCCGGTGGTACGGGTTTGTCTAACCCGCTGGGTCGGGGGTTTATAACTCGCTGGGTCGGGGGAGTATATCCCGCGGGGTCTGGGGTGTATAACCCGCTGGGTCTGGGTCAGGGATGTATAACCCGCTTGGTTGGGGTGTATAACCCGCTGGGTCGGGGTGTATAACCCACTGGGTCGGGATGTATAACCCGCTGGGTCGGGGTGTCTAACCCACTGGGTCGGGTTGTCTCACCCGCTGGGTCGGGGGTGTATAACCCGCTGGGTTGGGGTGTATAACCCGCTGGGTCGGGGGTGTATAAGCCGCTGGGTTGGGGGTGTATAACCCGCTGTGTGGGGTGTATAACCTGCTGGGTTGGGGGTGTCTAACCCGCTGGGTCGGGGGTGTATATCCCGCCGGGTCTGGGGTGTATAACCCGCTGGGTCTGCGTCAAGGGTGTATAACCGGCTGGGTCGGGGGTTTATAACTCGCTGGTTCGGGGGGTGTATAACCCGCTGGGTCGGGGTGTATAACCCGCTGGGTCGGGAGTGTATAACCCTCTGGGTCGGGAGTGTATAACCCGCTGGGTCGGGGTATATAACCCGCTGGGTCGGGGTGTATAACCCGCTGGGTCGGGGGTGTATAACCCGATGGGTCGGGGGTGTATAACCTGCTGGGTCGGGGTGTATAACCCGCTGGGTCGGGGTGTATAACCCGCTGGGTCGGGGGAGTCTAACCCGCTGGGTCGGGGTGTATAACACGCTGAGTCGGGGTGTATAACCCACTGGGTCGGGGTGCGTAACCCGCTGGGACGGGGTGTATAACCCGCTGGGACGGGGTGTATAACCCACTGGGTCGGGGTGTATAACAGCTGGGTCGGGGTGTATAACCCACTGGGTCGGGGTGCATAACCCGCTGGGACGGGGTGTATAACCCACTGGGTCGGGGTGTATAACACGCTGGGTCGGGTGTGTCTAACCCACTGGGTCGGGGTGCATAACCCGCTGGGACGGGGTGTATAACCCACTGGGTCGGGGTGTATAACCCGCTGGGTCGGGGGAGTCTAACCCGCTGGGTCGGGGTGTATAACACGCTGAGTCGGGGTGTATAACCCACTGGGTCGGGGTGCGTAACCCGCTGGGACGGGGTGTATAACCCGCTGGGACGGGGTGTATAACCCACTGGGTCGGGGTGTATAACACGCTGGGTCGGGGTGTATAACCCACTGGGTCGGGGTGCATAACCCGCTGGGGCGGGGTGTATAACCCACTGGGTCGGGGTGTATAACACGCTGGGTCGGGTGTGTCTAACCCACTGGGTCGGGGTGTATAACCCGCTGGGACGGGGTGTATAATCCACTGGGTCGGGGTGCATAACCCGCTGGGACGGGGTGTATAACCCACTGGGTCGGGGTGCATAACCCGCTGGGTCGGGGTGTATAACCCACTGGGTCGGGGTGCATAACCCGCTGGGTCGGGGTGTATAACCCACTGGGTCGGGGTGCATAACCCGCTGGGATGGGGTGTATAACCCACTGGGTCGGGGTGTATAACACGCTGGGTCGGGTGTGTCTAACCCACTGGGTCGGGAGAGTCTAACCCGCTGGGTCGGGGTGTATAACACGCTGGGTCGGGGTGTATAACCCGCTGGGTCGGGGTGTCTAACCCTCTGGGTCGGGGTGTATAACCCAGTGGGTCGGGGGTGTATAACCCGCTGGGTCGGGGTGTATAACCCGCTGGGTCGGGGTGTACAACCCGCTGAGTCAGGGTGTATAACCCGCTGGGTCGGGGTGTCTAACCCGCTGGGTCGGGGTGTATAACCCTCTGGGTCGGGGTGTATAACCCGCTGGGTCGGGGTGTATAACCCGCTGGGTCGGGGTGTATAACCCTCTGGGTCGGGGTGTATAACCCGCTGGGTCGGGGTGTCTAACCCGCTGGGTCGGGGTGTATAACGCTCTGGGTCGGGGTGTATAACCCGCTGGGTCGGGGTGTATAACCAGCTGAGTCAGGGTGTATAACCCGCTGGGTCGGGGTGTCTAACCCGATGGGTCGGGGGTGTATAACCCGCTGGGTCGGGGTGTATAACCCGCTGGGTCGGGGTGTATAACCCGCTGGGTCGGGGGTGTATTACCCGCTGGGTCCGGGTGTATAACCCGCTGCGTTGGGCGTGTCTAACCCGCTAGGTCTGGGTCGCGGGTGTATAACCCGCTGGGTCGGGGTGTAATACCCGCTGGGTCGGGGTGTATAACCCTCTGGGTCGGGGTGTACAACCTGCTGGGTCGGGGGTGTCTAACCCGCTGGGTCGGGGGTGTATAACCCGCTGGATTGTGGGTGTATAACCCGCTGTGTTGGGGTGTATAACCCTCTGGGTCGGGGTGTATAACCCAGTGGGTCGGGGGTGTATAACCCGCTGGGCCGGGGGTGTATAACCCACTGGATTGTGGGTGTATAACCCGCTGGGTCGGGGTGTATAACCCTCTGGGTCGGGGTGTATAACCCAGTGGGTCGGGGGTGTATAACCCGCTGGGTCGGGGGCGTATAACCCGCTGGGTCGGGGTGTATAACCCAGTGGGTCGGGGGTTTATAACCCGCTGGGTCGGGGTGTATAACCCTCTGGGTCGGGGTGTATAACCCGCTGGGTCGGGGTGTATAACCCGCTGGGTCGGGGTGTATAACCCTCTGGGTCGGGGTGTATAACCCGCTGGGTCGGGGTGTATAACCCGCTGGGTCGGGGTGTATAACCCGCTGGGTCGGGGTGTATAACCCGCTGGGTCGGGGTGTATAACCCGCTGGGTCGGGGTGTATAACCCGCTGGGTCGGGGGTGTATTACCCGCTGGGTCCGGGTGTATAACCCGCTGCGTTGGGCGTGTCTAACCCGCTAGGTCTGGGTCGCGGGTGTATAACCCGCTGGGTCGGGGTGTAATACCCGTTGGGTCGGGGTGTATAGCCCGCTGGGTCGGGGGTGTATTACCCGCTGGGTCGGGGTGTATAACCCTCTGGGTCGGGGTGTATAACCCACTGGGTCGGGGTGTATAACACGCTGGGTCGGGTGTGTCTAACCCACTGAGTCGGGGTGTATAACCCGCTGGGTCGGGGGTGTCTAACACGCTGGGTCGGGGGTGAATAACCCGCTGGGTCGGGGTGTATAACACGCTGGGTCGGGGTGTATAACCCGCTGGGTCGGGGTGTCTAACCCTCTGGGTCGGGGTGTATAACCCAGTGGGTCGGGGGTGTATAACCCGCTGGGTCGGGGTGTATAACCCGCTGGGTCGGGGTGTACAAACCGCTGAGTCAGGGTGTATAACCCGCTGGGTCGGGGTGTCTAACCCGCTGGGTCGGGGTGTATAACCCTCTGGGTCGGGGTGTATAACCCGCTGGGTCGGGGTGTATAACCCGCTGGGTCGGGGTGTATAACCCTCTGGGTCGGGGTGTATAACCCGCTGGGTCGGGGTGTCTAACGAGCTGGGTCGGGGTGTATAACGCTCTGGGTCGGGGTGTATAACCCGCTGGGTCGGGGTGTATAACCAGCTGAGTCAGGGTGTATAACCCGCTGGGTCGGGGTGTCTAACCCGATGGGTCGGGGGTGTATAACCCGCTGGGTCGGGGTGTATAACCCGCTGGGTCGGGGTGTATAACCCGCTGGGTCGGGGGTGTATTACCCGCTGGGTCCGGGTGTATAACCCGCTGCGTTGGGCGTGTCTAACCCGCTAGGTCTGGGTCGCGGGTGTATAACCCGCTGGGTCGGGGTGTAATACCCGCTGGGTCGGGGTGTATAGCCCGCTGGTTCGGGGGTGTATTACCCGCTGGGTCGGGGTGTATAACCCTCTGGGTCGGGGTGTACAACCTGCTGGGTCGGGGGTGTCTAACCCGCTGGGTCGGGGGTGTATAACCCGCTGGATTGTGGGTGTATAACCCGCTGTGTTGGGGTGTATAACCCTCTGGGTCGGGGTGTATAACCCAGTGGGTCGGGGGTGTATAACCCGCTGGGCCGGGGGTGTATAACCCACTGGATTGTGGGTGTATAACCCGCTGGGTCGGGGTGTATAACCCTCTGGGTCGGGGTGTATAACCCAGTGGGTCGGGGGTGTATAACCCGCTGGGTCGGGGGCGTATAACCCGCTGGGTCGGGGTGTATAACCCAGTGGGTCGGGGGTTTATAACCCGCTGGGTCGGGGTGTATAACCCGCTGGGTCGGGGTGTATAACCCGCTGGGTCGGGGTGTATTACCCGCTGGGTCGGGGTGTATAACCCGCTGCGTTGGGCGTGTCTAACCCGCTAGGTCTGGGTCGCGGGTGTATAACCCGCTGGGTCGGGGTGTATTACCCGCTGGGTCGGGGTGTATTACCCGCTGGGTCGGGGGTGTATTAACCGCTGGGTCGGGGTGTATTACCCGCTGGTTCGGGGTGTATAACCCTCTGGGTCGGGGTGTACAACCTGCTGGGTCGGGGTGTATAACCCTCTGGGTCGGGGTGTATAAGCCAGTGGGTCGGGGGCATATAACCCGCTGGGTCGGGGTGTATAACTCTCTGGGTCGGGGTGTACAACCTGCTGGGTTGGGGGTGTATAACCCGCTGTGTTGGGGTGTATAACCCTCTGGGTCGGGGTGTATAACCCAGTGGGTCGGGGGTGTATATCCCGCTGGGCCGGGGGTGTATAACCCGCTGGATTGTGGGTGTATAACCCGCTGGGTCGGGGTGTATAACCCGCTGGGTCGGGGTGTATAACCTGCTGGGTTGGGGGTGTATAACCCGCTGGGTCGGGGTCAGGGGTGTATAACCCGCCGGGTCGGAAGAGTCTAACCCGCTTGGTGGGGGTGTATAACCCGCTGGGTCAGGGGTGTATAACCGGCTGGGTCGGGGTGTTTTCCTGGCTGGGTTGGGGGTGTATAACCCACTGGGTCGGGGTGTATAACCCGCTGAGTCGGGGTGTATAACCCACTGGGTCGGGATGTATAACCCGCTGGGTTGGGGTGTATAACCCACTAGGTCGGGGTGTATAACCCGCTGGGTCGGGGTGTCTAACCCGCTGGGTCGGGGGTGTATAACCCGCTGGTCGGCGTATTTCTCCCGCTGGGTTTGGGTTGTCTAACCCGCTGGGTCGGGGTCTCTAGCCCGCTGTGTCGGGGATGTATAACCCGCTGGGTCGGGGTGTATAACCCGCTGGGTCGGGGTGTATAACCCGCTGGGTCGGGGGTGTATAACCCGCTGGGTTGGGGTGTATAACCCGCTGTGTTGGGGTGTATAACCTGCTGGGTTGGGGGTGTCTCACCCGGTGGTACGGGGGTGTCTAACCCGCTGGGTCGGGGGTTTATAACTCGCTGGGACGGGGGAGCATAACTCGCTGGGTCGGGGGTGTATAACCCGCGGGGTCTGGGGTGTATAACCCGCTGGGTCTGGGTCAGGGGTGTATAACTGGCTGGGTTGGGAGTTTATAACTCGCTGGTTCGGTGGGTGTATAACCCGCTGGGTTGGGGTGTATAACCCGCTGGGTCGGGGTGTATAACCCGCTGGGTCGGCGTATTTCTCCCGCTGGGCTGGGGTTGTCTAACCCGCTGGGTCGGGGTGTCTAACCCGCTGGGTCGGGGGTGTATAACCCGCTGGGTCGGGGTGTATAACCCGCTGGGTCGGGGCTGTATAACCCGCTGGATTGTGGGTGTATAACCCGCTGGGTCGGGGGTGTATAACCCGCTGGGTCGCGGTGTATAACCCGCTCGGTCGGGGCTGTATAACCCGCTGGATTGTGGGTGTATAACCCGCTGTGCTGGGGTGTATAAACTGCTGGGTTGGGGGTGTCTCACCCGCTGGTACGGGGGTGTCTAACCCGCTGGGTCGGGGGTTTATAACTCACTGGGTCGGGGGTGTATATCCCGCGGGGTCTGGGGTGTATAACCCGCTGGGTCTGGGTCAGGGGTGTATAACCGGCTGTGTCGGGGTGTATAACCCACTGGGTCGGGTGTGTATAACCCACTGGGTCGGGGTGTATAACCCGCTGGGTCGGGTGTGTATAACCCACTGGGTTGGGGTGTATAACCCGCTGGGTCGGGGTGTCTAACCCACTGGGTCGGGTGTGTATAACCCACTAGGTCGGGGTGTATAACCCGCTGGGTCGGGTGTGTATAAACCACTGGGTCGGGGTGTATAACCCGCTGGGTCGGGGGTGTATAACCCGCTGTGTTGGGGTGTATAACCCGCTGGGTCGGGGCTGCAAACCCGCTGGATTGTGGGTGTATAACCCGCTGTGTTGGGGTGTATAACCTGCTGGTTTGGGGGTGTCTCACCTGGTGGTACGGGTGTGTCTAACCCGCTGGGTCGGGGGTTTATAACTCGCTGGGTCGGGGAGTATATCCCGCGGGGTCTGTGGTGTATAACCCGCTGGGTCTGGGTCAGGGGTGTATAACCCGCTTGGTTGGGGTGTATAACCCGCTGGGTTGGGGTGTATAACCCACTGGGTCGGGGTGTATAACCCACTGGGTCAGGGGTGTATAACCCGCTTGGTTGGGGTGTATAACCCGCTGGGTCGGGGTGTATAACCCACTGGGTCGGGGTGTATAACCCGCTGGGTCGGGGTGTCTAACCAACTGAGTCGGGTTGTCTAACCCGCTGGGTCGGGGGTGTATAACCCGCTGTGTTGGGGTGTATAACCTGCTGGGTTCGGGGTGTCTCACCCGGTGGTACGGGGGTGTCTAACACGCTGGGTCGGGGGTTTATAACTCGCTGGGTCGGGGGAGCATAACTCGCTGGGTCGGGGGTGTATAACCCGCTGGGTCTGGGGTGTATAAGCCGCTGGGTCTGGGTCAGGGGTGTATAACCGGCTGGGTTGGGGGTTTATAACTCGCTGGTTCGGTGGGTGTATAACCCGCTGGGTTGGGGTGTATAACCCGCTGGGTCGGGGTGTATAACCCGCTGGGTCGGCGTATTTCTCCCGCTGGGTTGGGGTTGTCTAACCCGCTGGGTCGGTGTGTCTAACCCGCTGGGTCGGGGGTGTATAACCCGCTGGGTCGGGATGTATAACCCGCTGGGTCGGGGCTGTATAACCCGCTGGATTGTGGGTGTATAACCCGCTGTGTTGGGGTGTATAACCTGCTGGGTTGGGGGTGTCTCACCCGGTGGTACGGGGATGTCTAACCCGCTGGGTCGGGGGTTTATAACTCGCTGGGTCGGGGGAGTATAACTCGCTGGGTCGGGGGTGTATATCCCGCAGGGTCTGGGGTGTATAACCCGCGGGGTCTGGGTCAGGGGTGTATAACCGGCTGGGTTGGGGGTTTATAACTCGCTCGTTCGGGGGGTGTATAACCCGCTGGGTTGGGGTGTATAATCCGCTGGTCGGGGTTTATAACCCACTGGGTCGGGTGTGTATAACCCACTGGGTCGGGGTGTATAACCCGCTGGGTCGGGTGTGTATAACCCACTGGGTTGGGGTGTATAACCCGCTGGGTCGGGGTGTCTAACCCACTGGGTCGGGTGTGTATAACCCACTAGGTCGGGGTGTATAACCCGCTGGGTTGGGTGTGTATAACCCACTGGGTCGGGGTGTATAATCCGCTGGGTCGGGGTGTCTAACCCGCTGGGTCGGGGGTGTATAACCCGCTGTGTTGCGGTGTATAACCCGCTGGGTCGGGGCTGTATAACCCGCTGGATTGTGGGTGTATAACCCGCTGTGTTGGGGTGTATAACCTGCTGGGTTGGGGGTGTCTCACCCGGTGGTACGGGTTTGTCTAACCCGCTGGGTCGGGGGTTTATAACTCGCTGGGTCGGGGGAGTATATCCCGCGGGGTCTGGGGTGTATAACCCGCTGGGTCTGGGTCAGGGGTGTATAACCCGCTTGGTTGGGGTGTATAACCCGCTGGGTCGGGGTGTATAACCCACTGGGTCGGGATGTATAACCCGCTGGGTCGGGGTGTCTAACCCACTGGGTCGGGTTGTCTCACCCGCTGGGTCGGGGGTGTATAACCCGCTGGGTCGGGGGTGTATAAGCCGCTGGGTTGGGGGTGTATAACCCGCTGTGTGGGGTGTATAACCTGCTGGGTTGGGGGTGTCTAACCCGCTGGGTCGGGGGTGTATATCCCGCCGGGTCTGGGGTGTATAACCCGCTGGGTCTGCGTCAAGGGTGTATAACCGGCTGGGTCGGGGGTTTATAACTCGCTGGTTCGGGGGGTGTATAACCCGCTGGGTCGGGGTGTATAACCCGCTGGGTCGGGAGTGTATAACCCTCTGGGTCGGGAGTGTATAACCCGCTGGGTCGGGGTATATAACCCGCTGGGTCGGGGTGTATAACCCGCTGGGTCGGGGGTGTATAACCCGATGGGTCGGGGGTGTATAACCTGCTGGGTCGGGGTGTATAACCCGCTGGGTCGGGGTGTATAACCCGCTGGGTCGGGGGAGTCTAACCCGCTGGGTCGGGGTGTATAACACGCTGAGTCGGGGTGTATAACCCACTGGGTCGGGGTGCGTAACCCGCTGGGACGGGGTGTATAACCCGCTGGGACGGGGTGTATAACCCACTGGGTCGGGGTGTATAACAGCTGGGTCGGGGTGTATAACCCACTGGGTCGGGGTGCATAACCCGCTGGGACGGGGTGTATAACCCACTGGGTCGGGGTGTATAACACGCTGGGTCGGGTGTGTCTAACCCACTGGGTCGGGGTGCATAACCCGCTGGGACGGGGTGTATAACCCACTGGGTCGGGTGTGTCTAACCCACTGGGTCGGGGGAGTCTAACCCGCTGGGTCGGGGTGTATAACACGCTGAGTCGGGGTGTATAACCCACTGGGTCGGGGTGCATAACCCGCTGGGACGGGGTGTATAACCCACTGGGTCGGGGTGTATAACACGCTGGGTCGGGTGTGTCTAACCCACTGAGTCGGGGTGTATAACCCGCTGGGTCGGGGGTGTCTAACACGCTGGGTCGGGGGTGAATAACCCGCTGGGTCGGGGTGTATAACACGCTGGGTCGGGGTGTATAACCCGCTGGGTCGGGGTGTCTAACCCTCTGGGTCGGGGTGTATAACCCAGTGGGTCGGGGGTGTATAACCCGCTGGGTCGGGGTGTATAACCCGCTGGGTCGGGGTGTACAACCCGCTGAGTCAGGGTGTATAACCCGCTGGGTCGGGGTGTCTAACCCGCTGGGTCGGGGTGTATAACCCTCTGGGTCGGGGTGTATAACCCGCTGGGTCGGGGTGTATAACCCGCTGGGTCGGGGTGTATAACCCTCTGGGTCGGGGTGTATAACCCGCTGGGTCGGGGTGTCTAACCCGCTGGGTCGGGGTGTATAACGCTCTGGGTCGGGGTGTATAACCCGCTGGGTCGGGGTGTATAACCAGCTGAGTCAGGGTGTATAACCCGCTGGGTCGGGGTGTCTAACCCGATGGGTCGGGGGTGTATAACCCGCTGGGTCGGGGTGTATAACCCGCTGGGTCGGGGTGTATAACCTGCTGGGTCGGGGGTGTATTACCCGCTGGGTCCGGGTGTATAACCCGCTGCGTTGGGCGTGTCTAACCCGCTAGGTCTGGGTCGCGGGTGTATAACCCGCTGGGTCGGGGTGTAATACCCGCTGGGTCGGGGTGTATAACCCGCTGGGTCGGGGGTGTATTACCCGCTGGGTCGGGGTGTATAACCCTCTGGGTCGGGGTGTACAACCTGCTGGGTCGGGGGTGTCTAACCCGCTGGGTCGGGGGTGTATAACCCGCTGGATTGTGGGTGTATAACCCGCTGTGTTGGGGTGTATAACCCTCTGGGTCGGGGTGTATAACCCAGTGGGTCGGGGGTGTATAACCCGCTGGGCCGGGGGTGTATAACCCACTGGATTGTGGGTGTATAACCCGCTGGGTCGGGGTGTATAACCCTCTGGGTCGGGGTGTATAACCCAGTGGGTCGGGGGTGTATAACCCGCTGGGTCGGGGGCGTATAACCCGCTGGGTCGGGGTGTATAACCCAGTGGGTCGGGGGTTTATAACCCGCTGGGTCGGGGTGTATAACCCTCTGGGTCGGGGTGTATAACCCGCTGGGTCGGGGTGTATAACCCGCTGGGTCGGGGTGTCTAACCCGCTGGGTCGGGGTGTATAACGCTCTGGGTCGGGGTGTATAACCCGCTGGGTCGGGGTGTATAACCAGCTGAGTCAGGGTGTATAACCCGCTGGGTCGGGGTGTCTAACCCGATGGGTCGGGGGTGTATAACCCGCTGGGTCGGGGTGTATAACCCGCTGGGTCGGGGTGTATAACCCGCTGGGTCGGGGGTGTATTACCCGCTGGGTCCGGGTGTATAACCCGCTGCGTTGGGCGTGTCTAACCCGCTAGGTCTGGGTCGCGGGTGTATAACCCGCTGGGTCGGGGTGTAATACCCGTTGGGTCGGGGTGTATAGCCCGCTGGGTCGGGGGTGTATTACCCGCTGGGTCGGGGTGTATAACCCTCTGGGTCGGGGTGTATAACCCACTGGGTCGGGGTGTATAACACGCTGGGTCGGGTGTGTCTAACCCACTGAGTCGGGGTGTATAACCCGCTGGGTCAGGGGTGTCTAACACGCTGGGTCGGGGGTGAATAACCCGCTGGGTCGGGGTGTATAACACGCTGGGTCGGGGTGTATAACCCGCTGGGTCGGGGTGTCTAACCCTCTGGGTCGGGGTGTATAACCCAGTGGGTCGGGGGTGTATAACCCGCTGGGTCGGGGTGTATAACCCGCTGGGTCGGGGTGTACAACCCGCTGAGTCAGGGTGTATAACCCGCTGGGTCGGGGTGTCTAACCCGCTGGGTCGGGGTGTATAACCCTCTGGGTCGGGGTGTATAACCCGCTGGGTCGGGGTGTATAACCCGCTGGGTCGGGGTGTATAACCCTCTGGGTCGGGGTGTATAACCCGCTGGGTCGGGGTGTCTAACGAGCTGGGTCGGGGTGTATAACGCTCTGGGTCGGGGTGTATAACCCGCTGGGTCGGGGTGTATAACCAGCTGAGTCAGGGTGTATAACCCGCTGGGTCGGGGTGTCTAACCCGATGGGTCGGGGGTGTATAACCCGCTGGGTCGGGGTGTATAACCCGCTGGGTCGGGGTGTATAACCCGCTGGGTCGGGGGTGTATTACCCGCTGGGTCCGGGTGTATAACCCGCTGCGTTGGGCGTGTCTAACCCGCTAGGTCTGGGTCGCGGGTGTATAACCCGCTGGGTCGGGGTGTAATACCCGCTGGGTCGGGGTGTATAGCCCGCTGGGTCGGGGGTGTATTACCCGCTGGGTCGGGGTGTATAACCCTCTGGGTCGGGGTGTACAACCTGCTGGGTCGGGGGTGTCTAACCCGCTGGGTCGGGGGTGTATAACCCGCTGGATTGTGGGTGTATAACCCGCTGTGTTGGGGTGTATAACCCTCTGGGTCGGGGTGTATAACCCAGTGGGTCGGGGGTGTATAACCCGCTGGGCCGGGGGTGTATAACCCACTGGATTGTGGGTGTATAACCCGCTGGGTCGGGGTGTATAACCCTCTGGGTCGGGGTGTATAACCCAGTGGGTCGGGGGTGTATAACCCGCTGGGTCGGGGGCGTATAACCCGCTGGGTCGGGGTGTATAACCCAGTGGGTCGGGGGTTTATAACCCGCTGGGTCGGGGTGTATAACCCGCTGGGTCGGGGTGTATAACCCGCTGGGTCGGGGTGTATTACCCGCTGGGTCGGGGTGTATAACCCGCTGCGTTGGGCGTGTCTAACCCGCTAGGTCTGGGTCGCGGGTGTATAACCCGCTGGGTCGGGGTGTATTACCCGCTGGGTCGGGGTGTATAACCCGCTGGGTCGGGGGTGTATTAACCGCTGGGTCGGGGTGTATTACCCGCTGGTTCGGGGTGTATAACCCTCTGGGTCGGGGTGTACAACCTGCTGGGTCGGGGTGTATAACCCTCTGGGTCGGGGTGTATAAGCCAGTGGGTCGGGGGCATATAACCCGCTGGGTCGGGGTGTATAACTCTCTGGGTCGGGGTGTACAACCTGCTGGGTTGGGGGTGTATAACCCGCTGTGTTGGGGTGTATAACCCTCTGGGTCGGGGTGTATAACCCAGTGGGTCGGGGGTGTATATCCCGCTGGGCCGGGGGTGTATAACCCGCTGGATTGTGGGTGTATAACCCGCTGGGTCGGGGTGTATAACCCGCTGGGTCGGGGTGTATAACCTGCTGGGTTGGGGGTGTATAACCCGCTGGGTCGGGGTCAGGGGTGTATAACCCGCCAGGTCGGAAGAGTCTAACCCGCTTGGTGGGGGTGTATAACCCGCTGGGTCAGGGGTGTATAACCGGCTGGGTCGGGGTGTTTTCCTGGCTGGGTTGGGGGTGTATAACCCGCTGGGTCAGGGGTGTCTAACCCGCTGGGTCGGGGCTGTATAACCCGCTGGATTGTGGGTGTATAACCCGCTGTGTTGGGGTGTATAACCCGCTGGGTCGGGGGTGTATAACCCGCTGTGTTGGGGTGTATAACCTGCTGGGTTGGGGGTGTCTCACCCGGTGGTACGGGGGTGTCTAACCCGCTGGGTCGGGGATTTATAACTCGCTGGGTCGTGGGAGCATAACTCGCTGGGTCGGGGGTGTATAACCCGTGGGGTCTGGGGTGTATAAGCCGCTGGGTCTGGGTCAGGGGTGTATAACCGTCTGGGTTGGGGGTTTATAACTCGCTGGTTCGGTGGGTGTATAACCCGCTGGGTTGGGGTGTATAACCCGCTGGGTCGGCGTATTTCTCCCGCTGGGTTGGGGTTGTCTAACCCGCTGGGTCGGGGTGTCTAACCCGCTGGGTCTTGGGTGTATAACCCGCTGGGTCAGGGTGTATAACCCGCTGGG
Organism: Scyliorhinus torazame; assembly: GCF_047496885.1. Classification (NCBI taxonomy): domain Eukaryota; kingdom Metazoa; phylum Chordata; class Chondrichthyes; order Carcharhiniformes; family Scyliorhinidae; genus Scyliorhinus; species Scyliorhinus torazame. The sequence continues at coordinate 323,764,399 of NC_092711.1, forward strand.
TCGGGGCTGTATAACCCGCTGGATTGTGGGTGTATAACCCGCTGTGTTGGGGTGTATAACCTGCTGGGTTTGGGGTGTCTCACCCGGTGGTACGTGGGTGTCTAACCCACTGGGTCGGGGGTTTATAACTCGCTGGGCGGGGGAGTATAACTCACTGGGTCGGGGGTGTATATCCCGCGGGGTCTGGGGTGTATAACCTGCTGGGTCTGGGTCAGGGGTGTATAACCGGCTGGGTCGGGGGTTTATAACTCACTGGTTCGGGGGGTGTATAACCCGCTGGGTTGGGGTGTATAATCCGCTGGGTCGGGGTGTATAACCCACTGGGTCGGGTGTGTATAACCCACTGGGTCGGGGTGTATAACCCGCTGGGTCGGGTGTGTATAACCCACTGGGTTGGGCTGTATAACCCGCTGGGTCGGGGTGTCTAACCCACTGGGTCGGGTGTGTATAACCCACTAGGTCGGGGTGTATAACCCGCTGGGTCGGGTGTGTATAACCCACTGGGTCGGGGTGTAAAACTCGCTGGGTCGGGGTGTCTAACCCGCTGGGTCGGGGGTGTATAACCCGCTGTGTTGGGGTGTATAACCCGCTGGGTCGGGGCTGCATAACCCGCTGGATTGTGGGTGTATAACCCGCTGTGTTGGGGTGTATAACCTGCTGGGTTGGGGGTGTCTCACCCGGTGGTACGGGTGTGTCTAACCCGCTGGGTCGGCGGTTTATAACTCGCTGGGTCAGGGGTGTATAACCCGCTGGGTCTGGGTCAGGGGTGTATAACCCGCTTGGTTGGGGTGTATAACCCGCTGGGTCGGGGTGTATAACCCACTGGGTCGGGGTGTATAACCCGCTGGGTCGGGGTGTGTAACCAACTGGGTCGGGTTGTCTAACCCGCTGGGTCGGGGGTGTATAACCCGCTGGATTGTGGGTGTATTACCCGCTGTGTTGGGGTGTATACCCGGCCGGGTTGGGGGTGTCGCACCCGGTGGTACGGGGGTGTCTAACCCGCTGGGTCGGGGGTGTATAACCCGCGGGGTCTGGGGTGTATAACCCGCTGGGTCTGGGTCAGGGGTGTATAACTGGCTGGGTTGGGGGTTTATAACTCGCTGGTTCGGTGGGTGTATAACCCGCTGGGTTGGGGTGTATAACCCGCTGGGTCGGGGTGTATAACCCGCTGGGTCGGCGTATTTCTCCCGCTGGGTTGTGGTTGTCTAACCCGCTGGGTCGGGGTGTCTAACCCGCTGGGTTGGGGTGTATAACCCGCTGGGTCGGGGTGTAAAACCCGCTGGGTCGGCGTATTTCTCCCGCTGGGTTGTGGTTGTCTAACCCGCTGGGTTGGGGTGTATAACCCGCTGGGTCGGCGTATTTCTCCCGCTGGGTTGTGGTTGTCTAACCCGCTGGGTCGGGGTGTCTAACCCGCTGGGTCGGGGTGTCTAACCCGCTGGGTCGGGGGGGTATAACCCGCTGGGTCGTGGTGTATAACCCGCTGGGTTGGGGGTGTATAACCCGCTGGGTCGGGGTGTCTAACCCGCTGGGTTGGGGTGTATAACCCGCTGTGTTGGGGTGTATAACCCGCTGTGTTGCGGTGTATAACCTGCTGGGTTGGGGGTGTCTCACCCGGTGGTACGGGGGTGTCTAACCCGCTGGGTCGGGGGTTTATAACTCGCTGGGTCGGGGGAGTAAAACTCGCTGGTTCGTGGGGTGTATAACACGCTGGGTCGGGTTGTATAATCCGCTGGGTCGGGGTGTATTAACTACTGGGTCGGGTGTGTATTACCCACTGGGTCGGGGTGTATAATCCGCTGGGTCGGGGTGTCTAACCCACTGGGTCGGGTGTGTATAACCCACTAGGTCGGGGTGTATAACCCGCTGGGTCGGGTGTGTATAACCCACTGGGTCGGGGTGTATAACCCGCTGGGTCGGGGTGTCTAACCCGCTGGGTCGGGGGTGTATAACCCGCTGGTCGGCGTATTTCTCCCGCTGGGTTTGGGTTGTCTAACCCGCTGGGTCGGGGTCTCTAGCCCGCTGTGTCGGGGATGTATAACCCGCTGGGTCGGGGGGGTATAACCCGCTGGGTCGTGGTGTATAACCCGCTGGGTTGGGGGTGTATAGCCCGCTGTGTTGGGGTGTATAACCCGCTGTGTCGGGGCTGTATAACCCGCTGGATTGTGGGTGTATAACCCGCTGTGTTGGGGTGTATAACCCGCTGTGTTGGGGTGTATAACCTGCTGGGTTGGGGGTGTCTCACCCGGTGGTACGGGGGTGTCTAACCCGCTGGGTTGGGGGTTTATAACTCGCTGGGTCGGGGGAGTAAAACTCGCTGGTTCGGGGGGTGTATAACACGCTGGGTCGGGGTGTATAATCCGCTGGGTCGGGGTGTATTGCCTACTGGGTCGGGTGTGTATTACCCACTGGGTCGGGGTGTATAATCCGCTGGGTCGGGGTGTATTAACTACTGGGTCGGGTGTGTATTACCCACTGGGTCGGGATGTATAACCCGCTGGGTCGGGGTGTCTAACCCACTGGGTCGGGTGTGTATAACCCACTAGGTCGGGGTGTATAACCCGCTGGGTCGGGTGTGTATAACCCACTGGGTCGGGATGTATAACCCGCTGGGTCGGGGTGTCTAACCCACTGGGTCGGGGTCTCTAGCCCGCTGTGTCGGGGATGTATAACCCGCTGGGTCGGGGTGTATAACCCGCTGGATCGGGGGTGTATAACCCGCTGGGTTGGGGTGTATAACCCGCTGTGTTGGGGTGTATAACCTGCTGGGTTGGGGGTGTCTCACCCGGTGGTACGGGGGTGTCTAACCCGCTGGGTCGGGGGTTTATAACTCGCTGGGTCGGGGGAGCATAACTCGCTGGGTCGGGGTGTATAACCCACTGGGTCGGGGTGTATAACCCGCTGGGTCGGGGTGTCTAACCCGCTGGGTCGGGTTGTCTAACCCGCTGGGTCGGGGGTGTATAACCCGCTGTGTTGGGGTGTATAACCTGCTGGGTTGGGGGTGTCTCACCCGGTGGTACGGGGGTGTCTAACCCGCTGGGTCGGGGGTTTATAACTCAGTGGGTTGAGGGAGCATAACTCGCTGGGTCGGGGGTGTATAACCCGCTGGGTCTGGGTCAGGGGTGTATAACCGGCTGGGTTGGGGGTTTATAACTCGCTGGTTCGGTGGGTGTATAACCCGTTGGGTTGGGGTGTATAACCCGCTGGGTCGGGGTGTATAACCCGCTGGGTCGGCGTATTTCTCCCGATGGGTTGGGGTTGTCTAACCCGCTGGGTCGGGGTGTCTAACCCGCTGGGTCGGGGGTGTATAACCCGCTGGGTCGGGGTGTATAACCCGCTGGGTCGGGGGTGTATAACCCGCTGGGTTGGGGGTGTATAACCCGCTGTGTTGGGTTGTATAACCCGCTGTGTCGGGGCTGTATAACCCGCTGGATTGTGGGTGTATAACCCGCTGTGTTGGGGTGTATAACCTGCTGGGTTGGGGGTGTCTCACCCGGTGGTACGGGGGTGTCTAACCCGCTGGGTCGGGGGTTTATAACTCGCTGGGTCGGGGGAGTAAAACTCGCTGGTTCGGGGGGTGTATAACACGCTGGGTTGGGGTGTATAATCCGCTGGGTCGGGGTGTATTAACCACTGGGTCGGGTGTGTATAACCCACTGGGTCGGGATGTATAACCCGCTGGGTTGGGGTGTATAACCCACTGGGTCAGGGGTGTATAACCCGCTTGGTTGGGGTGTATAACCCGCTGGGTCGGGGTGTATAACCCACTGGGTCGGGGTGTATAACCCGCTGGGTCGGGGTGTCTAACCAACTGAGTCGGGTTGTCTAACCCGCTGGGTCGGGGGTGTATAACCCGCTGTGTTGGGGTGTATAACCTGCTGGGTTCGGGGTGTCTCACCCGGTGGTACGGGGGTGTCTAACACGCTGGGTCGGGGGTTTATAACTCGCTGGGTCGGGGGAGCATAACTCGCTGGGTCGGGGGTGTATAACCCGCTGGGTCTGGGGTGTATAAGCCGCTGGGTCTGGGTCAGGGGTGTATAACCGGCTGGGTTGGGGGTTTATAACTCGCTGGTTCGGTGGGTGTATAACCCGCTGGGTTGGGGTGTATAACCCGCTGGGTCGGGGTGTATAACCCGCTGGGTCGGCGTATTTCTCCCGCTGGGTTGGGGTTGTCTAACCCGCTGGGTCGGTGTGTCTAACCCGCTGGGTCGGGGGTGTATAACCCGCTGGGTCGGGATGTATAACCCGCTGGGTCGGGGCTGTATAACCCGCTGGATTGTGGGTGTATAACCCGCTGTGTTGGGGTGTATAACCTGCTGGGTTGGGGGTGTCTCACCCGGTGGTACGGGGATGTCTAACCCGCTGGGTCGGGGGTTTATAACTCGCTGGGTCGGGGGAGTATAACTCGCTGGGTCGGGGGTGTATATCCCGCAGGGTCTGGGGTGTATAACCCGCGGGGTCTGGGTCAGGGGTGTATAACCGGCTGGGTTGGGGGTTTATAACTCGCTCGTTCGGGGGGTGTATAACCCGCTGGGTTGGGGTGTATAATCCGCTGGTCGGGGTTTATAACCCACTGGGTCGGGTGTGTATAACCCACTGGGTCGGGGTGTATAACCCGCTGGGTCGGGTGTGTATAACCCACTGGGTTGGGGTGTATAACCCGCTGGGTCGGGGTGTCTAACCCACTGGGTCGGGTGTGTATAACCCACTAGGTCGGGGTGTATAACCCGCTGGGTTGGGTGTGTATAACCCACTGGGTCGGGGTGTATAATCCGCTGGGTCGGGGTGTCTAACCCGCTGGGTCGGGGGTGTATAACCCGCTGTGTTGCGGTGTATAACCCGCTGGGTCGGGGCTGTATAACCCGCTGGATTGTGGGTGTATAACCCGCTGTGTTGGGGTGTATAACCTGCTGGGTTGGGGGTGTCTCACCCGGTGGTACGGGTTTGTCTAACCCGCTGGGTCGGGGGTTTATAACTCGCTGGGTCGGGGGAGTATATCCCGCGGGGTCTGGGGTGTATAACCCGCTGGGTCTGGGTCAGGGGTGTATAACCCGCTTGGTTGGGGTGTATAACCCGCTGGGTCGGGGTGTATAACCCACTGGGTCGGGATGTATAACCCGCTGGGTCGGGGTGTCTAACCCACTGGGTCGGGTTGTCTCACCCGCTGGGTCGGGGGTGTATAACCCGCTGGGTTGGGGTGTATAACCCGCTGGGTCGGGGGTGTATAAGCCGCTGGGTTGGGGGTGTATAACCCGCTGTGTGGGGTGTATAACCTGCTGGGTTGGGGGTGTCGAACCCGCTGGGTCGGGGGTGTATATCCCGCCGGGTCTGGGGTGTATAACCCGCTGGGTCTGCGTCAAGGGTGTATAACCGGCTGGGTCGGGGGTTTATAACTCGCTGGTTCGGGGGGTGTATAACCCGCTGGGTCGGGGTGTATAACCCGCTGGGTCGGGAGTGTATAACCCTCTGGGTCGGGAGTGTATAACCCGCTGGGTCGGGGTATATAACCCGCTGGGTCGGGGTGTATAACCCGCTGGGTCGGGGGTGTATAACCCGATGGGTCGGGGGTGTATAACCTGCTGGGTCGGGGTGTATAACCCGCTGGGTCGGGGTGTATAACCCGCTGGGTCGGGGGAGTCTAACCCGCTGGGTCGGGGTGTATAACACGCTGAGTCGGGGTGTATAACCCACTGGATTGTGGGTGTATAACCCGCTGGGTCGGGGTGTATAACCCTCTGGGTCGGGGTGTATAACCCAGTGGGTCGGGGGTGTATAACCCGCTGGGTCGGGGGCGTATAACCCGCTGGGTCGGGGTGTATAACCCAGTGGGTCGGGGGTTTATAACCCGCTGGGTCAGGGTGTAAAACCCTCTGGGTCGGGGTGTATAACCCGCTGGGTCGGGGTGTATAACCCGCTGGGTCGGGGTGTATAACCCGCTGGGTCGGGGTGTATAACCCTCTGGGTCGGGGTGTATAACCCGCTGGGTCGGGGTGTCTAACCCGCTGGGTCGGGGTGTATAACCCGCTGGGTCGGGGTGTATAACGCTCTGGGTCGGGGTGTATAACCCGCTGAGTCAGGGTGTATAACCCGCTGGGTCGGGGTGTCTAACCCGATGGGTCGGGGGTGTATAACCCGCTGGGTCGGGGTGTATAACCCGCTGGGTCGGGGTGTATAACCCGCTGGGTCGGGGGTGTATTACCCGCTGGGTCCGGGTGTATAACCCGCTGCGTTGGGCGTGTCTAACCCGCTAGGTCTGGGTCGCGGGTGTATAACCCGCTGGGTCGGGGTGTAATACCCGTTGGGTCGGGGTGTATAGCCCGCTGGGTCGGGGGTGTATTACCCGCTGGGTCGGGGTGTATAACCCTCTGGGTCGGGGTGTATAACCCACTGGGTCGGGGTGTATAACACGCTGGGTCGGGTGTGTCTAACCCACTGAGTCGGGGTGTATAACCCGCTGGGTCGGGGGTGTCTAATACGCTGGGTCGGGGGTGAATAACCCGCTGGGTCGGGGTGTATAACACGCTGGGTCGGGGTGTATAACCCGCTGGGTCGGGGTGTCTAACCCTCTGGGTCGGGGTGTATAACCCAGTGGGTCGGGGGTGTATAACCCGCTGGGTCGGGGTGTATAACCCGCTGGGTCGGGGTGTACAACCCGCTGAGTCAGGGTGTATAACCCGCTGGGTCGGGGTGTCTAACCCGCTGGGTCGGGGTGTCTAACCCTCTGGGTCGGGGTGTATAACCAGTGGGTCGGGGGTGTATAACCCGCTGGGTCGGGGTGTATAACCCGCTGGGTCGGGGTGTACAACCCGCTGAGTCAGGGTGTATAACCCGCTGGGTCGGGGTGTCTAACCCGCTGGGTCGGGGTGTATAACCCTCTGGGTCGGGGTGTATAACCCGCTGGGTCGGGGTGTATAACCCTCTGGGTCGGGGTGTATAACCCGCTGGGTCGGGGTGTCTAACGAGCTGGGTCGGGGTGTATAACGCTCTGGGTCGGGGTGTATAACCCGCTGGGTCGGGGTGTATAACCAGCTGAGTCAGGGTGTATAACCCGCTGGGTCGGGGTGTCTAACCCGATGGGTCGGGGGTGTATAACCCGCTGGGTCGGGGTGTATAACCCGCTGGGTCGGGGTGTATAACCCGCTGGGTCGGGGGTGTATTACCCGCTGGGTCCGGGTGTATAACCCGCTGCGTTGGGCGTGTCTAACCCGCTAGGTCTGGGTCGCGGGTGTATAACCCGCTGGGTCGGGGTGTAATACCCGCTGGGTCGGGGTGTATAGCCCGCTGGGTCGGGGGTGTATTACCCGCTGGGTCGGGGTGTATAACCCTCTGGGTCGGGGTGTACAACCTGCTGGGTCGGGGGTGTCTAACCCGCTGGGTCGGGGGTGTATAACCCGCTGGATTGTGGGTGTATAACCCGCTGTGTTGGGGTGTATAACCCTCTGGGTCGGGGTGTATAACCCAGTGGGTCGGGGGTGTATAACCCGCTGGGCCGGGGGTGTATAACCCACTGGATTGTGGGTGTATAACCCGCTGGGTCGGGGTGTATAACCCTCTGGGTCGGGGGTGTATAACCCGCTGGGTCGGGGGTGTATAACCCACTGGATTGTGGGTGTATAACCCGCTGGGTCGGGGTGTATAACCCTCTGGGTCGGGGGTGTATAACCCAGTGGGTCGGGGGTGTATAACCCGCTGGGTCGGGGGCGTATAACCCGCTGGGTCGGGGTGTATAACCCAGTGGGTCGGGGGTTTATAACCCGCTGGGTCGGGGTGTATAACCCGCTGGGTCGGGGTGTATAACCCGCTGGGTCGGGGTGTATTACCCGCTGGGTCGGGGTGTATAACCCGCTGCGTTGGGCGTGTCTAACCCGCTAGGTCTGGGTCGCGGGTGTATAACCCGCTGGGTCGGGGTGTATTACCCGCTGGGTCGGGGTGTATAACCCGCTGGGTCGGGGGTGTATTAACCGCTGGGTCGGGGTGTATTACCCGCTGGTTCGGGGTGTATAACCCTCTGGGTCGGGGTGTACAACCTGCTGGGTCGGGGTGTATAACCCTCTGGGTCGGGGTGTATAAGCCAGTGGGTCGGGGGCATATAACCCGCTGGGTCGGGGTGTATAACTCTCTGGGTCGGGGTGTACAACCTGCTGGGTTGGGGGTGTATAACCCGCTGTGTTGGGGTGTATAACCCTCTGGGTCGGGGTGTATAACCCAGTGGGTCGGGGGTGTATATCCCGCTGGGCCGGGGGTGTATAACCCGCTGGATTGTGGGTGTATAACCCGCTGGGTCGGGGTGTATAACCCGCTGGGTCGGGGTGTATAACCTGCTGGGTTGGGGGTGTATAACCCGCTGGGTCGGGGTCAGGGGTGTATAACCCGCCGGGTCGGAAGAGTCTAACCCGCTTGGTGGGGGTGTATAACCCGCTGGGTCAGGGGTGTATAACCGGCTGGGTCGGGGTGTTTTCCTGGCTGGGTTGGGGGTGTATAACCCGCTGGGTCAGGGGTGTCTAACCCGCTGGGTCGGGGCTGTATAACCCGCTGGATTGTGGGTGTATAACCCGCTGTGTTGGGGTGTATAACCCGCTGGGTCGGGGGTGTATAACCCGCTGTGTTGGGGTGTATAACCTGCTGGGTTGGGGGTGTCTCACCCGGTGGTACGGGGGTGTCTAACCCGCTGGGTCGGGGATTTATAACTCGCTGGGTCGTGGGAGCATAACTCGCTGGGTCGGGGGTGTATAACCCGTGGGGTCTGGGGTGTATAAGCCGCTGGGTCTGGGTCAGGGGTGTATAACCGTCTGGGTTGGGGGTTTATAACTCGCTGGTTCGGTGGGTGTATAACCTGCTGGGTTGGGGTGTATAACCCGCTGGGTCGGCGTATTTCTCCCGCTGGGTTGGGGTTGTCTAACCCGCTGGGTCGGGGTGTCTAACCCGCTGGGTCTTGGGTGTATAACCCGCTGGGTCAGGGTGTATAACCCGCTGGGTCGGGGCTGTATAACCCGCTGGATTGTGGGTGTATAACCCGCTGTGTTGGGGTGTATAACCTGCTGGGTTTGGGGTGTCTCACCCGGTGGTACGTGGGTGTCTAACCCACTGGGTCGGGGGTTTATAACTCGCTGGGCGGGGGAGTATAACTCACTGGGTCGGGGGTGTATATCCCGCGGGGTCTGGGGTGTATAACCTGCTGGGTCTGGGTCAGGGGTGTATAACCGGCTGGGTCGGGGGTTTATAACTCACTGGTTCGGGGGGTGTATAACCCGCTGGGTTGGGGTGTATAATCCGCTGGGTCGGGGTGTATAACCCACTGGGTCGGGTGTGTATAACCCACTGGGTCGGGGTGTATAACCCGCTGGGTCGGGTGTGTATAACCCACTGGGTTGGGCTGTATAACCCGCTGGGTCGGGGTGTCTAACCCACTGGGTCGGGTGTGTATAACCCACTAGGTCGGGGTGTATAACCCGCTGGGTCGGGTGTGTATAACCCACTGGGTCGGGGTGTAAAACTCGCTGGGTCGGGGTGTCTAACCCGCTGGGTCGGGGGTGTATAACCCGCTGTGTTGGGGTGTATAACCCGCTGGGTCGGGGCTGCATAACCCGCTGGATTGTGGGTGTATAACCCGCTGTGTTGGGGTGTATAACCTGCTGGGTTGGGGGTGTCTCACCCGGTGGTACGGGTGTGTCTAACCCGCTGGGTCGGCGGTTTATAACTCGCTGGGTCAGGGGTGTATAACCCGCTGGGTCTGGGTCAGGGGTGTATAACCCGCTTGGTTGGGGTGTATAACCCGCTGGGTCGGGGTGTATAACCCACTGGGTCGGGGTGTATAACCCGCTGGGTCGGGGTGTGTAACCAACTGGGTCGGGTTGTCTAACCCGCTGGGTCGGGGGTGTATAACCCGCTGGATTGTGGGTGTATTACCCGCTGTGTTGGGGTGTATACCCGGCCGGGTTGGGGGTGTCGCACCCGGTGGTACGGGGGTGTCTAACCCGCTGGGTCGGGGGTGTATAACCCGCGGGGTCTGGGGTGTATAACCCGCTGGGTCTGGGTCAGGGGTGTATAACTGGCTGGGTTGGGGGTTTATAACTCGCTGGTTCGGTGGGTGTATAACCCGCTGGGTTGGGGTGTATAACCCGCTGGGTCGGGGTGTATAACCCGCTGGGTCGGCGTATTTCTCCCGCTGGGTTGTGGTTGTCTAACCCGCTGGGTCGGGGTGTCTAACCCGCTGGGTTGGGGTGTATAACCCGCTGGGTCGGGGTGTAAAACCCGCTGGGTCGGCGTATTTCTCCCGCTGGGTTGTGGTTGTCTAACCCGCTGGGTTGGGGTGTATAACCCGCTGGGTCGGCGTATTTCTCCCGCTGGGTTGTGGTTGTCTAACCCGCTGGGTCGGGGTGTCTAATCCGCTGGGTCGGGGTGTCTAACCCGCTGGGTCGGGGGGGTATAACCCGCTGGGTCGTGGTGTATAACCCGCTGGGTTGGGGGTGTATAACCCGCTGGGTCGGGGTGTCTAACCCGCTGGGTTGGGGTGTATAACCCGCTGTGTTGGGGTGTATAACCCGCTGTGTTGCGGTGTATAACCTGCTGGGTTGGGGGTGTCTCACCCGGTGGTACGGGGGTGTCTAACCCGCTGGGTCGGGGGTTTATAACTCGCTGGGTCGGGGGAGTAAAACTCGCTGGTTCGTGGGGTGTATAACACGCTGGGTCGGGTTGTATAATCCGCTGGGTCGGGGTGTATTAACTACTGGGTCGGGTGTGTATTACCCACTGGGTCGGGGTGTATAATCCGCTGGGTCGGGGTGTCTAACCCACTGGGTCGGGTGTGTATAACCCACTAGGTCGGGGTGTATAACCCGCTGGGTCGGGTGTGTATAACCCACTGGGTCGGGGTGTATAACCCGCTGGGTCGGGGTGTCTAACCCGCTGGGTCGGGGGTGTATAACCCGCTGGTCGGCGTATTTCTCCCGCTGGGTTTGGGTTGTCTAACCCGCTGGGTCGGGGTCTCTAGCCCGCTGTGTCGGGGATGTATAACCCGCTGGGTCGGGGGGGTATAACCCGCTGGGTCGTGGTGTATAACCCGCTGGGTTGGGGGTGTATAACCCGCTGTGTTGGGGTGTATAACCCGCTGTGTCGGGGCTGTATAACCCGCTGGATTGTGGGTGTATAACCCGCTGTGTTGGGGTGTATAACCCGCTGTGTTGGGGTGTATAACCTGCTGGGTTGGGGGTGTCTCACCCGGTGGTACGGGGGTGTCTAACCCGCTGGGTTGGGGGTTTATAACTCGCTGGGTCGGGGGAGTAAAACTCGCTGGTTCGGGGGGTGTATAACACGCTGGGTCGGGGTGTATAATCCGCTGGGTCGGGGTGTATTGCCTACTGGGTCGGGTGTGTATTACCCACTGGGTCGGGGTGTATAATCCGCTGGGTCGGGGTGTATTAACTACTGGGTCGGGTGTGTATTACCCACTGGGTCGGGATGTATAACCCGCTGGGTCGGGGTGTCTAACCCACTGGGTCGGGTGTGTATAACCCACTAGGTCGGGGTGTATAACCCGCTGGGTCGGGTGTGTATAACCCACTGGGTCGGGATGTATAACCCGCTGGGTCGGGGTGTCTAACCCACTGGGTCGGGGTCTCTAGCCCGCTGTGTCGGGGATGTATAACCCGCTGGGTCGGGGTGTATAACCCGCTGGATCGGGGGTGTATAACCCGCTGGGTTGGGGTGTATAACCCGCTGTGTTGGGGTGTATAACCTGCTGGGTTGGGGGTGTCTCACCCGGTGGTATGGGGGTGTCTAACCCGCTGGGTCGGGGGTTTATAACTCGCTGGGTCGGGGGAGCATAACTCGCTGGGTCGGGGTGTATAACCCACTGGGTCGGGGTGTATAACCCGCTGGGTCGGGGTGTCTAACCCGCTGGGTCGGGTTGTCTAACCCGCTGGGTCGGGGGTGTATAACCCGCTGTGTTGGGGTGTATAACCTGCTGGGTTGGGGGTGTCTCACCCGGTGGTACGGGGGTGTCTAACCCGCTGGGTCGGGGGTTTATAACTCAGTGGGTTGAGGGAGCATAACTCGCTGGGTCGGGGGTGTATAACCCGCTGGGTCTGGGTCAGGGGTGTATAACCGGCTGGGTTGGGGGTTTATAACTCGCTGGTTCGGTGGGTGTATAACCCGTTGGGTTGGGGTGTATAACCCGCTGGGTCGGGGTGTATAACCCGCTGGGTCGGCGTATTTCTCCCGATGGGTTGGGGTTGTCTAACCCGCTGGGTCGGGGTGTCTAACCCGCTGGGTCGGGGGTGTATAACCCGCTGGGTCGGGGTGTATAACCCGCTGGGTCGGGGGTGTATAACCCGCTGGGTTGGGGGTGTATAACCCGCTGTGTTGGGTTGTATAACCCGCTGTGTCGGGGCTGTATAACCCGCTGGATTGTGGGTGTATAACCCGCTGTGTTGGGGTGTATAACCTGCTGGGTTGGGGGTGTCTCACCCGGTGGTACGGGGGTGTCTAACCCGCTGGGTCGGGGGTTTATAACTCGCTGGGTCGGGGGAGTAAAACTCGCTGGTTCGGGGGGTGTATAACACGCTGGGTTGGGGTGTATAATCCGCTGGGTCGGGGTGTATTAACCACTGGGTCGGGTGTGTATAACCCACTGGGTCGGGATGTATAACCCGCTGGGTTGGGGTGTATAACCCACTAGGTCGGGGTGTATAACCCGCTGGGTCGGTTGTGTATAACCCACTGGGTCGGGGTGTATAATAACCCGCTGGGTCGGGGTGTCTAACCCGCTGGGTCGGGGGTGTATAACCCGCTGGTCGGCGTATTTCTCCCGCTGGGTTTGGGTTGTCTAACCCGCTGGGTCGGGGTCTCTAGCCCGCTGTGTCGGGGATGTATAACCCGCTGGGTCGGGGTGTATAACCCGCTGGGTCGGGGTGTATAACCCGCTGGGTCGGGGGTGTATAACCCGCTGGGTTGGGGTGTATAACCCGCTGTGTTGGGGTGTATAAACCGCTGGGTCGGGGCTGTATAACCCGCCGGATTGTGGGTGTATAACCCGCTGTGTTGGGGTGTATAACCTGCTGTGTTGGGGGTGTCTCACCCGGTGGTACGGGGGTGTCTAACCCGCTGGGTCGGGGGTTTATAACTCGCTGGGACGGGGGAGCATAACTCGCTGGGTCGGGGGTGTATAACCCGCGGGGTCTGGGGTGTATAACCCGCTGGGTCTGGGTCAGGGGTGTATAACTGGCTGGGTTGGGAGTTTATAACTCGCTGGTTCGGTGGGTGTATAACCCGCTGGGTTGGGGTGTATAACCCGCTGGGTCGGGGTGTATAACCCGCTGGGTCGGCGTATTTCTACCGCTGGGCTGGGGTTGTCTAACCCGCTGGGTCGGGGTGTCTAACCCGCTGGGTCGGGGGTGTATAACCCGCTGGGTCGGGGTGTATAACCCGCTGGGTCGGGGCTGTATAACCCGCTGGATTGTGGGTGTATAACCCGCTGTGCTGGGGTGTATAAACTGCTGGGTTGGGGGTGTCTCACCCGCTGGTACGGGGGTGTCTAACCCGCTGGGTCGGGGGTTTATAACTCACTGGGTCGGGGGTGTATATCCCGCGGGGTCTGGGGTGTATAACCCGCTGGGTCTGGGTCAGGGGTGTATAACCGGCTGTGTCGGGGGTTTATAACTCGCTGGTTCGGGGGGTGTATAATCCGCTGGGTCGGGGTGTATAACCCACTGGGTCGGGTGTGTATAACCCACTGGGTCGGGGTGTATAACCCGCTGGGTCGGGTGTGTATAACCCACTGGGTTGGGGTGTATAACCCGCTGGGTCGGGGTGTCTAACCCACTGGGTCGGGTGTGTATAACCCACTAGGTCGGGGTGTATAACCCGCTGGGTCGGGTGTGTATAACCCACTGGGTCGAGGTGTATAACCCGCTGGGTCGGGGGTGTATAACCCGCTGTGTTGGGGTGTATAACCCGCTGGGTCGGGGCTGCAAACCCGCTGGATTGTGGGTGTATAACCCGCTGTGTTGGGGTGTATTACCCGCTGGGTCGGGGTGTCTAACCCACTGGGTCGGGTGTGTATAACCCACTAGGTCGGGGTGTATAACCCGCTGGGTCAGGGGTGTATAACCGGCTGGGTTGGGGGTTTATAACTCGCTGGTTCGGTGGGTGTATAACCCGCTGGGTTGGGGTGTATAACCCGCTGGGTCGGGGTGTATAACCCACTGGGTCGGGGGTGTATAACCCGCTGGGTTGGGGTGTATAACCCGCTGGGTCGGGGGTGTATAACCCGCTGGGTCGGCGTATTTCTCCCGCTGGGTTGGGGTTGTCTAACCCGCTGGGTCGGTGTGTCTAACCCGCTGGGTCGGGGGTGTATAACCCGCTGGGTCGGGGTGTATAACCCGCTGGGTCGGGGCTGTATAACCCGCTGGATTGTGGGTGTATAACCCGCTGTGTTGGGGTGTATAACCTGCTGGGTTGGGGGTGTCTCACCCGGTGGTACGGGGGTGTCTAACCCGCTGGGTCGGGGGTTTATAACTCGCTGGGTCGGGGGAGTATAACTCGCTGGGTCGGGGGTGTATATCCCGCAGGGTCTGGGGTGTATAACCCGCGGGGTCTGGGTCAGGGGTGTATAACCGGCTGGGTCGGGGGTTTATAACTCGCTCGTTCGGGGGGTGTATAACCCGCTGGGTTGGGGTGTATAATCCGCTGGGTCGGGGTTTATAACCCACTGGGTCGGGTGTGTATAACCCACTGGGTCGGGGTGTATAACCCGCTGGGTCGGGTGTGTATAACCCGCTGGGTCGGGGTGTCTAACCCACTGGGTCGGGTGTGTTTAACCCACTAGGTCGGGGTGTATAACCCGCTGGGTTGGGTGTGTATAACCCACTGGGTCGGGGTGTATAATCCGCTGGGTCGGGGTGTCTAACCCGCTGGGTCGGGGGTGTATAACCCGCTGTGTTGCGGTGTATAACCCGCTGGGTCGGGGGTGTATAACCCGCTGGGTTGGGGTGTATAACCCGCTGTGTTGGGGTGTATAACCCGCTGGGTCGGGGCTGTATAACCCGCTGGATTGTGGGTGTATAACCCGCTGTGTTGGGTTGTATAACCTGCTGGTTTGGGGGTGTCTCACCCGGTGGTACGGGTGTGTCTAACCCGCTGGGTCGGGGGTTTATAACTCGCTGGGTCGGGGGAGTATATCCCGCGGGGTCTGGGGTGTATAACCCGCTGAGTCTGGGTCAGGGGTGTATAACCCGCTTGGTTGGGGTGTATTACCCGCTGGGTCGGGGTGTATAACCCACTGGGTCGGGATGTATAACCCGCTGGGTCGGGTTGTCTAACCCGCTGGGTCGGGGGTGTATAACCCGCTGGGTCGGGGTGTCTAACCCACTGGGTCGGGTTGTCTAACCCGCTGGGTCGGGGGTGTATAACCCGCTGGGTTGGGGTGTATAACCCGCTGGGTCGGGGGTGTATAAGCCGCTGGGTTGGGGGTGTATAACCCGCTGTGTGGGGTGTATAACCTGCTGGGTTGGGGGTGTCTAACCCGCTGGGTCGGGGGTGTATATCCCGCCGGGTCTGGGGTGTATAACCCGCTGGGTCTGCGTCAGGGGTGTACAACCGGCTGGGTCGGGGGTTTATAACTCGCTGGTTCGGGGGGTGTATAACCCGCTGGGTCGGGGTGTATAACCCGCTGGGTCGGCGTATTTCTCCCGCTGGGTTGGGGTTGTCTAACCCGCTGGGTCGGGGTGTCTAGCCCGCTGGGTCGGGGGTGTATAACCCGCTGGGTCGGGGGAGTATAACCCGCTGGGTCGGGGTGTCTAACCCGCTGGGTCGGGGGTGTATAATCCGCTGGGTCGGACTGTATAACCCGCTGGGTTGGGGGTGTATAACCCGCTGGGTTGGGGGTGTATAACCCGCTGGGTTGGGGGTGTATAACCCGCTGTGTTGGGGGGTCGGGATGTATAACCCGCTGGATTGTGGGTGTATAACCCGCTGTGTTACGGTGTATAACCTGCTGGGTTGGGGGTGTCTAACCCGCTGGGTCGGGGATTTATAACTCGCTGGGTCGGGGGAGTATAACCCGCTGGGTCGGGGGAGTATAACTCGCTGGGTCGGGGATGTATATCCCGCGGGGTCTGGGGTGTATAACCCGCTGGGTCTGCGTCAGGGGTGTATAACCGGCTGGGTCGGGGGTTTATAACTCGCTGGTTCGGGGGGTGTATAACCCGCTGGTTCGGGGTGTATAACCCGCTTGGTCGGGGTGTCTAACCCATTGGGTCGGGGTGTCTAACCCGCTGGGTCGGCGTATTTCTCCCGCTGTGTCGGGGTGTCTAGCCCGCTGGGTCGGGGTGTCTAGCCCGCCAGTCTGGATTGTTCCCAGTGCCAGTCTGGATTAACCCAGTGCCAGTCTGGATTAACCCAGTGTCAGTCTGGATTGTCCCAGTGCCAGTCTGGATTAACCCAGTGCCAGTCTGGATTGTTCCCAGTGCCAGTCTGGATTAACCCAGTGCCAGTCTGGATTAACCCAGTCTCTGTCTGGATTGACCCAGTGTCAGTCTGTATTGTCCCAGTGTCAGTCTGGATTGTTCCCAGTGTCAGTCTGGATTGTTCCCAGTGCCAGTCTGGACTGTCCCAGTGTCAGTCTGGATTAACCCAGTCTCTGTCTGAATTGACCCAGTGTCAGTCTGGATTGTTCCCAGTGCCAGTCTGGATTAACCCAGTGCCAGTCTGGATTGTTCCCAGTGCCAGTCTGGATTAACCCAGTGCCAGTCTGGATTGTTCCCAGTTCCAGTCTGGATTGTTCCCAGTGCCAGTCTGGATTGTTCCCAGTGTCAGTCTGGATTGTTCCCAGTTCCAGTCTGGATTGTTCCCAGTTCCAGTCTGGATTGTCCCAGTGCCAGTCTGGATTGTTCCCAGTGTCAGTCTGGATTGTTCCCAGTTCCAGTCTGGATTGTTCCCAGTGCCAGTCTGGATTGTTCCCAGTGCCAGTCTGGATTGTTCCCAGTGCCAGTCTGGATTGTTCCCAGTGTCAGTCTGGATTGTTCCCAGTGCCAGTCTGGATTAACCCAGTGCCAGTCTGGATTGTTCCCAGTTCCAGTCTGGATTGTCCCAGTGTCAGTCTGTATTGTCCCAGTGTCAGTCTGGATTGTTCCCAGTGCCAGTCTGTATTGTCCCAGTGTCAGTCTGGATTGTTCCCAGTTCCAGTCTGGATTGTCCCAGTGTCAGTCTGGATTGTCCCAGTGTCAGTCTGTATTGTCCCAGTGTCAGTCTGGATTGTTCCCAGTGCCAGTCTGGATTAACCCAGTGCCAGTCTGGATTGTTCCCAGTTCCAGTCTGGATTGTCCCAGTGTCAGTCTGTATTGTTCCCAGTGCCAGTCTGGATTGTTCCCAGTTCCAGTCTGGATTAACCCAGTGTCAGTCTGGATTGTCCCAGTGTCAGTCTGAATTGACCCAGTGTCAGTCTCGATTGTCCCAGTGCCAGTCTGGATTAACCCAGTGCCAGTCTGGATTGTACCCAGTGTCAGTCTGAATTGATCCAGTGTCAGTCTGGATTGTTCCCAGTGCCAGACTGGATTAACCCAGTGCCATTCTGGATTGTTCCCAGTGCCAGTCTGGATTAACCCAGTGTCAGTCTGGATTGACCCAGTGTCAGTCTGGATTGTCCCAGTGTCAGTCTGAATTGACCCAGTGCCAGTCTGGATTGTTCCCAGTGCCAGTCTGGATTAACCCAGTGTCAGTCTGGATTGTCCCAGTGTCAGTCTGAATTGACCCAGTGTCAGTGTGGATTGTTCCCAGTGCCAGTCTGGATTAACCCAGTGCCAGTCTGGATTGTACCCAGTGCCTGTTGTCAGGGACAGTCTGCCTGCTGTCAGGGACAGTCTGCCTGTTGTCTGGGTGTCTGCCTGCTGTCAGGGACAGACTGCCTGTTGTCAGGGACAGACTGCCTGCTGTCAGGGACAGACTGCCTGTTGTCAGGGACAGACTGCCTGTTGTCAGGGACAGACTGCCTGCTGTCAGGGTGTCTGCCTGTTGACAGGGACAGACTGCCTGCTGTCAGGGACAGTCTGCCTGCTGTCGTGGTGTCTGCCTGCTGTCAGGGATAGACTGCTGTCAGGAACAGTCTGCTTGCTGTCTGGGTGTCTGCCTGCTGTCAGGGACAGACTGCCTGCTGTCAGGGACAGTCTGCTTGCTGTCAGGGACAGTCTGCCTGCTATCAGGGACAGACTGCCTGCTGTCTGGGTGTCTGCCTGCTGTCAGGGACAGACTGCCTGCTATCAGGGACAGTCTGACTGCTGTCTGGGTGTCTATCTGCTGTCAGGGACAGTCTGCCTGTTGTCTGGGACAGACTGCCTGTTGTCAGGGACAGACTGCCTGCTGTCAGGGACAGGCTGCCTGCTGTCAGTGTGTCTGCCCGTTGTCAGGGACAGTCTGCGTGCTGTCTGGGTGTCTGCCTGCTGTCAGGGACAGACTGCCTGCTGTCAGGGCAGACTGCCTGCTGTCAGGGTGTCTGCCTGCTGTCTGGGTGGCTGCCTGCTGTCAGGGACAGTCTGCCTGTTGTCAGGGACAGACTGCCTGCCGTCACGGACAGGCTGCCTGCTGTCAGGGACAGACTGCCTGTTGTCAGTGACAGACTGCCTGTTGTCAGGGACAGACTGCCTGCTGTCAGGGTGTCTGCCTGTTGTCAGGGACAGACTGCCTGCTGTCAGGGTATCTGCCTGTTGTCAGGGACAGACTGCCTGTTGTCAGGGACAGACTGCCTGCTGTCAGGGACAGACTGCCTGCTGTCAGGGACAGACTGCCTGTTGTCAGGGACAGACTGCCTGTTGTCAGGGACAGACTGCCTGCTGTCAGGGTGTCTGCCTGTTGACAGAGACAGACTGCCTGCTGTCAGGGACAGTCTGCCTGCTGTCGGGGTGTCCGCCTGCTGTCAGGGATAGACTGCTGTCAGGAACAGTCTGCTTGCTGTCTGGGTGTCTGCCTGCTGTCAGGGACAGACTGCCTGCTGTCAGGGACAGTCTGCTCGCTGTCAGGGACAGTCTGCCTGCTGTCAGGGACAGACTGCCTGCTGTCAGGGACAGACTGCCTGCTGTCAGGGACAGACTGCCTGTTGTCAGGGACAGTCTGCCTGCTGTCACGGTGTCTGCCTGTTGTCAGGGACAGTCTGCCTGCTGTCTGGGTGTCTGCCTGCTGTTAGGGACAGTCTGCCTGTTGTCTGGGACAGAGTGCCTGTTGTCAGGGACAGTCTGCCTGCTGTCAGGGACAGTCTACCTGTTGTCTGTGTGTCTGCCTGCTGTCAGGGACAGACTGCCTGTTGTCAGGGACAGTCTGCCTGCTGTCAGGGACAGCCTGCCTGTTGTCTGGCTGTCTGCCTGCTGTCAGGGACAGACTGCCTGTTGTCAGGGACAGCCTGCCTGTTGTCTGGCTGTCTGCCTGCTGTCAGGGACAGTCTGTCTGCTGTCAGGGACAGTCTGCCTGCTGTCAGGGACAGACTGCCTGCTGTCAGGGACAGTCTGCCTGCTGTCAGGGACAGTCTGCCTGCTGTCAGGGACAGTCTGCCTGCTGTCAGGGACAGACTGCCTGCTGTCAGGGACAGACTGCCTGCTGTCAGGGACAGACTGCCTGCTGTCAGGGACAGACTGCCTGCTGTCTGGCTGTCTGCCTTCTGTCAGGGACAGTCTGCCTGTTGTCTGTGACAGACTGCCTGTTGTCAGGGACAGTCTGCCTGCTGTCAGGGACAGTCTGCCTGTTGTCAGGGACAGTCTGCCTGCTGTCACGGTGTCTGCCTGTTGTCAGGGACAGTCTGCCTGCTGTCTGCGTGTCTGCCTGCTGTTAGGGACAGTCTGCCTGTTGTCTGGGACAGAGTGCCTGTTGTCAGGGACAGCCTGCCTGCTGTCAGGGACAGTCTACCTGTTGTCTGTGTGTCTGCCTGCTGTCAGGGACAGACTGCCTGTTGTCAGGGACAGTCTGCCTGCTGTCAGGGACAGTCTGCCTGTTGTCTGGGTGTCTGCCTGCTGTCAGGGACAGTCTGCCTGTTGTCTGGGTGTCTGCCTGCTGTCAGGGACAGACTGCATGTTGTCAGGGACAGTCTGCCTGTTGTCTGGCTGTCTGCCTGCTGTCAGGGACAGTCTGCCTGCTGTCAGGGACAGTCTGCCTGCTGTCAGTGACAGCCTGCCTGTTGTCTGGCTGTCTGCCTGCTGTCAGGGACAGACTGCCTGTTGTCAGGGACAGCCTGCCTGTTGTCTGGCTGTCTGCCTGCTGTCAGGGACAGTCTGTCTGCTGTCAGGGACAGTCTGCCTGCTGTCAGGGACAGACTGCCTGCTGTCAGGGACAGTCTGCCTGCTGTCAGGGACAGTCTGCCTGCTGTCAGGGACAGTCTGCCTGCTGTCAGGGACAGACTGCCTGCTGTCAGGGACAGACTGCCTGCTGTCAGGGACAGACTGCCTGCTGTCTGGCTGTCTGCCTGCTGTCAGGGACAGTCTGCCTGTTGTCTGTGACAGACTGCCTGTTGTCAGGGACAGTCTGCCTGCTGTCAGGGACAGTCTGACTGTTGTCAGGGACAGTCTGCCTGCTGTCACGGTGTCTGCCTGTTGTCAGGGACAGTCTGCCTGCTGTCTGGGTGTCTGCCTGCTGTTAGGGACAGTCTGCCTGTTGTCTGGGACAGAGTGCCTGTTGTCAGGGACAGTCTGCCTGCTGTCAGGGACAGTCTACCTGTTGTCTGTGTCTGCCTGCTGTCATGGACAGACTGCCCGTTGTCAGGGACAGTCTGCCTGCTGTCAGGGACAGTCTGCCTGTTGTCTGGGTGTCTGCCTGCTGTCAGGGACAGTCTGCCTGTTGTCTGGCTGTCTGCCTGCTGTCAGGGACAGACTGCCTGTTGTCAGGGACAGTCTGCCTGCTGTCAGGGACAGACTGCCTGCTGTCAGGGACAGACTGCCTGCTGTCAGGGACAGTCTGCCTGCTGTCTGGGTGTCTGCCTGCTGTCAGGAACAGTCTGCCTGTTGTCTGGGACAGAGTGCCTGTTGTCAGGGACAGTCTGTCTGCTGTCAGGGACAATCTGCCTGTTGTCTGGGTGTCTGCCTTCTGTCAGGGACAGACTGCCTGTTGTCAGGGACAGTCTGCCTGCTGTCAGGGACAGTCTGCCTGTTGTCTGGGTGTCTGCCTACTGTCACGGACAGTCTGCCTGTTGTCTGGGTGTCTGCCTGCTGTCAGGGACAGACTGCCTGTTGTCAGGGACAGTCTGCCTGTTGTCAGGGACAGTCTGCCTGCTGTCAGGGACAGCCTGCCTGTTGTCTGGCTGTCTGCCTGCTGTCAGGGACAGACTGCCAGTTGTCAGGGACAGTCTGCCTGCTGTCAGGGACAGACTGCCTGCTGACAGGGACAGACTGCCTGCTGTCTGGGTGTCTTCCTGCTGTCAGGGACAGCTTGCCTGTTGTCAGGGACAGTCTGCCTGCTGTCAGGGACAGACTGCCTGCTGTCTGGGTTTCTGCCTGCTATCAGGGACAGTCTGCCTGTTGTCAGGGACAGTCTGCTTGCTGTCAGGGACAGCCTGCCTGCTGACAGGGACAGACTGCCTGCTGTCAGGGACAGACTGCCTGCTGTCAGGGACAGACTGCCTGCTGTCTGGCTGTCTGCCTTCTGTCAGGGACAGTCTGCCTGTTGTCTGTGACAGACTGCCTGTTGTCAGGGACAGTCTGCCTGCTGTCAGGGACAGTCTGCCTGTTGTCAGGGACAGTCTGCCTGCTGTCACGGTGTCTGCCTGTTGTCAGGGACAGTCTGCCTGCTGTCTGCGTGTCTGCCTGCTGTTAGGGACAGTCTGCCTGTTGTCTGGGACAGAGTGCCTGTTGTCAGGGACAGTCTGCCTGCTGTCAGGGACAGTCTACCTGTTGTCTGTGTGTCTGCCTGCTGTCAGGGACAGACTGCCTGTTGTCACGGACAGTCTGCCTGCTGTCAGGGACAGTCTGCCTGTTGTCTGGGTGTCTGCCTGCTGTCAGGGACAGTCTGCCTGTTGTCTGGGTGTCTGCCTGCTGTCAGGGACAGACTGCATGTTGTCAGGGACAGTCTGCCTGTTGTCTGGCTGTCTGCCTGCTGTCAGGGACAGTCTGCCTGCTGTCAGGGACAGTCTGCCTGCTGTCAGTGACAGCCTGCCTGTTGTCTGGCTGTCTGCCTGCTGTCAGGGACAGACTGCCTGTTGTCAGGGACAGCCTGCCTGTTGTCTGGCTGTCTACCTGCTGTCAGGGACAGTCTGTCTGCTGTCAGGGACAGTCTGCCTGCTGTCAGGGACAGACTGCCTGCTGTCAGGGACAGTCTGCCTGTTGTCAGGGACAGACTGCCTGCTGTCAGGGTGTCTGCCTGTTGACAGAGACAGACTGCCTGCTGTCAGGGACAGTCTGCCTGCTGTCGGGGTGACCGCCTGCTGTCAGGGATAGACTGCTGTCAGGAACAGTCTGCTTGCAATCTGGGTGTCTGCCTGCTGTCAGGGACAGACTGCCTGCTGTCAGGGACAGTCTGCTCGCTGTCAGGGACAGTCTGCCTGCTGTCAGGGACAGACTGCCTGCTGTCAGGGACAGACTGCCTGCTGTCAGGGACAGACTGCCTGTTGTCAGGGACAGTCTGCCTGCTGTCACGGTGTCTGCCTGTTGTCAGGGACAGTCTGCCTGCTGTCTGAGTGTCTGCCTGCTGTTAGGGACAGTCTGCAGGTTGTCTGGGACAGAGTGCCTGTTGTCAGGGACAGTCTGCCTGCTGTCAGGGACAGTCTACCTGTTGTCTGTGTGTCTGCCTGCTGTCAGGGACAGACTGCCTGTTGTCAGGGACAGTCTGCCTGCTGTCAGGGACAGCCTGCCTGTTGTCTGGCTGTCTGCCTGCTGTCAGGGACAGACTGCCTGTTGTCAGGGACAGCCTGCCTGTTGTCTGGCTGTCTGCCTGCTGTCAGGGACAGTCTGTCTGCTGTCAGGGACAGTCTGCCTGCTGTCAGGGACAGACTGCCTGCTGTCAGGGACAGTCTGCCTGCTGTCAGGGACAGTCTGCCTGCTGTCAGGGACAGTCTGCCTGCTGTCAGGGACAGACTGCCTGCTGTCAGGGACAGACTGCCTGCTGTCAGGGACAGACTGCCTGCTGTCTGGCTGTCTGCCTTCTGTCAGGGACAGTCTGCCTGTTGTCTGTGACAGACTGCCTGTTGTCAGGGACAGTCTGCCTGCTGTCAGGGACAGTCTGCCTGTTGTCAGGGACAGTCTGCCTGCTGTCACGGTGTCTGCCTGTTGTCAGGGACAGTCTGCCTGCTGTCTGCGTGTCTGCCTGCTGTTAGGGACAGTCTGCCTGTTGCCTGGGACAGAGTGCCTGTTGTCAGGGACAGTCTGCCTGCTGTCAGGGACAGTCTACCTGTTGTCTGTGTGTCTGCCTGCTGTCAGGGACAGACTGCCTGTTGTCAGGGACAGTCTGCCTGCTGTCAGGGACAGCCTGCCTGTTGTCTGGGTGTCTGCCTGCTGTCAGGGACAGTCTGCCTGTTGTCTGGGTGTCTGCCTGCTGTCAGGGACAGACTGCATGTTGTCAGGGACAGTCTGCCTGTTGTCTGGCTGTCTGCCTGCTGTCAGGGACAGTCTGCCTGCTGTCAGGGACAGTCTGCCTGCTGTCAGTGACAGCCTGCCTGTTGTCTGGCTGTCTGCCTGCTGTCAGGGACAGACTGCCTGTTGTCAGGGACAGCCTGCCTGTTGTCTGGCTGTCTGTCTGCTGTCAGGGACAGTCTGCCTGCTGTCAGGGACAGACTGCCTGCTGTCAGGGACAGTCTGCCTGCTGTCAGGGACAGTCTGCCTGCTGTCAGGGACAGTCTGCCTGCTGTCAGGGACAGAATGCCTGCTGTCAGGGACAGACTGCCTGCTGTCAGGGACAGACTGCCTGCTGTCTGGCTGTCTGCCTGCTGTCAGGGACAGTCTGCCTGTTGTCTGTGACAGACTGCCTGTTGTCAGGGACAGTCTGCCTGCTGTCAGGGACAGTCTGACTGTTGTCAGGGACAGTCTGCCTGCTGTCACGGTGTCTGCCTGTTGTCAGGGACAGTCTGCCTGCTGTCTGGGTGTCTGCCTGCTGTTAGGGACAGTCTGCCTGTTGTCTGGGACAGAGTGCCTGTTGTCAGGGACAGTCTGCCTGCTGTCAGGGACAGACTGCCTGCTGTCAGGGACAGTCTGCCTGCTGTCAGGGACAGTCTGCCTGCTGTCAGGGACAGTCTGCCTGCTGTCAGGGACAGACTGCCTGCTGTCAGGGACAGACTGCCTGCTGTCAGGGACAGACTGCCTGCTGTCTGGCTGTCTGCCTGCTGTCAGGGACAGTCTGCCTGTTGTCTGTGACAGACTGCCTGTTGTCAGGGACAGTCTG
Organism: Scyliorhinus torazame; assembly: GCF_047496885.1. Taxonomy (NCBI): domain Eukaryota; kingdom Metazoa; phylum Chordata; class Chondrichthyes; order Carcharhiniformes; family Scyliorhinidae; genus Scyliorhinus; species Scyliorhinus torazame. The sequence continues at coordinate 323,788,732 of NC_092711.1, forward strand.
CCTGGTGTCAGGGACAGTCTGCCTGTTGTCAGGGACAGTCTGCCTGCTGTCACGGTGTCTGTCTGTTGTCAGGGACAGTCTGCCTGCTGTCTGGGTGTCTGCCTGCTGTTAGGGACAGTCTGCCTGTTGTCTGGGACAGAGTGCCTGTTGTCAGGGACAGTCTGCCTGCTGTCAGGGACAGTCTACCTGTTGTCTGTGTGTCTGCCTGCTGTCAGGGACAGACTGCCTGCTGTCAGGGACAGTCTACCTGTTGTCTGTGTGTCGGCCTGCTGTCAGGGACAGACTGCCTGTCGTCAGGGACAGTCTGCCTGTTGTCTGGGTGTCTGCCTGCTGTCAGGGACAGTCTGCCTGTTGTCTGGGTGTCTGCCTGCTGTCAGGGACAGACTGCATGTTGTCAGGGACAGTCTGCCTGCTGTCACGGTGTCTGCCTGTTGTCAGGGACAGTCTGCCTGTTGTCTGGCTGTCTGCCTGCTGTCAGGGACAGTCTGTCTGCTGTCAGGGACAGTCTGCCTGCTGTCAGGGACAGACTGCCTGCTGTCAGGGACAGTCTGCCTGCTGTCAGGGACAGTCTGCCTGCTGTCAGGGACAGTCTGCCTGCTGTCAGGGACAGACTGCCTGCTGTCAGGGACAGACTGCCTGCTGTCAGGGACAGACTGCCTGCTGTCTGGCTGTCTGCCTGCTGTCAGGGACAGTCTGCCTGTTGTCAGGGACAGTCTGCCTGCTGTCACGGTGTCTGCCTGTTGTCAGGGACAGTCTGCCTGCTGTCTGGGTGTCTGCCTGCTGTTAGGGACAGTCTGCCTGTTGTCTGGGACAGAGTGCCTGTTGTCAGGGACAGTCTGCCTGCTGTCAGGGACAGTCTACCTGCTGTCTGTGTGTCTGCATGCTGTCAGGGACAGACTGCCTGTTGTCAGGGACAGTCTGCCTGCTGTCAGGGACAGTCTGCCTGTTGTCTGGGTGTCTGCCTGCTGTCAGGGACAGTCTGCCTGTTGTCTGGGTGTCTGCCTGCTGTCAGGGACAGACTGCATGTTGTCAGGGACAGTCTGCCTTTTGTCTGGCTGTCTGCCTGCTGTCAGGGACAGTCTGCCTGCTGTCAGGGACAGTCTGCCTGCTATCAGTGACAGCCTGCCTGTTGTCTGGCTGTCTGCCTGCTGTCAGGGACAGACTGCCTGTTGTCAGGGACAGACTGCCTGTTGTCTGGCTGTCTGCCTGCTGTCAGTGACAGTCTGTCTGCTGTCAGGGACAGTCTGCCTGCTGTCAGGGACAGACTGCCTGCTGTCAGGGACAGTCTGCCTGCTGTCAGGGACAGTCTGCCTGCTGTCAGGGACAGTCTGCCTGCTGTCAGGGACAGACTGCCTGCTGTCAGCGACAGACTGCCTGCTGTCAGGGACAGTCTGCCTGCTGTCTGGCTGTCTGCCTGCTGTCAGGGACAGTCTGCCTGTTGTCTGTGACAGACTGCCTGTTGTCAGGGACAGTCTGCCTGCTGTCAGGGACAGTCTGCCTGTTGTCAGGGACAGTCTGCCTGCTGTCACGGTGTCTGCCTGTTGTCAGGGACAGTCTGCCTGCTGTCTGGGTGTCTGCCTGCTGTTAGGGACAGTCTGCCTGTTGTCTGGGACAGAGTGCCTGTTGTCAGGGACAGTCTGCCTGCTGTCAGGGACAGTCTACCTGTTGTCTGTGTGTCTGCCTGCTGTCAGGGACAGACTGCCTGTTGTCAGGGACAGTCTGCCTGCTGTCAGGGACAGCCTGCCTGTTGTCTGGCTGTCTGCCTGCTGTCAGGGACAGACTGCCTGTTGTCAGGGACAGCCTGCCTGTTGTCTGGCTGTCTGCCTGCTGTCAGGGACAGTCTGTCTGCTGTCAGGGACAGTCTGCCTGCTGTCAGGGACAGACTGCCTGCTGTCAGGGACAGACTGCCTGCTGTCAGGGACAGACTGCCTGCTGTCTGGCTGTCTGCCTGCTGTCAGGGACAGTCTGCCTGTTGTCTGTGACAGACTGCCTGTTGTCAGGGACAGTCTGCCTGCTGTCAGGGACAGTCTGCCTGTTGTCAGGGACAGTCTGCCTGCTGTCACGGTGTCTGCCTGTTGTCAGGGACAGTCTGCCTGCTGTCTGGGTGTCTGCCTGCTGTTAGGGACAGTCTGCCTGTTGTCTGGGACAGAGTGCCTGTTGTCAGGGACAGTCTGCCTGCTGTCAGGGACAGTCTACCTGTTGTCTGTGTGTCGGCCTGCTGTCAGGGACAGACTGCCTGTTGTCAGGGACAGTCTGCCTGCTGTCAGGGACAGTCTGCCTGTTGTCTGGGTGTCTGCCTGCTGTCAGGGACAGTCTGCCTGTTGTCTGGGTGTCTGCCTGCTGTCAGGGACAGACTGCATGTTGTCAGGGACAGTCTGCCTGCTGTCACGGTGTCTGCCTGTTGTCAGGGACAGTCTGCCTGCTGTCTGGGTGTCTGCCTGCTGTTAGGGACAGTCTGCCTGTTGTCTGGGACAGAGTGCCTGTTGTCAGGGACAGTCTGCCTGCTGTCAGGGACAGTCTACCTGCTGTCTGTGTGTCTGCCTGCTGTCAGGGACAGACTGCCTGTTGTCAGGGACAGTCTGCCTGCTGTCAGGGACAGTCTGCCTGTTGTCTGGGTGTCTGCCTGCTGTCAGGGACAGTCTGCCTGTTGTCTGGGTGTCTGCCTGCTGTCAGGGACAGACTGCATGTTGTCAGGGACAGTCTGCCTGTTGTCTGGCTGTCTGCCTGCTGTCAGGGACAGTCTGCCTGCTGTCAGGGACAGTCTGCCTGCTGTCAGTGACAGCCTGCCTGTTGTCTGGCTGTCTGCCTGCTGTCAGGGACAGACTGCCTGTTGTCAGGGACAGCCTGCCTGTTGTCTGGCTGTCTGCCTGCTGTCAGGGACAGTCTGTCTGCTGTCAGGGACAGTCTGCCTGCTGTCAGGGACAGTCTGCCTGCTGTCAGGGACAGTCTGCCTGCTGTCAGGGACAGTCTGCCTGCTGTCAGGGACAGTCTGCCTGCTGTCAGGGACAGACTGCCTGCTGTCAGGGACAGACTGCCTGCTGTCTGGCTGTCTGCCTGCTGTCAGGGACAGTCTGCCTGTTGTCTGTGACAGACTGCCTGTTGTCAGGGACAGTCTGCCTGCTGTCAGGGACAGTCTGCCTGTTGTCAGGGACAGTCTGCCTGCTGTCACGGTGTCTGCCTGTTGTCAGGGACAGTCTGCCTGCTGTCTGGGTGTCTGCCTGCTGTTAGGGACAGTCTGCCTGTTGTCTGGGACAGAGTGCCTGTTGTCAGGGACAGTCTGCCTGCTGTCAGGGACAGTCTACCTGTTGTCTGTGTGTCTGCCTGCTGTCATGGACAGACTGCCCGTTGTCAGGGACAGTCTGCCTGCTGTCAGGGACAGTCTGCCTGTTGTCTGGGTGTCTGCCTGCTGTCAGGGACAGTCTGCCTGTTGTCTGGGTGTCTGCCTGCTGTCAGGGACAGACTGCATGTTGTCAGGGACAGTCTGCCTGTTGTCAGGGACAGTCTGCCTGCTGTCAGGGACAGCCTGCCTGTTGTCTGGCTGTCTGCCTGCTGTCAGGGACAGACTGCCTGTTGTCAGGGACAGTCTGCCTGCTGTCAGGGACAGACTGCCTGCTGTCAGGGACAGACTGCCTGCTGTCAGGGACAGTCTGCCTGCTGTCTGGGTGTCTGCCTGCTGTCAGGGACAGTCTGCCTGTTGTCTGGGACAGAGTGCCTGTTGTCAGGGACAGTCTGCCTGCTGTCAGGGACAGTCTGCCTGTTGTCTGGGTGTCTGCCTTCTGTCAGGGACAGACTGCCTGTTGTCAGGGACAGTCTGCCTGCTGTCAGGGACAGTCTGCCTGTTGTCTGGGTGTCTGCCTACTGTCAGGGACAGTCTGCCTGTTTCTGGGTGTCTGCCTGCTGTCAGGGACAGACTGCCTGTTGTCAGGGACAGTCTGCCTGTTGTCAGGGACAGTCTGCCTGTTGTCAGGGACAGTCTGCCTGCTGTCAGGGACAGCCTGCCTGTTGTCTGGCTGTCTGCCTGCTGTCAGGGACAGACTGCCAGTTGTCAGGGACAGTCTGCCTGCTGTCAGGGACAGACTGCCTGCTGACAGGGACAGACTGCCTGCTGTCTGGGTGTCTTCCTGCTATCAGGGACAGCTTGCCTGTTGTCAGGGACAGTCTGCCTGCTGTCAGGAACAGACTGCCTGCTGTCTGGGTTTCTACCTGCTGTCAGGGACAGTCTGCCTGTTGTCAGGGACAGTCTGCTTGCTGTCAGGGACAGCCTGCCTGCTGACAGGGACAGACTGCCTGCTGTCTGGGTGTCTTCCTGCTGTCAGGGACAGCTTGCCTGTTGTCAGGGACAGTCTGCCTGCTGTCAGGGACAGTCTGCCTGTTGTCTGGGTGTCTGCCTGCTGTCAGGGACAGACTGCATGTTGTCAGGGACAGTCTGCCTGTTGTCTGGCTGTCTGCCTGCTGTCAGGGACAGTCTGCCTGCTGTCAGGGACAGCCTGCCTGTTGTCTGGCTGTCTGCCTGCTGTCAGGGACAGACTGCCTGTTGTCTGGCTGTCTGCCTGCTGTCAGGGACAGTCTGTTTGCTGTCAGGGACAGTCTGCCTGCTGTCAGGGACAGACTGCCTGCTGTCAGGGACAGTCTGCCTGCTGTCAGGGACAGTCTGCCTGCTGTCAGGGACAGTCTGCCTGCTGTCAGGGACAGACTGCCTGCTGTCAGGGACAGACTGCCTGCTGTCAGGGACAGACTGCCTGCTGTCTGGCTGTCTGCCTGCTGTCAGGGACAGTCTGCCTGTTGTCAGGGACAATCTGCCTGCTGTCACGGTGTCTGCCTGTTGTCAGGGACAGTCTGCCTGCTGTCTGGGTGTCTGCCTGCTGTTAGGGACAGTCTGCCTGTTGTCTGGGACAGAGTGCCTGTTGTCAGGGACAGTCTGCCTGCTGTCAGGGACAGTCTACCTGCTGTCTGTGTGTCTGCCTGCTGTCAGGGACAGACTGCCTGTTGTCAGGGACAGACTGCCTGCTGTCAGGGACAGTCTGCCTGTTGTCTGGGTGTCTGCCTGCTGTCAGGGACAGTCTGCCTGTTGTCTGGGTGTCTGCCTGCTGTCAGGGACAGACTGCATGTTGTCAGGGACAGTCTGCCTTTTGTCTGGCAGTCTGCCTGCTGTCAGGGACAGTCTGCCTGCTGTCAGGGACAGTCTGCCGGCTGTCAGTGACAGCCTGCCTGTTGTCTAGCTGTCTGCCTGCTGTCAGGGAAAGACTGCCTGTTGTCAGGGACAGCCTGCCTGTTGCCTGGCTGTCTGCCTGCTGTCAGTGACAGTCTGTCTGCTGTCAGGGACAGTCTGCCTGCTGTCAGGGACAGACTGCCTGCTGTCAGGGACAGTCTGCCTGTTGTCTGGGTGTCTGCCTGCTGTCAGGGACAGTCTGCCTGTTGTCTGGGTGTCTGCCTGCTGTCAGGGACAGACTGCATGTTGTCAGGGACAGTCTGCCTGCTGTCACGGTGTCTGCCTGTTGTCAGGGACAGTCTGCCTGTTGTCTGGCTGTCTGCCTGCTGTCAGGGACAGTCTGTCTGCTCTCAGGGACAGTCTGCCTGCTGTCAGGGACAGTCTGCCTGCTGTCAGGGACAGTCTGCCTGCTGTCAGGGACAGTCTGCCTGTTGTCTGGGACAGAGTGCCTGTTGTCAGGGACAGTCTGCCTGCTGTCAGGGACAGTCTACCTGCTGTCTGTGTGTCTGCCTGCTGTCAGGGACAGACTGCCTGTTGTCAGGGACAGACTGCCTGCTGTCAGGGACAGTCTGCCTGTTGTCTGGGTGTCTGCCTGCTGTCAGGGACAGTCTGCCTGTTGTCTGGGTGTCTGCCTGCTGTCAGGGACAGACTGCATGTTGTCAGGGACAGTCTGCCTTTTGTCTGGCAGTCTGCCTGCTGTCAGGGACAGTCTGCCTGCTGTCAGGGACAGTCTGCCGGCTGTCAGTGACAGCCTGCCTGTTGTCTAGCTGTCTGCCTGCTGTCAGGGAAAGACTGCCTGTTGTCAGGGACAGCCTGCCTGTTGCCTGGCTGTCTGCCTGCTGTCAGTGACAGTCTGTCTGCTGTCAGGGACAGTCTGCCTGCTGTCAGGGACAGACTGCCTGCTGTCAGGGACAGTCTGCCTGTTGTCTGGGTGTCTGCCTGCTGTCAGGGACAGTCTGCCTGTTGTCTGGGTGTCTGCCTGCTGTCAGGGACAGACTGCATGTTGTCAGGGACAGTCTGCCTGCTGTCACGGTGTCTGCCTGTTGTCAGGGACAGTCTGCCTGTTGTCTGGCTGTCTGCCTGCTGTCAGGGACAGTCTGTCTGCTCTCAGGGACAGTCTGCCTGCTGTCAGGGACAGACAGCCTGCTGTCAGGGACAGTCTGCCTGCTGTCAGGGACAGTCTGCCTGCTGTCAGGGACAGTCTGCCTGCTGTCAGGGACAGACTGCCTGCTGTCAGGGACAGACTGCCTGCTGTCAGGGACAGACTGCCTGCTGTCTGGCTGTCTGCCTGCTGTCAGGGACAGTCTGCCTGTTGTCAGGGACAGTCTGCCTGCTGTCACGGTGTCTGCCTGTTGTCAGGGACAGTCTGCCTGCTGTCTGGGTGTCTGCCTGCTGTTAGGGACAGACTGCCTGTTGTCAGGGACAGTCTGCCTGCTGTCAGGGACAGTCTGCCTGTTGTCTGGGTGTCTGCCTGCTGTCAGGGACAGTCTGCCTGTTGTCTGGGTGTCTGCCTGCTGTCAGGGACAGACTGCATGTTGTCAGGGACAGTCTGCCTTTTGTCTGGCTGTCTGCCTGCTGTCAGGGACAGTCTGCCTGCTGTCAGGGACAGTCTGCCTGCTATCAGTGACAGCCTGCCTGTTGTCTGGCTGTCTGCCTGCTGTCAGGGACAGACTGCCTGTTGTCAGGGACAGACTGCCTGTTGTCTGGCTGTCTGCCTGCTGTCAGTGACAGTCTGTCTGCTGTCAGGGACAGTCTGCCTGCTGTCAGGGACAGACTGCCTGCTGTCAGGGACAGTCTGCCTGCTGTCAGGGACAGTCTGCCTGCTGTCAGGGACAGTCTGCCTGCTGTCAGGGACAGACTGCCTGCTGTCAGCGACAGACTGCCTGCTGTCAGGGACAGACTGCCTGCTGTCTGGCTGTCTGCCTGCTGTCAGGGACAGTCTGCCTGTTGTCTGTGACAGACTGCCTGTTGTCAGGGACAGTCTGCCTGCTGTCAGGGACAGTCTGCCTGTTGTCAGGGACAGTCTGCCTGCTGTCACGGTGTCTGCCTGTTGTCAGGGACAGTCTGCCTGCTGTCTGGGTGTCTGCCTGCTGTTAGGGACAGTCTGCCTGTTGTCTGGGACAGAGTGCCTGTTGTCAGGGACAGTCTGCCTGCTGTCAGGGACAGTCTACCTGTTGTCTGTGTGTCTGCCTGCTGTCAGGGACAGACTGCCTGTTGTCAGGGACAGTCTGCCTGCTGTCAGGGACAGCCTGCCTGTTGTCTGGCTGTCTGCCTGCTGTCAGGGACAGACTGCCTGTTGTCAGGGACAGCCTGCCTGTTGTCTGGCTGTCTGCCTGCTGTCAGGGACAGTCTGTCTGCTGTCAGGGACAGTCTGCCTGCTGTCAGGGACAGACTGCCTGCTGTTAGGGACAGACTGCCTGCTGTCAGGGACAGACTGCCTGCTGTCTGGCTGTCTGCCTGCTGTCAGGGACAGTCTGCCTGTTGTCTGTGACAGACTGCCTGTTGTCAGGGACAGTCTGCCTGCTGTCAGGGACAGTCTGCCTGTTCTCAGGGACAGTCTGCCTGCTGTCACGGTGTCTGCCTGTTGTCAGGGACAGTCTGCCTGCTGTCTGGGTGTCTGCCTGCTGTTAGGGACAGTCTGCCTGTTGTCTGGGACAGAGTGCCTGTTGTCAGGGACAGTCTGCCTGCTGTCAGGGACAGTCTACCTGTTGTCTGTGTGTCGGCCTGCTGTCAGGGACAGACTGCCTGTTGTCAGGGACAGTCTGCCTGCTGTCAGGGACAGTCTGCCTGTTGTCTGGGTGTCTGCCTGCTGTCAGGGACAGTCTGCCTGTTGTCTGGGTGTCTGCCTGCTGTCAGGGACAGACTGCATGTTGTCAGGGACAGTCTGCCTGCTGTCACGGTGTCTGCCTGTTGTCAGGGACAGTCTGCCTGCTGTCTGGGTGTCTGCCTGCTGTTAGGGACAGTCTGCCTGTTGTCTGGGACAGAGTGCCTGTTGTCAGGGACAGTCTGCCTGCTGTCAGGGACTGTCTACCTACTGTCTGTGTGTCTGCCTGCTGTCAGGGACAGACTGCCTGTTGTCAGGGACAGTCTGCCTGCTGTCAGGGACAGTCTGCCTGTTGTCTGGGTGTCTGCCTGCTGTCAGGGACAGTCTGCCTGTTGTCTGGGTGTCTGCCTGCTGTCAGGGACAGACTGCATGTTGTCAGGGACAGTCTGCCTGTTGTCTGGCTGTCTGCCTGCTGTCAGGGACAGTCTGCCTGCTGTCAGGGACAGTCTGCCTGCTGTCAGTGACAGCCTGCCTGTTGTCTGGCTGTCTGCCTGCTGTCAGGGACAGACTGCCTGTTGTCAGGGACAGCCTGCCTGTTGTCTGGCTGTCTGCCTGCTGTCAGGGACAGTCTGTCTGCTGTCAGGGACAGTCTGCCTGCTGTCAGGGACAGTCTGCCTGCTGTCAGGGACAGTCTGCCTGCTGTCAGGGACAGTCTGCCTGCTGTCAGGGACAGTCTGCCTGCTGTCAGGGACAGACTGCCTGCTGTCAGGGACAGACTGCCTGCTGTCAGGGACAGACTGCCTGCTGTCTGGCTGTCTGCCTGCTGTCAGGGACAGTCTGCCTGTTGTCTGTGACAGACTGCCTGTTGTCAGGGACAGTCTGCCTGCTGTCAGGGACAGTCTGCCTGTTGTCAGGGACAGTCTGCCTGCTGTCACGGTGTCTGCCTGTTGTCAGGGACAGTCTTCCTGCTGTCTGGGTGTCTGCCTGCTGTTAGGGACAGTCTGCCTGTTGTCTGGGACAGAGTGCCTGTTGTCAGGGACAGTCTGCCTGCTGTCAGGGACAGTCTACCTGTTGTCTGTGTGTCTGCCTGCTGTCAGGGACAGACTGCCTGTTGTCAGGGACAGTCTGCCTGCTGTCAGGGACAGCCTGCCTGTTGTCTGGCTGTCTGCCTGCTGTCAGGGACAGACTGCCTGTTGTCAGGGACAGCCTGCCTGTTGTCTGGCTGTCTGCCTGCTGTCAGGGACAGTCTGTCTTCTGTCAGGGACAGTCTGCCTGCTGTCAGGGACAGTCTGCCTGCTGTCAGGGAAAGTCTGCCTTCTGTCAGGGACAGTCTGCCTGCTGTCAGGGACAGTCTGCCTGCTGTCAGGGACAGACTGCCTGCTGTCAGGGACAGACTGCCTGCTGTCAGGGACAGACTGCCTGCTGTCTGGCTGTCTGCCTGCTGTCAGGGACAGTCTGCCTGTTGTCTGTGACAGACTGCCTGTTGTCAGGGACAGTCTGCCTGCTGTCAGGGACAGTCTGCCTGTTGTCAGGGACAGTCTGCCTGCTGTCACGGTGTCTGCCTGTTGTCAGGGACAGTCTGCCTGCTGTCTGCGTGTCTGCCTGCTGTTAGGGACAGTCTGCCTGTTGTCTGGGACAGAGTGCCTGTTGTCAGTGACAGTCTGCCTGCTGTCAGGGACATCCTACCTGTTGTCTGTGTGTCTGCCTGCTGTCAGGGACAGACTGCCTGTTGTCAGGGACAGTCTGCCTGCTATCAGTGACAGCCTGCCTGTTGTCTGGCTGTCTGCCTGCTGTCAGGGACAGTCTGCCTGTTGTCTGGGTGTCTGCCTGCTGTCAGGGACAGACTGCATGTTGTCAGGGACAGTCTGCCAGTTGTCTGGCTGTCTGCCTGCTGTCAGGGACAGTCTGCCTGCTGTCAGGGACAGTCTGCCTGCTGTCAGTGACAGCCTGCCTGTTGTCTGGCTGTCTGCCTGCTGTCAGGGACAGACTGCCTGTTGTCAGGGACAGCCTGCCTGTTGTCTGGCTGTCTGCCTGCTGTCAGGGACAGTCTGTCTGCTGTCAGGGACAGACTGCCTGCTGTCAGGGACAGACTGCCTGCTGTCAGGGACAGTCTGCCTGCTGTCAGGGACAGTCTGCCTGCTGTCAGGGACAGTCTGCCTGCTGTCAGGGACAGACGGCCTGCTGTCAGGGACAGACTGCCTGCTGTCAGGGACAGACTGCCTGCTGTCTGGCTGTCTGCCTGCTGTCAGGGACAGTCTGCCTGTTGTCTGTGACAGACTGCCTGTTGTCAGGGACAGTCTGCCTGCTGTCAGGGACAGTCTGCCTGTTGTCAGGGACAGTCTGCCTGCTGTCACGGTGTCTGCCTGTTGTCAGGGACAGTCTGCCTGCTGTCTGGGTGTCTGCCTGCTGTTAGGGACAGTCTGCCTGTTGTCTGGGACAGAGTGCCTGTTGTCAGGGACAGTCTGCCTGCTGTCAGGGACAGTCTACCTGTTGTCTGGCTGTCTGCCTGCTGTCAGGGACAGACTGCCTGTTGTCAGGGACAGTCTGCCTGCTGTCAGGGACAGACTGCCTGCTGTCAGGGACAGACTGCCTGCTGTCAGGGACAGTCTGCCTGCTGTCTGGGTGTCTGCCTGCTGTCAGGGACAGTCTGCCTGTTGTCGGGGACAGAGTGCCTGTTGTCAGGGGCAGTCTGCCTGCTGTCAGGGACAGTCTGCCTGTTGTCTGGGTGTCAGCCGTCTGTCAGGGACAGACTGCCTATTGTCAGGGACAGCCTGCCTGTTGTCTGGCTGTCTGCCTGCTGTCAGGGACAGTCTGTCTGCTGTCAGGGACAGTCTGCCTGCTGTCAGGGACAGACTGCCTGCTGTCAGGGACAGTCTGCCTGCTGTCAGGGACAGTCTGCCTGCTGTCAGGGACAGTCTGCCTGCTGTCAGGGACAGACTGCCTGCTGTCAGGGACAGACTGCCTGCTGTCTGGCTGTCTGCCTGCTGTCAGGGACAGTCTGCCTGTTGTCTGTGACAGACTGCCTGTTGTCAGGGACAGTCTGCCTGCTGTCAGGGACAGTCTGCCTGTTGTCAGGGACAGTCTGCCTGCTGTCACGGTGTCTGCCTGTTGTCAGGGACAGTCTGCCTGCTGTCTGCGTGTCTGCCTGCTGTTAGGGACAGTCTGCCTGTTGTCTGGGACAGAGTGCCTGTTGTCAGTGACAGTCTGCCTGCTGTCAGGGACAGTCTACCTGTTGTCTGTGTGTCTGCCTGCTGTCAGGGACAGACTGCCTGTTGTCAGGGACAGTCTGCCTGCTGTCAGGGACAGTCTGCCTGTTGTCTGGGTGTCTGCCTGCTGTCAGGGACAGTCTGCCTGTTGTCCGGGTGTCTGCCTGCTGTCAGGGACAGACTGCATGTTGTCAGGGACAGTCCGCCAGTTGTCTGGCTGTCTGCCTGCTGTCAGGGACAGTCTGCATGCTGTCAGGGACAGTCTGCCTGCTGTCAGTGACAGCCTCCCTGTTGTCTGGCTGTCTGCCTGCTGTCAGGGACAGACTGCCTGTTGTCAGGGACAGCCTGCCTGTTGTCTGGCTGTCTGCTTGCTGTCAGGGACAGTCTGTCTGCTGTCAGGGACAGTCTGCCTGCTGTCAGGGACAGACTGCCTGCTGTCAGGGACAGTCTGCCTGCTGTCAGGGACAGTCTGCCTGCTGTCAGGTACAGTCTGCCTGCTGTCAGGGACAGACGGCCTGCTGTCAGGGACAGACTGCCTGCTGTCAGGGACAGACTGCCTGCTGTCTGGCTGTCTGCCTGCTGTCAGGGACAGTCTGCCTGTTGTCTGTGACAGACTGCCTGTTGTCAGGGACAGTCTGCCTGCTGTCAGGGACAGTCTGCCTGTTGTCAGGGACAGTCTGCCTGCTGTCACGGTGTCTGCCTGTTGTCAGGGACAGTCTGCCTGCTGTCTGGGTGTCTGCCTGCTGTTAGGGACAGTCTGCCTGTTGTCTGGGACAGAGTGCCTGTTGTCAGGGACAGTCTGCCTGCTGTCAGGGACAGTCTACCTGTTGTCTGTGTGTCTGCCTGCTGTCAGGGACAGACTGCCTGTTGTCAGGGACAGTCTGCCTGCTGTCAGGGACAGTCTGCCTGTTGTCTGGGTGTCTGCCTGCTGTCAGGGACAGTCTGCCTGTTGTCTGGGTGTCTGCCTGCTGTCAGGGACAGACTGCATGTTGTCAGGGACAGTCTGCCTGTTGTCAGGGACAGTCTGCCTGCTGTCAGGGACAGCCTGCCTGTTGTCTGGCTGTCTGCCTGCTGTCAGGGACAGACTGCCTGTTGTCAGGGACAGTCTGCCTGCTGTCAGGGACAGACTGCCTGCTGTCAGGGACAGACTGCCTGCTGTCAGGGACAGTCTGCCTGCTGTCTGGGTGTCTGCCTGCTGTCAGGGACAGTCTGCCTGTTGTCGCGGACAGAGTGCCTGTTGTCAGGGACAGTCTGCCTGCTGTCAGGGACAGTCTGCCTGTTGTCTGGGTGTCAGCCTTCTGTCAGGGACAGACTGCCTGTTGTCAGGGACAGTCTGCCTGCTGTCAGGGACAGTCTGCCTGTTGTCTGGGTGTCTGCCTACTGTCAGGGACAGTCTGCCTGTTGTCTGGGTGTCTGCCTGCTGTCAGGGACAGACTGCCTGTTGTCAGGGACAGTCTGCCTGTTGTCAGGGACAGTCTGCCTGCTGTCAGGGACAGCCTGCCTGTTGTCTGGCTGTCTGCCTGCTGTCAGGGACAGTCTGCCTGTTGTCAGGGACAGTCTGCCTGCTGTCACGGTGTCTGCCTGTTGTCAGGGACAGTCTGCCTGCTGTCTGGGTGTCTGCCTGCTGTTGGGACAGTCTGCCTGTTGTCTGGGACAGAGTGCCTGTTGTCAGGGACAGTCTGCCTGCTGTCAGGGACAGTCTACCTGTTGTCTGTGTGTCTGCCTGCTGTCAGGGACAGACTGCCTGCTGTCAGGGACAGTCTACCTGTTGTCTGTGTGTCGGCCTGCTGTCAGGGACAGACTGCCTGTTGTCAGGGACAGTCTGCCTGCTGTCAGGGACAGTCTGCCTGTTGTCTGGGTGTCTGCCTGCTGTCAGGGACAGTCTGCCTGTTGTCTGGGTGTCTGCCTGCTGTCAGGGACAGACTGCATGTTGTCAGGGACAGTCTGCCTGCTGTCACGGTGTCTGCCTGTTGTCAGGGACAGTCTGCCTGTTGTCTGGCTGTCTGCCTGCTGTCAGGGACAGTCTGTCTGCTGTCAGGGACAGTCTGCCTGCTGTCAGGGACAGACTGCCTGCTGTCAGGGACAGTCTGCCTGCTGTCAGGAACAGTCTGCCTGCTGTCAGGGACAGTCTGCCTGCTGTCAGGGACAGACTGCCTGCTGTCAGGGACAGACTGCCTGCTGTCAGGGACAGACTGCCTGCTGTCTGGCTGTCTGCCTGCTGTCAGGGACAGTCTGCCTGTTGTCAGGGACAGACTGCCTGCTGTCAGGGACAGACTGCCTGCTGTCAGGGACAGACTGCCTGCTGTCTGGCTGTCTGCCTGCTGTCAGGGACAGTCTGCCTGTTGTCAGGGACAGACTGCCTGCTGTCACGGTGTCTGACTGTTGTCAGGGACAGTCTGCCTGCTGTCTGGGTGTCTGCCTGCTGTTAGGGACAGTCTGCCTGTTGTCTGGGACAGAGTGCCTGTTGTCAGGGACAGTCTGCCTGCTGTCAGGGACAGTCTACCTGCTGTCTATGTGTCTGCCTGCTGTCAGGGACAGACTGCCTGTTGTCAGGGACAGTCTGCCTGCTGTCAGGGACAGTCTGCCTGTTGTCTGGGTGTCTGCCTGCTGTCAGGGACAGTCTGCCTGTTGTCTGGGTGTCTGCCTGCTGTCAGGGACAGACTGCATGTTGTCAGGGACAGTCTGCCTTTTGTCTGGCTGTCTGCCTGCTGTCAGGGACAGTCTGCCTGCTGTCAGGGACAGTCTGCCTGCTATCAGTGACAGCCTGCCTGTTGTCTGGCTGTCTGCCTGCTGTCAGGGACAGACTGCCTGTTGTCAGGGACAGACTGCCTGTTGTCTGGCTGTCTGCCTGCTGTCAGGGACAGTCTGCCTGCTGTCAGGGACAGTCTGCCTGCTATCAGTGACAGTCTGCCTGTTGTCTGGGTGTCTGCCTGCTGTCACGGACAGACTGCATGTTGTCAGGGACAGTCTGCCTTTTGTCTGGCTGTCTGCCTGCTGTCAGGGACAGTCTGCCTGCTGTCAGGGACAGTCTGCCTGCTATCAGTGACAGCCTGCCTGTTGTCTGGCTGTCTGCCTGCTGTCAGGGACAGACTGCCTGTTGTCAGGGACAGACTGCCTGTTGTCTGGCTGTCTGCCTGCTGTCAGTGACAGTCTGTCTGCTGTCAGGGACAGTCTGCCTGCTGTCAGGGACAGTCTACCTGTTGTCTGTGTGTCTGCCTGCTGTCAGTGACAGACTGCCTGTTGTCAGGGACAGTTTGCCTGCTGTCAAGGACAGTCTGCCTGTTGTCTGGGTGTCTGCCTGCTGTCAGGGACAGTCTGCCTGTTGTCTGGGTGTCTGCCTGCTGTCAGGGACAGACTGCATGTTGTTAGGGACAGTCTGCCTGTTGTCTGGCTGTCTGCCTGCTGTCAGGGACAGTCTGCCTGCTGTCAGGGACAGTCTGCCTGCTGTCAGTGACAGCCTGCCTGTTGTCTGGCTGTCTGCCTGCTGTCAGGGACAGACTGTCTGTTGTCAGGGACAGCCTGCCTGTTGTCTGGCTGTCTGCCTGCTGTCAGGGACAGTCTGCCTGCTGTCAGGGACAGTCTGCCTGCTGTCAGGGACAGACTGCCTGCTGTCAGGGACAGACTGCCTGCTGTCAGGGACAGACTGCCTGCTGTCAGGGACAGACTGCCTGCTGTCTGGCTGTCTGCCTGCTGTCAGGGACAGTCTGCCTGTTGTCTGTGACAGACTGCCTGTTGTCAGGGACAGTCTGCCTGCTGTCAGGGACAGTCTGCCTGTTGTCAGGGACAGTCTGCCTGCTGTCACGGTGTCTGCCTGTTGTCAGGGACAGTCTGCCTGCTGTCTGGGTGTCTGCCTGCTGTTAGGGACAGTCTGCCTGTTGTCTGGGACAGAGTGCCTGTTGTCAGGGACAGTCTGCCTGCTGTCAGGGACAGACTACCTGTTGTCTGTGTGTCTGCCTGCTGTCAGGGACAGACTGCCTGTTGTCAGGGACAGACTGCCTGTTGTCAGGGACAGTCTGCCTGCTGTCAGGGACAGTCTGCCTGTTGTCTGGGTGTCTGCCTACTGTCAGGGACAGTCTGCCTGTTGTCTGGGTGTCTGCCTGCTGTCAGGGACAGACTGCCTGTTGTCAGGGACAGTCTGCCTGTTGTCAGGGACAGTCTGCCTGCTGTCAGGGACAGCCTGCCTGTTGTCTGGCTGTCTGCCTGCTGTCAGGGACAGACTGCCAGTTGTCAGGGACAGTCTGCCTGCTGTCAGGGACAGACTGCCTGCTGACAGGGACAGACTGCCTGCTGTCTGGGTTTCTTCCTGCTGTCAGGGACAGCTTGCCTGTTGTCAGGGACAGTCTGCCTGCTGTTAGGGACAGACTGCCTGCTGTCTGGGTGTCTGCCTGCTGTCAGGGACAGTCTGCCTGTTGTCAGGGACAGTCTGCTTGCTGTCAGGGACAGACTGCCTGCTGACAGGGACAGACTGCCTGCTGTCTGGGTGTCTTCCTGCTGTCAGGGACAGCTTGCCTGTTGTCAGGGACAGTCTGCCTGCTGTCAGGGACAGTCTGCCTGTTGTCTGGGTGTCTGCCTGCTGTCAGGGACAGACTGCATGTTGTCAGGGACAGTCTGCCTGTTGTCTGGCTGTCTGTCTGCTGTCAGGGACAGTCTGCCTGCTGTCAGGGACAGTCTGCCTGCTGTCAGGGACAGCCTGCCTGTTGTCTGGCTGTCTGCCTGCTGTCAGGGACAGACTGCCTGTTGTCAGGGACAGCCTGCCTGTTGTCTGGCTGTCTGCCTGCTGTCAGGGACAGTCTGTCTGCTGTCAGGGACAGTCTGCCTGCTGTCAGGGACAGACTGCCTGCTGTCAGGGACAGTCTGCCTGCTGTCAGGGACAGTCTGCCTGCTGTCAGGGACAGTCTGCCTGCTGTCAGGGACAGACTGCCTGCTGTCAGGGACAGACTGCCTGCTGTCAGGGACAGACTGCCTGCTGTCTGGCTGTCTGCCTGCTGTCAGGGACAGTCTGCCTGTTGTCTGTGACAGTCTGCCTGTTGTCAGGGACAGTCTGCCTGCTGTCAGGGACAGTCTGCCTGATGTCAGGGACAGTCTGCCTGCTGTCACGGTGTCTGCCTGTTGTCAGGGACAGTCTGCCTGCTGTCTGGGTGTCTGCCTGCTGTTAGGGACAGTCTGCCTGTTGTCTGGGACAGAGTGCCTGTTGTCAGGGACAGTCTGCCTGCTGTCAAGGACAGTCTGCCTGTTGTCTGGGTGTCTGCCTGCTGTCAGGGACAGTCTGCCTGTTGTCTGGGTGTCTGCCTGCTGTCAGGGACAGACTGCATGTTGTTAGGGACAGTCTGCCTGTTGTCTGGCTGTCTGCCTGCTGTCAGGGACAGTCTGCCTGCTGTCAGGGACAGTCTGCCTGCTGTCAGTGACAGCCTGCCTGTTGTCTGGCTGTCTGCCTGCTGTCAGGGACAGACTGCCTGTTGTCAGGGATAGCCTGCCTGTTGTCTGGCTGTCTGCCTGCTGTCAGGGACAGTCTTTCTGCTGTCAGGGACAGTCTGCCTGCTGTCAGGGACAGACTGCCTGCCGTCAGGGACAGTCTGCCTGCTGTCAGGGACAGTCTGCCTGCTGTCAGGGACAGACTGCCTGCTGTCAGGGACAGACTGCCTGCTGTCAGGGACAGACTGCCTGCTGTCAGGGACAGACTGCCTGCTGTCTGGCTGTCTGCCTGCTGTCAGGGACAGTCTGCCTGTTGTCTGTGACAGACTGCCTGTTGTCAGGGACAGTCTGCCTGCTGTCAGGGACAGTCTGCCTGTTGTCAGGGACAGTCTGCCTGCTGTCACGGTGTCTGCCTGTTGTCAGGGACAGTCTGCCTGCTGTCTGGGTGTCTGCCTGCTGTTAGGGACAGTCTGCCTGTTGTCTGGGACAGAGTGCCTGTTGTCAGGGACAGTCTGCCTGCTGTCAGGGACAGTCTACCTGTTGTCTGTGTGTCTGCCTGCTGTCAGGGACAGACTGCCTGTTGTCAGGGACAGTCTGCCTGCTGTCAGGGACAGTCTGCCTGTTGTCTGGGTGTCTGCCTGCTGTCAGGGACAGTCTGCCTGTTGTCTGGGTGTCTGCCTGCTGTCAGGGACAGACTGCATGTTGTCAGGGACAGTCTGCCTGTTGTCAGGGACAGTCTGCCTGCTGTCAGGGACAGCCTGCCTGTTGTCTGGCTGTCTGCCTGCTGTCAGGGACAGACTGCCTGTTGTCAGGGACAGTCTGCCTGCTGTCAGGGACAGACTGCCTGCTGTCAGGGACAGACTGCCTGCTGTCAGGGACAGTCTGCCTGCTGTCTGGGTGTCTGCCTGCTGTCAGGGACAGTCTGCCTGTTGTCGGGGACAGAGTGCCTGTTGTCAGGGACAGTCTGCCTGCTGTCAGGGACAGTCTGCCTGTTGTCTGGGTGTCAGCCTTCTGTCAGGGACAGACTGCCTGTTGTCAGGGACAGTCTGCCTGTTGTCTGGGTGTCTGCCTACTGTCAGGGACAGTCTGCCTGTTGTCAGGGTGTCTGCCTGCTGTCAGGGACAGACTGCCTGTTGTCAGGGACAGTCTGCCTGTTGTCAGGGACAGTCTGCCTGCTGTCAGGGACAGCCTGCCTGTTGTCTGGCTGTCTGCCTGCTGTCAGGGACAGACTGCCAGTTGTCAGGGACAGTCTGCCTGCTGTCAGGGACAGACTGCCTGCTGACAGGGACAGACTGCCTGCTGTCTGGGTTTCTTCCTGCTGTCAGGGACAGCTTGCCTGTTGTCAGGGACAGTCTGCCTGCTGTTAGGGACAGACTGCCTGCTGTCTGGGTGTCTGCCTGCTGTCAGGGACAGTCTGCCTGTTGTCAGGGACAGTCTGCTTGCTGTCAGGGACAGACTGCCTGCTGACAGGGACAGACTGCCTGTTGTCTGGGTGTCTGCCTGCTGTCAGGGACAGACTGCATGTTGTCAGGGACAGTCTGCCTGTTGTCTGGCTGTCTGCCTGCTGTCAGGGACAGTCTGCCTGCTGTCAGGGACAGTCTGCCTGCTGTCAGGGACAGCCTGCCTGTTGTCTGGCTGTCTGCCTGCTGTCAGGGACAGACTGCCTGTTGTCAGGGACAGCCTGCCTGTTGTCTGGCTGTCTGCCTGCTGTCAGGGACAGTCTGTCTGCTGTCAGGGACAGTCTGCCTGCTGTCAGGGACAGACTGCCTGCTGTCAGGGACAGTCTGCCTGCTGTCAGGGACAGTCTGCCTGCTGTCAGGGACAGTCTGCCTGCTGTCAGGGACAGACTGCCTGCTGTCAGGGACAGACTGCCTGCTGTCAGGGACAGACTGCCTGCTGTCTGGCTGTCTGCCTGCTGTCAGGGACAGTCTGCCTGTTGTCTGTGACAGACTGCCTGTTGTCAGGGACAGTCTGCCTGCTGTCAGGGACAGTCTGCCTGATGTCAGGGACAGTCTGCCTGCTGTCACGGTGTCTGCCTGTTGTCAGGGACAGTCTGCCTGCTGTCTGGGTGTCTGCCTGCTGTTAGGGACAGTCTGCCTGTTGTCTGGGACAGAGTGCCTGTTGTCAGGGACAGTCTGCCTGCTGTCAGGGACAGTCTACCTGTTGTCTGTGTGTCTGCCTGCTGTCAGGGACAGACTGCCTGTTGTCAGGGACAGTCTGCCTGCTGTCAGGGACAGCCTGCCTGTTGTCTGGCTGTCTGCCTGCTGTCAGGGACAGACTGCCTGTTGTCAGGGACAGCCTGCCTGTTGTCTGGCAGTCTGCCTGCTGTCAGGGACAGTCTGCCTGCTGTCAGGGACAGTCTGCCTGCTGTCAGTGACAGCCTGCCTGTTGTCTGGCTGTCTGCCTGCTGTCAGGGACAGACTGCCTGTTTTCAGGGACAGCCTGCCTGTTGTCTGGCTGTCTGCCTGCTGTCAGGGACAGTCTGTCTGCTGTCAGGGTCAGTCTGCCTGCTGTCAGGCACAGACTGCCTGCTGTCAGGGACAGTCTGCCTGCTGTCAGGGACAGTCTGCCTGCTGTCAGGGACAGTCTGCCTGCTGTCAGGGACAGACTGCCTGCTGTCAGGGACAGACTGCCTGCTGTCAGGGACAGACTGCCTGCTGTCTGGCTGTCTGCCTGCTGTCAGGGACAGTCTGCCTGTTGTCTGTGACAGACTGCCTGTTGTCAGGGACAGACTGCCTGCTGTCAGGGACAGTCTGCCTGATGTCAGGGACAGTCTGCCTGCTGTCACGGTGTCTGCCTGTTGTCAGGGACAGTCTGCCTGCTGTCTGGGTGTCTGCCTGCTGTTAGGGACAGTCTGCCTGTTGTCTGGGACAGAGTGCCTGTTGTCAGGGACAGTCTGCCTGCTGTCAGGGACAGTCTACCTGTTGTCTGTGTGTCTGCCTGCTGTCAGGGACAGACTGCCTGTTGTCAGGGACAGTCTGCCTGCTGTCAGGGACAGCCTGCCTGTTGTCTGGCTGTCTGCCTGCTGTCAGGGACAGACTGCCTGTTGTCAGGGACAGCCTGCCTGTTGTCTGGCTGTCTGCCTGCTGTCAGGGACAGTCTGTCTGCTGTCAGGGACAGTCTGCCTGCTGTCAGGGACAGTCTGCCTGCTGTCAGGGACAGTCTGCCTGCTGTCAGGGACAGTCTGCCTGCTGTCAGGGACAGACTGCCTGCTGTCAGGGACATACTGCCTGCTGTCAGGGACAGACTGCCTGCTGTCTGGCTGTCTGCCTGCTGTCAGGGACAGTCTGCCTGTTGTCTGTGACAGACTGCCTGTTGTCAGGGACAGCCTGCCTGCTGTCAGGGACAGTCTGCCTGTTGTCAGGGACAGTCTGCCTGCTGTCACGGTGTCTGCCTGTTGTCAGGGACAGTCTGCCTGCTGTCTGGGTGTCTGCCTGCTGTTAGGGACAGTCTGCCTGTTGTCTGGGACAGACTGCCTGTTGTCAGGGACAGTCTGCCTGCTGTCAGGGACAGTCTACCTGTTGTCTGTGTGTCTGCCTGCTGTCAGGGACAGACTGCCTGTTGTCAGGGACAGTCTGCCTGCTGTCAGGGACAGTCTGCCTGTTGTCTGGGTGTCTGCCTGCTGTCAGGGACAGTCTGTCTGTTGTCTGGGTGTCTGCCTGCTGTCAGGGACAGACTGCATGTTGTCAGGGACAGTCTGCCTGTTGTCTGGCTGTCTGCCTGCTGTCAGGGACAGTCTGCCTGCTGTCATGGACAGTCTGCCTGCTGTCAGTGACAGCCTGCCTGTTGTCTGGCTGTCTGCCTGCTGTCAGGGACAGACTGCCGGTTGTCAGGGACAGCCTGCCTGTTGTCTGGCTGTCTGCCTGCTGTCAGGGACAGTCTGTCTGCTGTCAGGGACAGTCTGCCTGCTGTCAGGGACAGACTGCCTGCTGTCAGGGACAGTCTGCCTCCTGTCAGGGACAGTCTGCCTGCTATCAGTGACAGCCTGCCTGTTGTCTGGCTGTCTGCCTGCTGTCAGGGACAGACTGCCTGTTGTCAGGGACAGACTGCCTGTTGTCTGGCTGTCTGCCTGCTGTCAGTGACAGTCTGTCTGCTGTCAGGGACAGTCTGCCTGCTGTCAGGGACAGTCTACCTGTTGTCTGTGTGTCTGCCTGCTGTCAGTGACAGACTGCCTGTTGTCAGGGACAGTCTGCCTGCTGTCAGGGACAGTCTGCCTGTTGTCTGGGTGTCTTCCTGCTGTCAGGGACAGTCTGCCTGTTGTCTGGGTGTCTGCCTGCTGTCAGGGACAGACTGCATGTTGTCAGGGACAGTCTGCCTGTTGTCTGGCTGTCTGCCTGCTGTCAGGGAC
This sequence comes from Scyliorhinus torazame, assembly GCF_047496885.1. NCBI lineage: Eukaryota > Metazoa > Chordata > Chondrichthyes > Carcharhiniformes > Scyliorhinidae > Scyliorhinus > Scyliorhinus torazame. The sequence goes on from NC_092711.1 coordinate 323,809,671, forward strand.
AGTCTGCCTGCTGTCAGGGACAGTCTGCCTGCTGTCAGTGACAGCCTGCCTGTTGTCTGGCTGTCTGCCTGCTGTCAGGGACAGACTGCCTGTTGTCAGGGACAGTCTGCCTATTGTCTGGCTGTCTGCCTGCTGTCAGGGACAGTCTGTCTGCTGTCAGGGACAGTCTGCCTGCTGTCAGGGACAGACTGCCTGCCGTCAGGGACAGTCTGCCTGCTGTCAGGGACAGTCTGCCTGCTGTCAGGGACAGACTGCCTGCTGTCAGGGACAGACTGCCTGCTGTCAGGGACAGACTGACTGCTGTCAGGGACAGACTGCCTGCTGTCTGGCTGTCTGCCTGCTGTCAGGGACAGTCTGCCTGTTGTCTGTGACAGACTGCCTGTTGTCAGGGACAGTCTGCCTGCTGTCAGGGACAGTCTGCCTGTTGTCAGGGACAGTCTGCCTGCTGTCACGGTGTCTGCCTGTTGTCAGGGACAGTCTGCCTGCTGACTGGGTGTCTGCCTGCTGTTACGGACAGTCTGCCTGTTGTCTGGGACAGAGTGCCTGTTGTCAGGGACAGTCTGCCTGCTGTCAGGGACAGTCTACCTGTTGTCTGTGTGTCTGCCTGCTGTCAGTGACAGACTGCCTGTTGTCAGGGACAGTCTGCCTGCTGTCAGGGACAGTCTGCCTGTTGTCTGGGTGTCTGCCTGCTGTCAGGGACAGTCTGCCTGTTGTCTGGGTGTCTGCCTGCTGTCAGGGACAGACTGCATGTTGTCAGGGACAGTCTGCCTGTTGTCAGGGACAGTCTGCCTGCTGTCAGGGACAGCCTGCCTGTTGTCTGGCTGTCTGCCTGCTGTCAGGGACAGACTGCCTGTTGTCAGGGACAGTCTGTCTGCTGTCAGGGACAGACTGCCTGCTGTCAGGGACAGACTGCCTGCTGTCAGGGACAGTCTGCCTGCTGTCTGGGTGTCTGCCTGCTGTCAGGGACAGTCTGCCTGTTGTCGGGGACAGAGTGCCTGTTGTCAGGGACAGTCTGCCTGCTGTCAGGGACAGTCTGCCTGTTGTCTGGGTGTCAGCCTTCTGTCAGGGACAGACTGCCTGTTGTCAGGGACAGTCTGCCTGCTGTCAGGGACAGTCTGCCTGTTGTCTGGGTGTCTGCCTACTGTCAGGGACAGTCTGCCTGTTGTCTGGGTGTCTGCCTGCTGTCAGGGACAGACTGCCTGTTGTCAGGGACAGTCTGCCTGTTGTCAGGGACAGTCTGCCTGCTGTCAGGGACTGCCTGCCTGTTGTCTGGCTGTCTGCCTGCTGTCAGGGACAGACTGCCAGTTGTCAGGGACAGTCTGCCTGCTGTCAGGGACAGACTGCCTGCTGACAGGGACAGACTGCCTGCTGTCTGGGTTTCTTCCTGCTGTCAGGGACAGCTTGCCTGTTGTCAGGGTGTCTGCCTGCTGTCAGGGACAGACTGCATGTTGTCAGGGACAGTCTGCCTGTTGTCTGGCTGTCTGCCTGCTGTCAGGGACAGTCTGCCTGCTGTCAGGGACAGTCTGCCTGCTGTCAGTGACAGCCTGCCTGTTGTCTGGCTGTCTGCCTGCTGTCAGGGACAGACTGCCTGTTGTCAGGGACAGCCTGCCTGTTGTCTGGCTGTCTGCCTGCTGTCAGGGACAGTCTGTCTGCTGTCAGGGACAGTCTGCCTGCTGTCAGGGACAGACTGCCTGCTGTCAGGGACAGTCTGCCTGCTGTCAGGGACAGTCTGCCTGCTGTCAGGGACAGTCTGCCTGCTGTCAGGGACAGACTGCCTGCTGTCAGGGACAGACTGCCTGCTGTCAGGGACAGACTCCCTGCTGTCTGGCTGTCTGCCTGCTGTCAGGGACAGTCTGCCTGTTGTCTGTGACAGACTGCCTGTTGTCAGGGACAGTCTGCCTGCTGTCAGGGACAGTCTGCCTGATGTCAGGGACAGTCTGCCTGCTGTCACGGTGTCTGCCTGTTGTCAGGGACAGTCTGCCTGCTGTCTGGGTGTCTGCCTGCTGTTAGGGACAGTCTGCCTGTTGTCTGGGACAGAGTGCCTGTTGTCAGGGACAGTCTGCCTGCTGTCAGGGACAGTCTACCTGTTGTCTGTGTGTCTGCCTGCTGTCAGGGACAGACTGCCTGTTGTCAGGGACAGTCTGCCTGCTGTCAGGGACAGCCTGCCTGTTGTCTGGCTGTCTGCCTGCTGTCAGGGACAGACTGCCTGTTGTCAGGGACAGCCTGCCTGTTGTCTGGCTGTCTGCCTGCTGTCAGGGACAGTCTGTCTGCTGTCAGGGACAGTCTGCCTGCTGTCAGGGACAGTCTGCCTGCTGTCAGGGACAGTCGGCCTGCTGTCAGGGACAGTCTGCCTGCTGTCAGGGACAGACTGCCTGCTCTCAGGGACAGACTGCCTGCTGTCAGGGACAGACTGCCTGCTGTCTGGCTGTCTGCCTGCTGTCAGGGACAGTCTGCCTGTTGTCTGGGACAGACTGCCTGTTGTCAGGGACAGTCTGCCTGCTGTCAGGGACAGTCTGCCTGCTGTCAGGGACAGTCTACCTGTTGTCTGTGTGTCTGCCTTCTGTCAGGGACAGACTGCCTGTTGTCAGGGACAGTCTGCCTGCTGTCAGGGACAGTCTGCCTGTTGTCTGGGTGTCTGCCTGCTGTCAGGGACAGTCTGTCTGTTGTCTGGGTGTCTGCCTGCTGTCAGGGACAGACTGCATGTTGTCAGGGATAGTCTGCCTGTTGTCTGGCTGTCTGCCTGCTGTCAGGGACAGTCTGCCTGCTGTCAGGGACAGTCTGCCTGCTGTCAGTGACAGCCTGCCTGTTGTCTGGCTGTCTGCCTGCTGTCAGGGACAGACTGCCTGTTGTCAGGGACAGCCTGCCTGTTGTCTGGCTGTCTGCCTGCTGTCAGGGACAGTCTGCCTGCTGCCAGGGACAGACTGCCTGCTGTCAGGGACAGTCTGCCTGCTGTCAGGGACAGTCTGCCTGCTATCAGTGACAGCCTGCCTGTTGTCTGGCTGTGTGCCTGCTGTCAGGGACAGACTGCCTGTTGTCAGGGACAGACTGCCTGTTGTCTAGCTGTCTGCCTGCTGTCAGTGACAGTCTGTCTGCTGTCAGGGACAGTCTGCCTGCTGTCAGGGACAGTCTACCTGTTGTCTGTGTGTCTGCCTGCTGTCAGGGACAGACTGCCTGTTGTCAGGGACAGTCTGCCTGCTGTCAGGGACAGTCTGCCTGTTGTCTGGGTGTCTGCCTGCTGTCAGGGACAGTCTGCCTGTTGTCTGGGTGTCTGCCTGCTGTCAGGGACAGACTGCATGTTGTCAGTGACAGTCTGCCTGTTGTCTGGCTGTCTGCCTGCTGTCAGGGACAGTCTGCCTGCTGTCAGGGACAGTCTGCCTGCTGTCAGTGACAGCCTGCCTGTTGTCTGGCTGTCTGCCTGCTGTCAGGGACAGACTGCCTATTGTCAGGGACAGCCTGCCTGTTGTCCGGCTGTCTGCCTGCTGTCAGGGACAGTCTGTCTGCTGTCAGGGACAGTCTGCCTGCTGTCAGGGACAGACTGCCTGCCGTCAGGGACAGTCTGCCTGCTGTCAGGGAGAGTCTGCCTGCTGTCAGGGACAGACTGCCTGCTGTCAGGGACAGACTGCCTGCTGTCAGGGACAGACTGCCTGCTGTCAGGGACAGACTGCCTGCTGTCTGGCTGTCTGCCTGCTGTCAGGGACAGTCTGCCTGTTGTCTGTGACAGACTGCCTGTTGTCAGGGACAGTCTGCCTGCTGTCAGGGACAGTCTGCCTGTTGTCAGGGACAGTCTGCCTGCTGTCACGGTGTCTGCCTGTTGTCAGGGACAGTCTGCCTGCTGTCTGGGTGTCTGCCTGCTGTTAGGGACAGTCTGCCTGTTGTCTGGGACAGAGTGCCTGTTGTCAGGGACAGTCTGCCTGCTGTCAGGGACAGTCTACCTGTTGTCTGTGTGTCTGCCTGCTGTCAGGGACAGACTGCCTGTTGTCAGGGACAGTCTGCCTGCTGTCAGGGACAGTCTGCCTGTTGTCTGGGTGTCTGCCTGCTGTCAGGGACAGTCTGCCTGTTGTCTGGGTGTCTGCCTGCTGTCAGGGACAGACTGCATGTTGTCAGGGACAATCTGCCTGTTGTCAGGGACAGTCTGCCTGCTGTCAGGGACAGCCGGCCTGTTGTCTGGCTGTCTGCCTGCTGTCAGGGACAGACTGCCTGTTGTCAGGGACAGTCTGCCTGCTGTCAGGGACAGACTGCCTGCTGTCAGGGACAGACTGCCTGCTGTCAGGGACAGTCTGCCTGCTGTCTGGGTGTCTGCCTGCTGTCAGGGACAGTCTGCCTGTTGTCGGGGACAGAGTGCCTGTTGTCAGGGACAGTCTGCCTGCTGTCAGGGACAGTCTGCCTGTTGTCTGGGTGTCAGCCTTCTGTCAGGGACAGACTGCCTGTTGTCAGGGACAGTCTGCCTGCTGTCAGGGACAGTCTGCCTGTTGTCTGGGTGTCTGCCTACTGTCAGGGACAGTCTGCCTGTTGTCTGGGTGTCTGCCTGCTGTCAGGGACAGACTGCCTGTTGTCAGGGACAGTCTGCCTGTTGTCAGGGACAGTCTGCCTGCTGTCAGGGACTGCCTGCCTGTTGTCTGGCTGTCTGCCTGCTGTCAGGGACAGACTGCCAGTTGTCAGGGACAGTCTGCCTGCTGTCAGGGACAGACTGCCTGCTGACAGGGACAGACTGCCTGCTGTCTGGGTTTCTTCCTGCTGTCAGGGACAGCTTGCCTGTTGTCAGGGACAGTCTGCCTGCTGTCAGGGACAGACTGCCTGCTGTCTGGGTGTCTGCCTGCTGTCAGGGACAGTCTGCCTGTTGTCAGGGACAGTCTGCTTGCTGTCAGGGACAGACTGCCTGCTGACAGGGACAGACTGCCTGCTGTCTGGGTGTCTTCCTGCTGTCAGGGACAGCTTGCCTGTTGTCAGGGACAGTCTGCCTGCTGTCAGGGACAGTCTGCCTGTTGTCTGGGTGTCTGCCTGCTGTCAGGGACAGACTGCATGTTGTCAGGGACAGTCTGCCTGTTGTCTGGCTGTCTGCCTGCTGTCAGGGACAGTCTGCCTGCTGTCAGGGACAGTCTGCCTGCGGTCAGTGACAGCCTGCCTGTTGTCTGGCTGTCTGCCTGCTGTCAGGGACAGACTGCCTGTTGTCAGGGACAGCCTGCCTGTTGTCTGGCTGTCTGCCTGCTGTCAGGGACAGTCTGTCTGCTGTCAGGGACAGTCTGCCTGCTGTCAGGGACAGACTGCCTGCTGTCAGGGACAGTCTGCCTGCTGTCAGGGACAGTCTGCCTGCTGTCAGGGACAGTCTGCCTGCTGTCAGGGACAGACTGCCTGCTGTCAGGGACAGACTGCCTGCTGTCAGGGACAGACTGCCTGCTGTCTGGCTGTCTGCCTGCTGTCAGGGACAGTCTGCCTGTTGTCTGTGACAGACTGCCTGTTGTCAGGGACAGTCTGCCTGCTGTCAGGGACAGTCTGCCTGATGTCAGGGACAGTCTGCCTGCTGTCACGGTGTCTGCCTGTTGTCAGGGACAGTCTGCCTGCTGTCTGGGTGTCTGCCTGCTGTTAGGGACAGTCTGCCTGTTGTCTGGGACAGAGTGCCTGTTGTCAGGGACAGTCTGCCTGCTGTCAGGGACAGTCTACCTGTTGTCTGTGTGTCTGCCTGCTGTCAGGGACAGACTGCCTGTTGTCAGGGACAGTCTGCCTGCTGTCAGGGACAGCCTGCCTGTTGTCTGGCTGTCTGCCTGCTGTCAGGGACAGACTGCCTGTTGTCAGGGACAGCCTGCCTGTTGTCTGGCTGTCTGCCTGCTGTCAGGGACAGTCTGCCTGCTGTCAGGGACAGTCTGCCTGCTGTCAGTGACAGCCTGCCTGTTGTCTGGCTGTCTGCCTGCTGTCAGGGACAGACTGCCTGTTGTCAGGGACAGCCTGCCTGTTGTCTGGCTGTCTGCCTGCTGTCAGGGACAGTCTGTCTGCTGACAGGGACAGTCTGCCTGCTGTCAGGGACAGACTGCCTGCTGTCAGGGACAGTCTGCCTGCTGTCAGGGACAGTCTGCCTGCTGTCAGGGACAGTCTGCCTGCTGTCAGGGACAGACTGCCTGCTGTCAGGGACAGACTGCCTGCTGTCAGGGACAGACTGCCTGCTGTCTGGCTGTCTGCCTGCTGTCAGGGACAGTCTGCCTGTTGTCTGTGACAGACTGCCTGTTGTCAGGGACAGTCTGCCTGCTGTCAGGGACAGTCTGCCTGATGTCAGGGACAGTCTGCCTGCTGTCACGGTGTCTGCCTGTTGTCAGGGACAGTCTGCCTGCTGTCTGGGTGTCTGCCTGCTGTTAGGGACAGTCTGCCTGTTGTCTGGGACAGAGTGCCTGTTGTCAGGGACAGTCTGCCTGCTGTCAGGGACAGTCTACCTGTTGTCTGTGTGTCTGCCTGCTGTCAGGGACAGACTGCCTGTTGTCAGGGACAGTCTGCCTGCTGTCAGGGACAGCCTGCCTGTTGTCTGGCTGTCTGCCTGCTGTCAGGGACAGACTGCCTGTTGTCAGGGACAGCCTGCCTGTTGTCTGGCTCTCTGCCTGCTGTCAGGGACAGTCTGTCTGCTGTCAGGGACAGTCTGCCTGCTGTCAGGGACAGTCTGCCTGCTGTCAGGGACAGTCTGCCTGCTGTCACGGACAGTCTGCCTGCTGTCAGGGACAGACTGCCTGCTGTCAGGGACAGACTGCCTGCTGTCAGGGAGAGACTGCCTGCTGTCTGGCTGTCTGCCTGCTGTCAGGGACAGTCTGCCTGTTGTCTGTGACAGACTGCCTGTTGTCAGGGACAGTCTGCCTGCTGTCAGGGACAGTCTGCCTGTTGTCAGGGACAGTCTGCCTGCTGTCACGGTGTCTGCCTGTTGTCAGGGACAGTCTGCCTGCTGTCTGGGTGTCTGCCTGCTGTTAGGGACAGTCTGCCTGTTGTCTGGGACAGACTGCCTGTTGTCAGGGACAGTCTGCCTGCTGTCAGGGACAGTCTACCTGTTGTCTGTGTGTCTGCCTGCTGTCAGGGACAGACTGCCTGTTGTCAGGGACAGTCTGCCTGCTGTCAGGGACAGTCTGCCTGTTGTCTGGGTGTCTGCCTGCTGTCAGGGACAGTCTGTCTGTTGTCTGGGTGTCTGCCTGCTGTCAGGGACAGACTGCATGTTGTCAGGGACAGTCTGCCTGTTGTCTGGCTGTCTGCCTGCTGTCAGGGACAGTCTGCCTGCTGTCAGGGACAGTCTGCCTGCTGTCAGTGACAGCCTGCCTGTTGTCTGGCTGTCTGCCTGCTGTCAGGGACAGACTGCCTGTTGTCAGGGACAGGCTGCCTGTTGTCTGGCTGTCTGCCTGCTGTCAGGGACAGTCTGTCTGCTGTCAGGGACAGTCTGCCTGCTGTCAGGGACAGACTGCCTGCTGTCAGGGACAGTCTGCCTGCTGTCAGGGACAGTCTGCCTGCTGTCAGGGACAGTCTGCCTGCTGTCAGGGACAGACTGCCTGCTGTCAGGGACAGACTGCCTGCTGTCAGGGACAGACTACCTGCTGTCTGGCTGTCTGCCTGCTGTCAGGGACAGTCTGCCTGTTGTCTGTGACAGACTGCCTGTTGTCAGGGACAGTCTGCCTGCTGTCAGGGACAGTCTGCCTGTTGTCAGGGACAGTCTGCCTGCTGTCACGGTGTCTTCCTGTTGTCAGGGACAGTCTGCCTGCTGTCTGGGTGTCTGCCTTCTGTTAGGGACAGTCTGCCTGTTGTCTGGGACAGAGTGCCTGCTGTCAGGGACAGTCTACCTGTTGTCTGTGTGTCTGCCTGCTGTCAGGGACAGACTGCCTGTTGTCAGGGACAGTCTGCCTGCTGTCAGGGACAGCCTGCCTGTTGTCTGGCTGTCTGCCTGCTGTCAGGGACAGACTGCCTGTTGTCAGGGACAGCCTGCCTGTTGTCTGGCTGTCTGCCTGCTGTCAGGGACAGTCTGCCTGCTGTCAGGGACAGTCTGCCTGCTGTCAGTGACAGCCTGCCTGTTGTCTGGCTGTCTGCCTGCTGTCAGGGACAGACTGCCTGTTGTCAGGGACAGCCTGCCTGTTGTCTGGCTGTCTGCCTGCTGTCAGGGACAGTCTGTCTGCTGACAGGGACAGTCTGCCTGCTGTCAGGGACAGACTGCCTGCTGTCAGGGACAGTCTGCCTGCTGTCAGGGACAGTCTGCCTGCTGTCAGGGACAGTCTGCCTGCTGTCAGGGACAGACTGCCTGCTGTCAGGGACAGACTGCCTGCTGTCAGGGACAGACTGCCTGCTGTCTGGCTGTCTGCCTGCTGTCAGGGACAGTCTGCCTGTTGTCTGTGACAGACTGCCTGTTGTCAGGGACAGTCTGCCTGCTGTCAGGGACAGTCTGCCTGATGTCAGGGACAGTCTGCCTGCTGTCACGGTGTCTGCCTGTTGTCAGGGACAGTCTGCCTGCTGTCTGGGTGTCTGCCTGCTGTTAGGGACAGTCTGCCTGTTGTCTGGGACAGAGTGCCTGTTGTCAGGGACAGTCTGCCTGCTGTCAGGGACAGTCTACCTGTTGTCTGTGTGTCTGCCTGCTGTCAGAGACAGACTGCCTGTTGTCAGGGACAGTCTGCCTGCTGTCAGGGACAGCCTGCCTGTTGTCTGGCTGTCTGCCTGCTGTCAGGGACAGACTGCCTGTTGTCAGGGACAGCCTGCCTGTTGTCTGGCTCTCTGCCTGCTGTCAGGGACAGTCTGTCTGCTGTCAGGGACAGTCTGCCTGCTGTCAGGGACAGTCTGCCTGCTGTCAGGGACAGTCTGCCTGCTGTCAGGGACAGTCTGCCTGCTGTCAGGGACAGACTGCCTGCTGTCAGGGACAGACTGCCTGCTGTCAGGGAGAGACTGCCTGCTGTCTGGCTGTCTGCCTGCTGTCAGGGACAGTCTGCCTGTTGTCTGTGACAGACTGCCTGTTGTCAGGGACAGTCTGCCTGCTGTCAGGGACAGTCTGCCTGTTGTCAGGGACAGTCTGCCTGCTGTCACGGTGTCTGCCTGTTGTCAGGGACAGTCTGCCTGCTGTCTGGGTGTCTGCCTGCTGTTAGGGACAGTCTGCCTGTTGTCTGGGACAGACTGCCTGTTGTCAGGGACAGTCTGCCTGCTGTCAGGGACAGTCTACCTGTTGTCTGTGTGTCTGCCTGCTGTCAGGGACAGACTGCCTGTTGTCAGGGACAGTCTGCCTGCTGTCAGGGACAGTCTGCCTGTTGTCTGGGTGTCTGCCTGCTGTCAGGGACAGTCTGTCTGTTGTCTGGGTGTCTGCCTGCTGTCAGGGACAGACTGCATGTTGTCAGGGACAGTCTGCCTGTTGTCTGGCTGTCTGCCTGCTGTCAGGGACAGTCTGCCTGCTGTCAGGGACAGTCTGCCTGCTGTCAGTGACAGCCTGCCTGTTGTCTGGCTGTCTGCCTGCTGTCAGGGACAGACTGCCTGTTGTCAGGGACAGCCTGCCTGTTGTCTGGCTGTCTGCCTGCTGTCAGGGACAGTCTGTCTGCTGTCAGGGACAGTCTGCCTGCTGTCAGGGACAGACTGCCTGCTGTCAGGGACAGTCTGCCTGCTGTCAGGGACAGTCTGCCTGCTGTCAGGGACAGTCTGCCTGCTGTCAGGGACAGACTGCCTGCTGTCAGGGACAGACTGCCTGCTGTCAGGGACAGACTACCTGCTGTCTGGCTGTCTGCCTGCTGTCAGGGACAGTCTGCCTGTTGTCTGTGACAGACTGCCTGTTGTCAGGGACAGTCTGCCTGCTGTCAGGGACAGTCTGCCTGTTGTCAGGGACAGTCTGCCTGCTGTCACGGTGTCTTCCTGTTGTCAGGGACAGTCTGCCTGCTGTCTGGGTGTCTGCCTTCTGTTAGGGACAGTCTGCCTGTTGTCTGGGACAGAGTGCCTGTTGTCAGGGACAGTCTGCCTGCTGTCAGGGACAGTCTACCTGTTGTCTGTGTGTCTGCCTGCTGTCAGGGACAGACTGCCTGTTGTCAGGGACAGTCTGCCTGCTGTCAGAGACAGTCTGCCTGTTGTCTGGGTGTCTGCCTGCTGTCAGGGACAGTCTGCCTGTTGTCTGGGTGTCTGCCTGCTGTCAGGGACAGACTGCATGTTGTCAGGGACAGTCTGCCTGTTGTCAGGGACAGTCTGCCTGCTGTCAGGGAGAGCCTGCCTGTTGTCTGGCTGTCTGCCTGCTGTCAGCGACAGACTGCCTATTGTCAGGGACAGTCTGCCTGCTGTCAGGGACAGACTGCCTGCTGTCAGGGACAGACTGCCTGCTGTCAGGGACAGACTGCCTGCTGTCTGGGTGTCTGCCTGCTGTCAGGGACAGTCTGCCTGTTGTCTGGGACAGAGTGCCTGTTGTCAGGGACAGTCTGCCTGCTGTCAGGGACAGTCTGCCTGTTGTCTGGGTGTCTGCCTTCTGTCAGGGACAGACTGCCTGTTGTCAGGGACAGTCTGCCTGCTGTCAGGGACAGTCTGCCTGTTGTCTGGGTGTCTGCCTACTGTCAGGGACAGTCTGCCTGTTGTCTGGGTGTCTGCCTGCTGTCAGGGACAGACTGCCTGTTGTCAGGGACAGTCTGCCTGTTGTCAGGGACATTCTGCCTGCTGTCAGGGACAGCCTGCCTGTTGTCTGGCTGTCTGCCTGCTGTCAGGGACAGACTGCCAGTTGTCAGGGACAGTCTGCCTGCTGTCAGGGACAGACTGCCTGCTGACAGTGACAGACTGCCTGCTGTCTGGGTGTCTTCCTGCTGTCAGGGACAGCTTGCCTGTTGTCAGGGACAGTCTGCTTGCTGTCAGGGACAGACTGCCTGTTGTCAGGGACAGTATGCCTGCTGTAAGTGACAGAATGCCTGCTGTCTGGGTGTCTGCCTGTTGTCAGGGAGAGTCTGCCTGCTGTCAGGGACAGACTGCCTGCTGTCTGGGTGTCTGCCTGCTGTCAGGGACAGTCTGCCTGTTGTCAGTGACAGACTGCCTGCTGTCTGGGTGTCTGCCTGTTGTCAGGGACAGACTGCCTGCTGTCTGGGTGTCTGCCTGCTGTCAGGGACAGTCTGCCTGTTGTCAGCGACAGTCTGCCTGCTGTCAGGGACAGACTGCCTGCTGACTGGGTGTCTGCCTGTTGTCAGGGACAGTCTGCCTGCTGTCAGGGACAGACTGCCTGCTGTCTGGGTGTCTGCCTGTTGTCTGGGACAGTCTGCCTGTTGCCAGGGAAAGTCTGCCTGCTGTCAGGGACAGTCTGCCTGTTGTCAGGGACAGTCTGCCTGCTGTCAGGGTGTCTGCCTGTTGTCAGGGACAGACTGCCTGCTGTCTGGGTGTCTGCCTGCTGTCAGGGTGTCTGCCTGTTGTCAGGGACAGTCTGCCTGCTGTCAGGATGTCTGCCTGTTGTCAGGACAGTCTGCCTGCTGACAGGGACAGTATGCCTGCTGTCAGGGACAGTCTGCCTGTTGTCTGGCTGTCTGCCTGCTGTCAGGGACACACTGCCTGTTGTCAGGCACAGTCTGCCTGCTGTCAGGGACAGCCTGCCTGTTGTCTGGCTGTCTGCCTGCTGTCAGGGACAGACTGCCTGTTGTCAGGGACAGCCTGCCTGTTGTCTGGCTGTCTGCCTGCTGTCAGGGACAGTCTGTCTGCTGTCAGGGACAGTCTGCCTGCTGTCAGAGACAGTCTGCCTGTTGTCTGGGTGTCTGCCTGCTGTCAGGGACAGTCTGCCTGTTGTCTGGGTGTCTGCCTGCTGTCAGGGACAGACTGCATGTTGTCAGGGACAGTCTGCCTGTTGTCAGGGACAGTCTGCCTGCTGTCAGGGAGAGCCTGCCTGTTGTCTGGCTGTCTGCCTGCTGTCAGCGACAGACTGCCTATTGTCAGGGACAGTCTGCCTGCTGTCAGGGACAGACTGCCTGCTGTCAGGGACAGACTGCCTGCTGTCAGGGACAGACTGCCTGCTGTCTGGGTGTCTGCCTGCTGTCAGGGACAGTCTGCCTGTTGTCTGGGACAGAGTGCCTGTTGTCAGGGACAGTCTGCCTGCTGTCAGGGACAGTCTGCCTGTTGTCTGGGTGTCTGCCTTCTGTCAGGGACAGACTGCCTGTTGTCAGGGACAGTCTGCCTGCTGTCAGGGACAGTCTGCCTGTTGTCTGGGTGTCTGCCTACTGTCAGGGACAGTCTGCCTGTTGTCTGGGTGTCTGCCTGCTGTCAGGGACAGACTGCCTGTTGTCAGGGACAGTCTGCCTGTTGTCAGGGACATTCTGCCTGCTGTCAGGGACAGCCTGCCTGTTGTCTGGCTGTCTGCCTGCTGTCAGGGACAGACTGCCAGTTGTCAGGGACAGTCTGCCTGCTGTCAGGGACAGACTGCCTGCTGACAGTGACAGACTGCCTGCTGTCTGGGTGTCTTCCTGCTGTCAGGGACAGCTTGCCTGTTGTCAGGGACAGTCTGCTTGCTGTCAGGGACAGACTGCCTGTTGTCAGGGACAGTATGCCTGCTGTAAGTGACAGAATGCCTGCTGTCTGGGTGTCTGCCTGTTGTCAGGGAGAGTCTGCCTGCTGTCAGGGACAGACTGCCTGCTGTCTGGGTGTCTGCCTGCTGTCAGGGACAGTCTGCCTGTTGTCAGTGACAGACTGCCTGCTGTCTGGGTGTCTGCCTGTTGTCAGGGACAGACTGCCTGCTGTCTGGGTGTCTGCCTGCTGTCAGGGACAGTCTGCCTGTTGTCAGCGACAGTCTGCCTGCTGTCAGGGACAGACTGCCTGCTGACTGGGTGTCTGCCTGTTGTCAGGGACAGTCTGCCTGCTGTCAGGGACAGACTGCCTGCTGTCTGGGTGTCTGCCTGTTGTCTGGGACAGTCTGCCTGTTGCCAGGGAAAGTCTGCCTGCTGTCAGGGACAGTCTGCCTGTTGTCAGGGACAGTCTGCCTGCTGTCAGGGTGTCTGCCTGTTGTCAGGGACAGACTGCCTGCTGTCTGGGTGTCTGCCTGCTGTCAGGGTGTCTGCCTGTTGTCAGGGACAGTCTGCCTGCTGTCAGGATGTCTGCCTGTTGTCAGGACAGTCTGCCTGCTGACAGGGACAGTATGCCTGCTGTCAGGGACAGTCTGCCTGTTGTCTGGCTGTCTGCCTGCTGTCAGGGACACACTGCCTGTTGTCAGGCACAGTCTGCCTGCTGTCAGGGACAGCCTGCCTGTTGTCTGGCTGTCTGCCTGCTGTCAGGGACAGACTGCCTGTTGTCAGGGACAGCCTGCCTGTTGTCTGGCTGTCTGCCTGCTGTCAGGGACAGTCTGTCTGCTGTCAGGGACAGTCTGCCTGCTGTCAGGGACAGACTGCCTGCTGTCAGGGACAGTCTGCCTGCTGTCAGGGACAGTCTGCCTGCTGTCAGGGACAGTCTGCCTGCTGTCAGGGACAGACTGCCTGCTGTCAGGGACAGACTGCCTGCTGTCTGGGTGTCCGCCTGCTGTCAGGGACAGTCTGCCTGTTGTCTGGGACAGACTGCCTGTTGTCAGGGACAGTCTGCCTGCTGTCAGGGACAGTCTGCCTGTTGTCAGGGACAGTCTGCCTGCTGTCACGGTGTCTGCCTGTTGTCAGGGACAGTCTGCCTGCTGTCTGGGTGTCTGCCTGCTGTCAGGGACAGTCTGCCTGTTGTCTGGGAAAGAGTGCCTGTTGTCAGGGACAGTCTGCCTGCTGTCAGGGACAGTCTGCCTGATGTCTGGGTGTCTGCCTGCTGTCAGGGACAGACTGCCTGTTGTCAGGGCCAGTCTGCCTGCTGTCAGCGACAGTCTGCCTGTTGTCTGGGTGTCTGCCTGCTGTCAGGGACAGTCTGCCTGTTGTCTGGGTGTCTGCCTGCTGTCAGGGACAGACTGCCTGTTGTCAGGGACAGTCTGCCTGTTGTCTGGGACAGTCTGCCTGTTGTCTGGGACAGTCTGCCTGCTGTCAGGGACAGCCTGCCTGTTGTCTGGGTGTCTGCCTGCTGTCAGGGACAGACTGCCTGCTGTCAGGGACAGTCTGCCTGCTGTCAGGGACAGCCTGCCTGTTGTCTGGGTGTCTGCCTGCTGTCAGGGACAGACTGCCTGCTGTCAGGGACAGACTGCCTGCTGTCAGGGAGAGACTGCCTGCTGTCTGGCTGTCTGCCTGCTGTCAGGGACAGTCTGCCTGTTGTCTGTGACAGACTGCCTTTTGTCAGGGACAGTCTGCCTGCTGTCAGGGACAGTCTGCCTGTTGTCAGGGACAGTCTGCCTGCTGTCACGGTGTCTGCCTGTTGTCAGGGACAGTCTGCCTGCTGTCTGGGTGTCTGCCTGCTGTTAGGGACAGTCTGCCTGTTGTCTGGGACAGACTGCCTGTTGTCAGGGACAGTCTGCCTGCTGTCAGGGACAGTCTACCTGTTGTCTGTGTGTCTGCCTGCTGTCAGGGACAGACTGCCTGTTGTCAGGGACAGTCTGCCTGCTGTCAGGGACAGTCTGCCTGTTGTCTGGGTGTCTGCCTGCTGTCAGGGACAGTCTGTCTGTTGTCTGGGTGTCTGCCTGCTGTCAGGGACAGTCTGTCTGTTGTCTGGGTGTCTGCCTGCTGTCAGGGACAGACTGCATGTTGTCAGGGACAGTCTGCCTGTTGTCTGGCTGTCTGCCTGCTGTCAGGGACAGTCTGCCTGCTGTCAGGGACAGTCTGCCTGCTGTCAGTGACAGCCTGCCTGTTGTCTGGCTGTCTGCCTGCTGTCAGGGACAGACTGCCTGTTGTCAGGGACAGCCTGCCTGTTGTCTGGCTGTCTGCCTGCTGTCAGGGACAGTCTGTCTGCTGTCAGGGACAGTCTGCCTGCTGTCAGGGACAGACTGCCTGCTGTCAGGGACAGTCTGCCTGCTGTCAGGGACAGTCTGCCTGCTGTCAGGGACAGTCTGCCTGCTGTCAGGGACAGACTGCCTGCTGTCAGGGACAGACTGCCTGCTGTCTGGCTGTCTGCCTGCTGTCAGGGACAGTCTGCCTGTTGTCTGTGACAGACTGCCTGTTGTCAGGGACAGTCTGCCTGCTGTCAGGGACAGTCTGCCCGTTGTCAGGGACAGTCTGCCTGCTGTCACGGTGTCTTCCTGTTGTCAGGGACAGTCTGCCTGCTGTCTGGGTGTCTGCCTTCTGTTAGGGACAGTCTGCCTGTTGTCTGGGACAGAGTGCCTGTTGTCAGGGACAGTCTGCCTGCTGTCAGGGACAGTCTACCTGTTGTCTGTGTGTCTGCCTGCTGTCAGGGACAGACTGCCTGTTGTCAGGGACAGTCTGCCTGCTGTCAGAGACAGTCTGCCTGTTGTCTGGGTGTCTGCCTGCTGTCAGGGACAGTCTGCCTGTTGTCTGGGTGTCTGCCTGCTGTCAGGGACAGACTGCATGTTGTCAGGGACAGTCTGCCTGTTGTCAGGGACAGTCTGCCTGCTGTCAGGGAGAGCCTGCCTGTTGTCTGGCTGTCTGCCTGCTGTCAGCGACAGACTGCCTGTTGTCAGGGACAGTCTGCCTGCTGTCAGGGACAGACTGCCTGCTGTCAGGGACAGACTGCCTGCTGTCAGGGACAGACTGCCTGCTGTCTGGGTGTCTGCCTGCTGTCAGGGACAGTCTGCCTGTTGTCTGGGACAGAGTGCCTGTTGTCAGGGACAGTCTGCCTGCTGTCAGGGACAGTCTGCCTGTTGTCTGGGTGTCTGCCTTCTGTCAGGGACAGACTGCCTGTTGTCAGGGACAGTCTGCCTGCTGTCAGGGACAGTCTGCCTGTTGTCTGGGTGTCTGCCTACTGTCAGGGACAGTCTGCCTGTTGTCTGGGTGTCTGCCTGCTGTCAGGGACAGACTGCCTGTTGTCAGGGACAGTCTGCCTGTTGTCAGGGACATTCTGCCTGCTGTCAGGGACAGCCTGCCTGTTGTCTGGCTGTCTGCCTGCTGTCAGGGACAGACTGCCAGTTGTCAGGGACAGTCTGCCTGCTGTCAGGGACAGACTGCCTGCTGACAGTGACAGACTGCCTGCTGTCTGGGTGTCTTCCTGCTGTCAGGGACAGCTTGCCTGTTGTCAGGGACAGTCTGCCTGCTGTCAGGGACAGACTGCCTGCTGTCTGGGTGTCTGCCTGCTGTCAGGGACAGTCTGCCTGTTGTCAGGGACAGTCTGCTTGCTGTCAGGGACAGACTGCCTGTTGTCAGGGACAGTATGCCTGCTGTAAGTGACAGAATGCCTGCTGTCTGGGTGTCTGCCTGTTGTCAGGGAGAGTCTGCCTGCTGTCAGGGACAGACTGCCTGCTGTCTGGGTGTCTGCCTGCTGTCAGGGACAGTCTGCCTGTTGTCAGTGACAGACTGCCTGCTGTCTGGGTGTCTGCCTGTTGTCAGGGACAGACTGCCTGCTGTCTGGGTGTCTGCCTGCTGTCAGGGACAGTCTGCCTGTTGTCAGCGACAGTCTGCCTGCTGTCAGGGACAGACTGCCTGCTGACTGGGTGTCTGCCTGTTGTCAGGGACAGTCTGCCTGCTGTCAAGGACAGACTGCCTGCTGTCTTAGGTGTCTGCCTGTTGTCTGGGACAGACTGCCTGTTGCCAGGGACAGTCTGCCTGCTGTCAGGGACAGTCTGCCTGTTGTCAGGGACAGTCTGCCTGCTGTCAGGGTGTCTGCCTGTTGTCAGGGACAGACTGCCTGCTGTCTGGGTGTCTGCCTGCTGTCAGGGTGTCTGCCTGTTGTCAGGGACAGTCTGCCTGCTGTCAGGATGTCTGCCTGTTGTCAGGACAGTCTGCCTGCTGACAGGGACAGTATGCCTGCTGTCAGGGACAGTCTGCCTGTTGTCTGGCTGTCTGCCTGCTGTCAGGGACACACTGCCTGTTGTCAGGCACAGTCTGCCTGCTGTCAGGGACAGCCTGCCTGTTGTCTGGCTGTCTGCCTGCTGTCAGGGACAGACTGCCTGTTGTCAGGGACAGCCTGCCTGTTGTCTGGCTGTCTGCCTGCTGTCAGGGACAGTCTGTCTGCTGTCAGGGACAGTCTGCCTGCTGTCAGGGACAGACTGCCTGCTGTCAGGGACAGTCTGCCTGCTGTCAGGGACAGTCTGCCTGCTGTCAGGGACAGTCTGCCTGCTGTCAGGGACAGACTGCCTGCTGTCAGGGACAGACTGCCTGCTGTCTGGGTGTCCGCCTGCTGTCAGGGACAGTCTGCCTGTTGTCTGGGACAGACTGCCTGTTGTCAGGGACAGTCTGCCTGCTGTCAGGGACAGTCTGCCTGTTGTCAGGGACAGTCTGCATGCTGTCACGGTGTCTGCCTGTTGTCAGGGACAGTCTGCCTGCTGTCTGAGTGTCTGCCTGCTGTCAGGGACAGTCTGCCTGTTGTCTGGGAAAGAGTGCCTGTTGTCAGGGACAGTCTGCCTGCTGTCAGGGACAGTCTGCCTGATGTCTGGGTGTCTGCCTGCTGTCAGGGACAGACTGCCTGTTGTCAGGGACAGTCTGCCTGCTGTCAGGGACAGTCTGCCTGTTGTCTGGGTGTCTGCCTGCTGTCAGGGACAGTCTGCCTGTTGTCTGGGTGTCTGCCTGCTGTCAGGGACAGACTGCCTGTTGTCAGGGACAGCCTGCCTGTTGTCTGGGACAGTCTGCCTGTTGTCTGGGACAGTCTGCCTGCTGTCAGGGACAGCCTGCCTGTTGTCTGGGTGTCTGCCTGCTGTCAGGGACAGACTGCCTGCTGTCAGGGACAGTCTGCCTGCTGTCAGGGACAGTCTGCCTGCTGTCAGGGACAGTCTGCCTGCTGTCAGGGACAGACTGCCTGCTGTCAGGGACAGACTGCCTGCTGTCAGGGACAGACTGCCTGTTGTCAGGGACAGCCTGCCTGTTGTCTGGGACAGTCTGCCTGTTGTCTGGGACAGTCTGCCTGTTGTCAGGGACAGTCTGCCTGTTGTCAGGGACAGTCTGCCTGCTGTCAGGGAGAGCCTGCCTGTTGTCTGGCTGTCTGCCTGCTGTCAGCGACAGACTGCCTGTTGTCAGGGACAGTCTGCCTGCTGTCAGGGACAGACTGCCTGCTGTCAGGGACAGACTGCCTGCTGTCAGGGACAGACTGCCTGCTGTCTGGGTGTCTGCCTGCTGTCAGGGACAGTCTGCCTGTTGTCTGGGACAGAGTGCCTGTTGTCAGGGACAGTCTGCCTGCTGTCAGGGACAGTCTGCCTGTTGTCTGGGTGTCTGCCTTCTGTCAGGGACAGACTGCCTGTTGTCAGGGACAGTCTGCCTGCTGTCAGGGACAGTCTGCCTGTTGTCTGGGTGTCTGCCTACTGTCAGGGACAGTCTGCCTGTTGTCTGGGTGTCTGCCTGCTGTCAGGGACAGACTGCCTGTTGTCAGGGACAGTCTGCCTGTTGTCAGGGACATTCTGCCTGCTGTCAGGGACAGCCTGCCTGTTGTCTGGCTGTCTGCCTGCTGTCAGGGACAGACTGCCAGTTGTCAGGGACAGTCTGCCTGCTGTCAGGGACAGACTGCCTGCTGACAGTGACAGACTGCCTGCTGTCTGGGTGTCTTCCTGCTGTCAGGGACAGCTTGCCTGATGTCAGGGACAGTCTGCCTGCTGTCAGGGACAGACTGCCTGCTGTCTGGGTGTCTGCCTGCTGTCAGGGACAGTCTGCCTGTTGTCAGGGACAGTCTGCTTGCTGTCAGGGACAGACTGCCTGTTGTCAGGGACAGTATGCCTGCTGTAAGTGACAGAATGCCTGCTGTCTGGGTGTCTGCCTGTTGTCAGGGAGAGTCTGCCTGCTGTCAGGGACAGACTGCCTGCTGTCTGGGTGTCTGCCTGCTGTCAGGGACAGTCTGCCTGTTGTCAGTGACAGACTGCCTGCTGTCTGGGTGTCTGCCTGTTGTCAGGGACAGACTGCCTGCTGTCTGGGTGTCTGCCTGCTGTCAGGGACAGTCTGCCTGTTGTCAGCGACAGTCTGCCTGCTGTCAGGGACAGACTGCCTGCTGACTGGGTGTCTGCCTGTTGTCAGGGACAGTCTGCCTGCTGTCAAGGACAGACTGCCTGCTGTCTTAGGTGTCTGCCTGTTGTCTGGGACAGACTGCCTGTTGCCAGGGACAGTCTGCCTGCTGTCAGGGACAGTCTGCCTGTTGTCAGGGACAGTCTGCCTGCTGTCAGGGTGTCTGCCTGTTGTCAGGGACAGACTGCCTGCTGTCTGGGTGTCTGCCTGCTGTCAGGGTGTCTGCCTGTTGTCAGGGACAGTCTGCCTGCTGTCAGGATGTCTGCCTGTTGTCAGGACAGTCTGCCTGCTGACAGGGACAGTATGCCTGCTGTCAGGGACAGTCTGCCTGTTGTCTGGCTGTCTGCCTGCTGTCAGGGACACACTGCCTGTTGTCAGGCACAGTCTGCCTGCTGTCAGGGACAGCCTGCCTGTTGTCTGGCTGTCTGCCTGCTGTCAGGGACAGACTGCCTGTTGTCAGGGACAGCCTGC
The DNA here is from genome assembly GCF_047496885.1 of Scyliorhinus torazame. Lineage (NCBI taxonomy): Eukaryota > Metazoa > Chordata > Chondrichthyes > Carcharhiniformes > Scyliorhinidae > Scyliorhinus > Scyliorhinus torazame. The sequence goes on from NC_092711.1 coordinate 323,829,050, forward strand.
CTGTTGTCTGGCTGTCTGCCTGCTGTCAGGGACAGTCTGTCTGCTGTCAGGGACAGTCTGCCTGCTGTCAGGGACAGACTGCCTGCTGTCAGGGACAGTCTGCCTGCTGTCAGGGACAGTCTGCCTGCTGTCAGGGACAGTCTGCCTGCTGTCAGGGACAGACTGCCTGCTGTCAGGGACAGACTGCCTGCTGTCTGGGTGTCCGCCTGCTGTCAGGGACAGTCTGCCTGTTGTCTGGGACAGACTGCCTGTTGTCAGGGACAGTCTGCCTGCTGTCAGGGACAGTCTGCCTGTTGTCAGGGACAGTCTGCATGCTGTCACGGTGTCTGCCTGTTGTCAGGGACAGTCTGCCTGCTGTCTGAGTGTCTGCCTGCTGTCAGGGACAGTCTGCCTGTTGTCTGGGAAAGAGTGCCTGTTGTCAGGGACAGTCTGCCTGCTGTCAGGGACAGTCTGCCTGATGTCTGGGTGTCTGCCTGCTGTCAGGGACAGACTGCCTGTTGTCAGGGACAGTCTGCCTGCTGTCAGGGACAGTCTGCCTGTTGTCTGGGTGTCTGCCTGCTGTCAGGGACAGTCTGCCTGTTGTCTGGGTGTCTGCCTGCTGTCAGGGACAGACTGCCTGTTGTCAGGGACAGCCTGCCTGTTGTCTGGGACAGTCTGCCTGTTGTCTGGGACAGTCTGCCTGCTGTCAGGGACAGCCTGCCTGTTGTCTGGGTGTCTGCCTGCTGTCAGGGACAGACTGCCTGCTGTCAGGGACAGTCTGCCTGCTGTCAGGGACAGTCTGCCTGCTGTCAGGGACAGTCTGCCTGCTGTCAGGGACAGACTGCCTGCTGTCAGGGACAGACTGCCTGCTGTCAGGGACAGACTGCCTGCTGTCTGGCTGTCTGCCTGCTGTCAGGGACAGTCTGCCTGTTGTCTGTGACAGACTGCCTGTTGTCAGGGACAGTCTGCCTGCTGTCAGGGACAGTCTGCTTGTTGTCAGGGACAGTCTGCCTGCTGTCACGGTGTCTTCCTGTTGTCAGGGACAGTCTACCTGCTATCTGGGTGTCTGCCTTCTGTTAGGGACAGTCTGCCTGTTGTCTGGGACAGAGTGCCTGTTGTCAGGGACAGTCTGCCTGCTGTCAGGGACAGTCTACCTGTTGTCTGTGTGTCTGCCTGCTGTCAGGGACAGACTGCCTGTTGTCAGGGACAGTCTGCCTGCTGTCAGAGACAGTCTGCCTGTTGTCTGGGTGGCTGCCTGCTGTCAGGGACAGTCTGCCTGTTGTCTGGGTGTCTGCCTGCTGTCAGGGACAGACTGCATGTTGTCAGGGACAGTCTGCCTGTTGTCAGGGACAGTCTGCCTGCTGTCAGGGAGAGCCTGCCTGTTGTCTGGCTGTCTGCCTGCTATCAGCGACAGACTGCCTGTTGTCAGGGACAGTCTGCCTGCTGTCAGGGACAGACTGCCTGCTGTCAGGGACAGACTGCCTGCTGTCAGGGACAGACTGCCTGCTGTCTGGGTGTCTGCCTGCTGTCAGGGACAGTCTGCCTGTTGTCAGGGACAGTCTGCCTGCTGTCAGGGACAGTCTGCCTGTTGTCTGGGTGTCTGCCTTCTGTCAGGGACAGACTGCCTGTTGTCAGGGACTGTCTGCCTGCTGTCAGGGACAGTCTGCCTGTTGTCTGGGTGTCTGCCTACTGTCAGGGACAGTCTGCCTGTTGTCTGGGTGTCTGCCTGCTGTCAGGGACAGACTGCCTGTTGTCAGGGACAGTCTGCCTGTTGTCAGGGACAGTCTGCCTGCTGTCAGGGACAGCCTGCCTGTTGTCTGGCTGTCTGCCTGCTGTCAGGGACAGACTGCCAGTTGTCAGGGACAGTCTGCCTGCTGTCAGGGACAGACTGCCTGCTGACAGTGACAGACTGCCTGCTGTCTGGGTGTCTTCCTGCTGTCAGGGACAGCTTGCCTGTTGTCAGGGACAGTCTGCCTGCTGTCAGGGACAGACTGCCTGCTGTCTGGGTGTCTGCCTGCTGTCAGGGACAGTCTGCCTGTTGTCAGGGACAGTCTGCTTGCTGTCAGGGACAGACTGCCTGTTGTCAGGGACAGTATGCCTGCTGTAAGTGACAGAATGCCTGCTGTCTGGGTGTCTGCCTGTTGTCAGGGAGAGTCTGCCTGCTGTCAGGGACAGACTGCCTGCTGTCTGGGTGTCTGCCTGCTGTCAGGGACAGTCTGCCTGTTGTCAGTGACAGACTGCCTGCTGTCTGGGTGTCTGCCTGTTGTCAGGGACAGACTGCCTGCTGTCTGGGTGTCTGCCTGCTGTCAGGGACAGTCTGCCTGTTGTCAGCGACAGTCTGCCTGCTGTCAGGGACAGACTGCCTGCTGACTGGGTGTCTGCCTGCTGTCAGGGACAGTCTGCCTGTTGTCAGGGACAGTCTGCCTGCTGTCAGGGTGTCTGCCTGTTGTCAGGGACAGACTGCCTGCTGTCTGGGTGTCTGCCTGCTGTCAGGGTGTCTGCCTGTTGTCAGGGACAGTCTGCCTGCTGTCAGGATGTCTGCCTGTTGTCAGGACAGTCTGCCTGCTGACAGGGACAGTATGCCTGCTGTCAGGGACAGTCTGCCTGTTGTCTGGCTGTCTGCCTGCTGTCAGGGACACACTGCCTGTTGTCAGGCACAGTCTGCCTGCTGTCAGGGACAGCCTGCCTGTTGTCTGGCTGTCTGCCTGCTGTCAGGGACAGTCTGTCTGCTGTCAGGGACAGTCTGCCTGCTGTCAGGGACAGACTGCCTGCTGTCAGGGACAATCTGCCTGCTGTCAGGGACAGTCTGCCTGCTGTCAGGGACAGTCTGCCTGCTGTCAGGGACAGACTGCCTGCTGTCAGGGACAGACTGCCTGCTGCCTGGGTGTCCGCCTGCTGTCAGGGACAGTCTGCCTGTTGTCTGGGACAGACTGCCTGTTGTCAGGGACAGTCTGCCTGCTGTCAGGGACAGTCTGCCTGTTGTCAGGGACAGTCTGCCTGCTGTCACGGTGTCTGCCTGTTGTCAGGGACAGTCTGCCTGCTGTCTGGGTGTCTGCCTGCTGTCAGGGACAGTCTGCCTGTTGTCTGGGAAAGAGTGCCTGTTGTCAGGGACAGTCTGCCTGCTGTCAGGGACAGTCTGCCTGATGTCTGGGTGTCTGCCTGCTGTCAGGGACAGACTGCCTGTTGTCAGGGACAGTCTGCCTGCTGTCAGGGACAGTCTGCCTGTTGTCTGGGTGTCTGCCTGCTGTCAGGGACAGTCTGCCTGTTGTCTGGGTGTCTGCCTGCTGTCAGGGACAGACTGCCTGTTGTCAGGGACAGTCTGCCTGTTGTCTGGGACAGTCTGCCTGTTGTCTGGGACAGTCTGCCTGCTGTCAGGGACAGCCTGCCTGTTGTCTGGGTGTCTGCCTGCTGTCAGGGACAGACTGCATGTTGTCAGGGACAGTCTGCCTGTTGTCTGGCTGTCTGCCTGCTGTCAGGGACAGTCTGCCTGCTGTCAGGGACAGTCTGCCTGCTGTCAGTGACAGCCTGCCTGTTGTCTGGCTGTCTGCCTGCTGTCAGGGACAGACTGCCTGTTGTCAGGGACAGCCTGCCTGTTGTCTGGCTGTCTGCCTGCTGTCAGGGACAGTCTGTCTGCTGTCAGGGACAGTCTGCCTGCTGTCAGGGACAGACTACCTGCTGTCTGGCTGTCTGCCTGCTGTCAGGGACAGTCTGCCTGTTGTCTGTGACAGACTGCCTGTTGTCAGGGACAGTCTGCCTGCTGTCAGGGACAGTCTGCCTGTTGTCAGGGACAGTCTGCCTGCTGTCACGGTGTCTTCCTGTTGTCAGGGACAGTCTGCCTGCTGTCTGGGTGTCTGCCTTCTGTTAGGGACAGACTGCCTGTTGTCAGGGCCAGTCTGCCTGCTGTCAGCGACAGTCTGCCTGTTGTCTGGGTGTCTGCCTGCTGTCAGGGACAGTCTGCCTGTTGTCTGGGTGTCTGCCTGCTGTCAGGGACAGACTGCCTGTTGTCAGGGACAGTCTGCCTGTTGTCTGGGACAGTCTGCCTGTTGTCTGGGACAGTCTGCCTGCTGTCAGGGACAGCCTGCCTGTTGTCTGGGTGTCTGCCTGCTGTCAGGGACAGACTGCCTGCTGTCAGGGACAGTCTGCCTGCTGTCAGGGACAGCCTGCCTGTTGTCTGGGTGTCTGCCTGCTGTCAGGGACAGACTGCCTGCTGTCAGGGACAGACTGCCTGCTGTCAGGGAGAGACTGCCTGCTGTCTGGCTGTCTGCCTGCTGTCAGGGACAGTCTGCCTGTTGTCTGTGACAGACTGCCTTTTGTCAGGGACAGTCTGCCTGCTGTCAGGGACAGTCTGCCTGTTGTCAGGGACAGTCTGCCTGCTGTCACGGTGTCTGCCTGTTGTCAGGGACAGTCTGCCTGCTGTCTGGGTGTCTGCCTGCTGTTAGGGACAGTCTGCCTGTTGTCTGGGACAGACAGCCTGTTGTCAGGGACAGTCTGCCTGCTGTCAGGGACAGTCTACCTGTTGTCTGTGTGTCTGCCTGCTGTCAGGGACAGACTGCCTGTTGTCAGGGACAGTCTGCCTGCTGTCAGGGACAGTCTGCCTGTTGTCTGGGTGTCTGCCTGCTGTCAGGGACAGTCTGTCTGTTGTCTGGGTGTCTGACTGCTGTCAGGGACAGACTGCATGTTGTCAGGGACAGTCTGCCTGTTGTCTGGCTGTCTGCCTGCTGTCAGGGACAGTCTGCCTGCTGTCAGGGACAGTCTGCCTGCTGTCAGTGACAGCCTGCCTGTTGTCTGGCTGTCTGCCTGCTGTCAGGGACAGACTGCCTGTTGTCAGGGACAGCCTGCCTGTTGTCTGGCTGTCTGCCTGCTGTCAGGGACAGTCTGTCTGCTGTCAGGGACAGTCTGCCTGCTGTCAGGGACAGACTGCCTGCTGTCAGGGACAGTCTGCCTGCTGTCAGGGACAGTCTGCCTGCTGTCAGGGACAGTCTGCCTGCTGTCAGGGACAGACTGCCTGCTGTCAGGGACAGACTGCCTGCTGTCAGGGACAGACTGCCTGCTGTCTGGCTGTCTGCCTGCTGTCAGGGACAGTCTGCCTGTTGTCTGTGACAGACTGCCTGTTGTCAGGGACAGTCTGCCTGCTGTCAGGGACAGTCTGCCTGTTGTCAGGGACAGTCTGCCTGCTGTCACGGTGTCTTCCTGTTGTCAGGGACAGTCTGCCTGCTGTCTGGGTGTCTGCCTTCTGTTAGGGACAGTCTGCCTGTTGTCTGGGACAGAGTGCCTGTTGTCAGGGACAGTCTGCCTGCTGTCAGGGACAGTCTACCTGTTGTGAGGGACAGTCTGCCTGCTGTCAGGGAGAGCCTGCCTGTTGTCTGGCTGTCTGCCTGCTGTCAGCGACAGACTGCCTGTTGTCAGGGACAGTCTGCCTGCTGTCAGGGACAGACTGCCTGCTGTCAGGGACAGACTGCCTGCTGTCAGGGACAGACTGCCTGCTGTCTGGGTGTCTGCCTGCTGTCAGGGACAGTCTGCCTGTTGTCTGGGACAGAGTGCCTGTTGTCAGGGACAGTCTGCCTGCTGTCAGGGACAGTCTGCCTGTTGTCTGGGTGTCTGCCTTCTGTCAGGGACAGACTGCCTGTTGTCAGGGACAGTCTGCCTGCTGTCAGGGACAGTCTGCCTGTTGTCTGGGTGTCTGCCTACTGTCAGGGACAGTCTGCCTGTTGTCTGGGTGTCTGCCTGCTGTCAGGGACAGACTGCCTGTTGTCAGGGACAGTCTGCCTGTTGTCAGGGACATTCTGCCTGCTGTCAGGGACAGCCTGCCTGTTGTCTGGCTGTCTGCCTGCTGTCAGGGACAGACTGCCAGTTGTCAGGGACAGTCTGCCTGCTGTCAGGGACAGACTGCCTGCTGACAGTGACAGACTGCCTGCTGTCTGGGTGTCTTCCTGCTGTTAGGGACAGCTTGCCTGTTGTCAGGGACAGTCTGCCTGCTGTCAGGGACAGACTGCCTGCTGTCTGGGTGTCTGCCTGCTGTCAGGGACAGTCTGCCTGTTGTCAGGGACAGTCTGCTTGCTGTCAGGGACAGACTGCCTGTTGTCAGGGACAGTATGCCTGCTGTAAGTGACAGAATGCCTGCTGTCTGGGTGTCTGCCTGTTGTCAGGGAGAGTCTGCCTGCTGTCAGGGACAGACTGCCTGCTGTCTGGGTGTCTGCCTGCTGTCAGGGACAGTCTGCCTGTTGTCAGTGACAGACTGCCTGCTGTCTGGGTGTCTGCCTGTTGTCAGGGACAGACTGCCTGCTGTCTGGGTGTCTGCCTGCTGTCAGGGACAGTCTGCCTGTTGTCAGCGACAGTCTGCCTGCTGTCAGGGACAGACTGCCTGCTGACTGGGTGTCTGCCTGTTGTCAGGGACAGTCTGCCTGCTGTCAGGGACAGACTGCCTGCTGTCTGGGTGTCTGCCTGTTGTCTGGGACAGACTGGCTGTTGCCAGGGACATTCTGCCTGCTGTCAGGGACAGTCTGCCTGTTGTCAGGGACAGTCTGCCTGCTGTCAGGGTGTCTGCCTGTTGTCAGGGACAGACTGCCTGCTGTCTGGGTGTCTGCCTGCTGTCAGGGTGTCTGCCTGTTGTCAGGGACAGTCTGCCTGCTGTCAGGATGTCTGCCTGTTGTCAGGACAGTCTGCCTGCTGACAGGGACAGTATGCCTGCTGTCAGGGACAGTCTGCCTGTTGTCTGGCTGTCTGCCTGCTGTCAGGGACACACTGCCTGTTGTCAGGCACAGTCTGCCTGCTGTCAGGGACAGCCTGCCTGTTGTCTGGCTGTCTGCCTGCTGTCAGGGACAGACTGCCTGTTGTCAGGGACAGCCTGCCTGTTGTCTGGCTGTCTGCCTGCTGTCAGGGACAGTCTGCCTGTTGTCTGGGAAAGAGTGCCTGTTGTCAGGGACAGTCTGCCTGTTGTCTGGGACAGACTGCCTGTTGTCAGGGACAGTCTGCCTGCTGTCAGGGACAGTCTGCCTGTTGTCAGGGACAGTCTGCCTGCTGTCACGGTGTCTGCCTGTTGTCAGGGACAGTCTGCCTGCTGTCTGGGTGTCTGCCTGCTGTCAGGGACAGTCTGCCTATTGTCTGGGAAAGAGTGCCTGTTGTCAGGGACAGTCTGCCTGCTGTCAGGGACAGTCTGCCTGATGTCTGGGTGTCTGCCTGCTCTCAGGGACAGACTGCCTGTTGTCAGGGACAGTCTGCCTGCTGTCAGGGACAGTCTGCCTGTTGTCTGGGTGTCTGCCTGCTGTCAGGGACAGTCTGCCTGTTGTCTGGGTGTCTGCCTGCTGTCAGGGACAGACTGCCTGTTGTCAGGGACAGTCTGCCTGTTGTCTGGGACAGTCTGCCTGTTGTCTGGGACAGTCTGCCTGCTGTCAGGGACAGCCTGACTGTTGTCTGGGTGTCTGCCTGCTGTCAGGGACAGACTGCATGTTGTCAGGGACAGTCTGCCTGTTGTCTGGCTGTCTGCCTGCTGTCAGGGACAGTCTGCCTGCTGTCAGGGACAGTCTGCCTGCTGTCAGTGACAGCCTGCCTGTTGTCTGGCTGTCTGCCTGCTGTCAGGGACAGACTGCCTGTTGTCAGGGACAGCCTGCCTGTTGTCTGGCTGTCTGCCTGCTGTCAGGGACAGTCTGTCTGCTGTCAGGGACAGTCTGCCTGCTGTCAGGGACAGACTGCCTGCTGTCTGGCTGTCTGCCTGCTGTCAGGGACAGTCTGCCTGTTGTCTGTGACAGACTGCCTGTTGTCAGGGACAGTCTGCCTGCTGTCAGGGACAGTCTGCCTGTTGTCAGGGACAGTCTGCCTGCTGTCACGGTGTCTTCCTGTTGTCAGGGACAGTCTTCCTGCTGTCTGGGTGTCTGCCTTCTGTTAGGGACAGTCTGCCTGTTGTCTGGGACAGAGTGCCTGTTGTCAGGGACAGTCTGCCTGCTGTCAGGGACAGTCTACCTGTTGTCTGTGTGTCTGCCTGCTGTCAGGGACAGACTGCCTGTTGTCAGGGACAGTCTGCCTGCTGTCAGAGACAGTCTGCCTGTTGTCTGGGTGTCTGCCTGCTGTCAGGGACAGTCTGCCTGTTGTCTGGGTGTCTGCCTGCTGTCAGGGACAGACTGCATGTTGTCAGGGACAGTCTGCCTGTTGTCAGGGACAGTCTGCCTGCTGTCAGGGAGAGCCTGCCTGTTGTCTGGCTGTCTGCCTGCTGTCAGCGACAGACTGCCTGTTTTCAGGGACAGTCTGCCTGCTGTCAGGGACAGACTGCCTGCTGTCAGGGACAGACTGCCTGCTGTCAGGGACAGACTGCCTGTTGTCTGGGTGTCTGCCTGCTGTCAGGGACAGTCTGCCTGTTGTCTGGGACAGAGTGCCTGTTGTCAGGGACAGTCTGCCTGCTGTCAGGGACAGTCTGCCTGTTGTCTGGCTGTCTGCCTTCTGTCAGGGACAGACTGCCTGTTGTCAGGGACAGTCTGCCTGCTGTCAGGGACAGTCTGCCTGTTGTCTGGGTGTCTGCCTACTGTCAGGGACAGTCTGCCTGTTGTCTGGGTGTCTGCCTGCTGTCAGGGACAGACTGCCTGTTGTCAGGGACAGTCTGCCTGTTGTCAGGGACAGTCTGCCTGCTGTCAGGGACAGCCTGCCTGTTGTCTGGCTGTCTGCCTGCTGTCAGGGACAGACTGCCAGTTGTCAGGGACAGTCTGCCTGCTGTCAGGGACAGACTGCCTGCTGACAGTGACAGACTGCCTGCTGTCTGGGTGTCTTCCTGCTGTCAGGGACAGCTTGCCTGTTGTCAGGGACAGTCTGCCTGCTGTCAGGGACAGACTGCCTGCTGTCTGGGTGTCTGCCTGCTGTCAGGGACAGTCTGCCTGTTGTCAGGGACAGTCTGCTTGCTGTCAGGGACAGACTGCCTGTTGTCAGGGACAGTATGCCTGCTGTAAGTGACAGAATGCCTGCTGTCTGGGTGTCTGCCTGTTGTCAGGGAGAGTCTGCCTGTGTCAGGGACAGACTGCCTGCTGTCTGGGTGTCTGCCTGCTGTCAGGGACAGTCTGCCTGTTGTCAGTGACAGACTGCCTGCTGTCTGGGTGTCTGCCTGTTGTCAGGGACAGACTGCCTGCTGTCTGGGTGTCTGCCTGCTGTCAGGGACAGTCTGCCTGTTGTCAGCGACAGTCTGCCTGCTGTCAGGGACAGACTGCCTGCTGACTGGGTGTCTGCCTGTTGTCAGGGACAGTCTGCCTGCTGTCAGGGACAGACTGCCTGCTGTCTGGGTGTCTGCCTGTTGTCTGGGACAGACTGCCTGTTGCCAGGGACAGTCTGCCTGCTGTCAGGGACAGTCTGCTTGTTGTCAGGGACAGTCTGCCTGCTGTCAGGGTGTCTGCCTGTTGTCAGGGACAGACTGCCTGCTGTCTGGGTGTCTGCCTGCTGTCAGGGTGTCTGCCTGTTGTCAGGGACAGTCTGCCTGCTGTCAGGATGTCTGCCTGTTGTCAGGACAGTCTGCCTGCTGACAGGGACAGTATGCCTGCTGTCAGGGACAGTCTGCCTGTTGTCTGGCTGTCTGCCTGCTGTCAGGGACACACTGCCTGTTGTCAGGCACAGTCTGCCTGCTGTCAGGGACAGCCTGCCTGTTGTCTGGCTGTCTGCCTGCTGTCAGGGACAGACTGCCTGTTGTCACGGACAGCCTGCCTGTTGTCTGGCTGTCTGCCTGCTGTCAGGGACAGTCTGTCTGCTGTCAGGGACAGTCTGCCTGCTGTCAGGGACAGACTGCCTGCTGTCAGGGACAGTCTGCCTGCTGTCAGGGACAGTCTGCCTGCTGTCAGGGACAGTCTGCCTGCTGTCAGGGACAGACTGCCTGCTGTCAGGGACAGACTGCCTGCTGTCTGGGTGTCCGCCTGCTGTCAGGGACAGTCTGCCTGTTGTCTGGGACAGACTGCCTGTTGTCAGGGACAGTCTGCCTGCTGTCAGGGACAGTCTGCCTGTTGTCAGGGACAGTCTGCCTGCTGTCACGGTGTCTGCCTGTTGTCAGGGACAGTCTGCCTGCTGTCTGGGTGTCTGCCTGCTGTCAGGGACAGTCTGCCTGTTGTCTGGGAAAGAGTGCCTGTTGTCAGGGACAGTCTGCCTGCTGTCAGGGACAGTCTGCCTGATGTCTGGGTGTCTGCCTGCTGTCAGGGACAGACTGCCTGTTGTCAGGGACAGTCTGCCTGCTGTCAGGGACAGTCTGCCTGTTGTCTGGGTGTCTGCCTGCTGTCAGGGACAGTCTGCCTGTTGTCTGGGTGTCTGCCTGCTGTCCGGGACAGACTGCCTGTTGTCAGGAACAGTCTGCCTGTTGTCTGGGACAGTCTGCCTGTTGTCTGGGACAGTCTGCCTGCTGTCAGGGACAGACTGCCTACTGTCTGTGTGTCTGCCTGCTGTCAGGGACAGTCTGCCTGTTGTCTGGGACAGAGTGCCTGTTGTCAGGGACAGTCTGCCTGCTGTCAGGGACAGTCTGCCTGTTGTCTGGCTGTCTGCCTTCTGTCAGGGACAGACTGCCTGTTGTCAGGGACAGTCTGCCTGCTGTCAGGGACAGTCTGCCTGTTGTCTGGGTGTCTGCCTACTGTCAGGGACAGTCTGCCTGTTGTCTGGGTGTCTGCCTGCTGTCAGGGACAGACTGCCTGTTGTCAGGGACAGTCTGCCTGTTGTCAGGGACAGTCTGCCTGCTGTCAGGGACAGCCTGCCTGTTGTCTGGCTGTCTGCCTGCTGTCAGGGACAGACTGCCAGTTGTCAGGGACAGTCTGCCTGCTGTCAGGGACAGACTGCCTGCTGACAGTGACAGACTGCCTGCTGTCTGGGTGTCTTCCTGCTGTCAGGGACAGCTTGCCTGTTGTCAGGGACAGTCTGCCTGCTGTCAGGGACAGACTGCCTGCTGTCTGGGTGTCTGCCTGCTGTCAGGGACAGTCTGCCTGTTGTCAGGGACAGTCTGCTTGCTGTCAGGGACAGACTGCCTGTTGTCAGGGACAGTATGCCTGCTGTAAGTGACAGAATGCCTGCTGTCTGGGTGTCTGCCTGTTGTCAGGGAGAGTCTGCCTGCTGTCAGGGACAGACTGCCTGCTGTCTGGGTGTCTGCCTGCTGTCAGGGACAGTCTGCCTGTTGTCAGTGACAGACTGCCTGCTGTCTGGGTGTCTGCCTGTTGTCAGGGACAGACTGCCTGCTGTCTGGGTGTCTGCCTGCTGTCAGGGACAGTCTGCCTGTTGTCAGCGACAGTCTGCCTGCTGTCAGGGACAGACTGCCTGCTGACTGGGTGTCTGCCTGTTGTCAGGGACAGTCTGCCTGCTGTCAGGTACAGACTGCCTGCTGTCTGGGTGTCTGCCTGTTGTCTGGGACAGACTGCCTGTTGCCAGGGACAGTCTGCCTGCTGTCAGGGACAGTCTGCCTGTTGTCAGGGACAGTCTGCCTGCTGTCAGGGTGTCTGCCTGTTGTCAGGGACAGACTGCCTGCTGTCTGGGTGTCTGCCTGCTGTCAGGGTGTCTGCCTGTTGTCAGGGACAGTCTGCCTGCTGTCAGGATGTCTGCCTGTTGTCAGGACAGTCTGCCTGCTGACAGGGACAGTATGCCTGCTGTCAGGGACAGTCTGCCTGTTGTCTGGCTGTCTGCCTGCTGTCAGGGACACACTGCCTGTTGTCAGGCACAGTCTGCCTACTGTCAGGGACAGCCTGCCTGTTGTCTGGCTGTCTGCCTGCTGTCAGGGACAGACTGCCTGTTGTCAGGGACAGCCTGCCTGTTGTCTGGCTGTCTGCCTGCTGTCAGGGACAGTCTGTCTGCTGTCAGGGACAGTCTGCCTGCTGTCAGGGACAGACTGCCTGCTGTCAGGGACAGTCTGCCTGCTGTCAGGGACAGACTGCCTGCTGTCAGGGACAGACTGCCTGCTGTCTGGGTGTCCGCCTGCTGTCAGGGACAGTCTGCCTGTTGTCTGGGACAGACTGCCTGTTGTCAGGGACAGTCTGCCTGCTGTCAGGGACAGTCTGCCTGTTGTCAGGGACAGTCTGCCTGCTGTCACGGTGTCTGCCTGTTGTCAGGGACAGTCTGCCTGCTGTCTGGGTGTCTGCCTGCTGTCAGGGACAGTCTGCCTGTTGTCTGGGAAAGAGTGCCTGTTGTCAGGGACAGTCTGCCTGCTGTCAGGGACAGTCTGCCTGATGTCTGGGTGTCTGCCTGCTGTCAGGGACAGACTGCCTGTTGTCAGGGACAGTCTGCCTGCTGTCAGGGACAGTCTGCCTGTTGTCTGGGTGTCTGCCTGCTGTCAGGGACAGTCTGCCTGTTGTCTGGGTGTCTGCCTGCTGTCAGGGACAGACTGCCTGTTGTCAGGAACAGTCTGCCTGTTGTCTGGGACAGTCTGCCTGTTGTCTGGGACAGTCTGCCTGCTGTCAGGGACAGCCTGCCTGTTGTCTGGGTGTCTGCCTGCTGTCAGGGACAGACTGCATGTTGTCAGGGACAGTCTGCCTGTTGTCTGGCTGTCTGCCTGCTGTCAGGGACAGTCTGCCTGCTGTCAGGGACAGTCTGCCTGCTGTCAGTGACAGCCTGCCTGTTGTCTGGCTGTCTGCCTGCTGTCAGGGACAGACTGCCTGTTGTCAGGGACAGCCTGCTTGTTGTCTGGCTGTCTGCCTGCTGTCAGGGACAGTCTGTCTGCTGTCAGGGACAGTCTGCCTGCTGTCAGGGACAGACTGCCTGCTGTCAGGGACAGTCTGCCTGCTGTCAGGGACAGTCTGCCTGCTGTCAGGGACAGTCTGCCTGCTGTCAGGGACAGACTGCCTGCTGTCAGGGACAGACTGCCTGCTGTCAGGGACAGACTGCCTGCTGTCTGGCTGTCTGCCTGCTGTCAGGGACAGTCTGCCTGTTGTCTGTGACAGACTGCCTGTTGTCAGGGACAGTCTGCCTGCTGTCAGGGACAGTCTGCCTGTTGTCAGGGACAGTCTGCCTGCTTTCACGGTGTCTGCCTGTTGTCAGGGACAGTCTGCCTGCTGTCTGGGTGTCTGCCTTCTGTTAGGGACAGTCTGCCTGTTGTCTGGGACAGAGTGCCTGTTGTCAGGGACAGTCTGCCTGCTGTCAGGGACAGTCTACCTGTTGTCTGTGTGTCTGCCTGCTGTCAGGGACAGACTGCCTGTTGTCAGGGACAGTCTGCCTGCTGTCAGAGACAGTCTGCCTGTTGTCTGGGTGTCTGCCTGCTGTCAGGGACAGTCTGCCTGTTGTCTGGGTGTCTGCCTGCTGTCAGGGACAGACTGCATGTTGTCAGGGACAGTCTGCCTGTTGTCAGGGACAGTCTGCCTGCTGTCAGGGAGAGCCTGCCTGTTGTCTGGCTGTCTGCCTGCTGTCAGCGACAGACTGCCTGTTGTCAGGGACAGTCTGCCTGCTGTCAGGGACAGACTGCCTGCTGTCAGGGACAGACTGCCTGCTGTCAGGGACAGACTGCCTGCTGTCTGGGTGTCTGCCTGCTGTCACGGACAGTCTGCCTGTTGTCTGGGACAGAGTGCCTGTTGTCAGGGACAGTCTGCCTGCTGTCAGGGACAGTCTGCCTGTTGTCTGGGTGTCTGCCTTCTGTCAGGGACAGACTGCCTGTTGTCAGGGACAGTCTGCCTGCTGTCAGGGACAGTCTGCCTGTTGTCTGGGTGCCTGCCTACTGTCAGGGACAGTCTGCCTGTTGTCTGGGTGTCTGCCTGCTGTCAGGGACAGACTGCCTGTTGTCAGGGACAGTATGCCTGCTGTAAGTGACAGAATGCCTGCTGTCTGGGTGTCTGCCTGTTGTCAGGGAGAGTCTGCCTGCTGTCAGGGACAGACTGCCTGCTGTCTGGGTGTCTGCGTGCTGTCAGGGACAGTCTGCCTGTTGTCAGTGACAGACTGCCTGCTGTCTGGGTGTCTGCCTGTTGTCAGGGACAGACTGCCTGCTGTCTGGGTGTCTGCCTGCTGTCAGGGACAGTCTGCCTGTTGTCAGGGACAGTCTGCCTGCTGTCAGGGACAGACTGCCTGCTGACTGGGTGTCTGCCTGTTGTCAGGGACAGTCTGCCTGCTGTCAGGGACAGACTGCCTGCTGTCTGGGTGTCTGCCTGTTGTCTGGGACAGACTGCCTGTTGCCAGGGACAGTCTGCCTGCTGTCAGGGACAGTCTGCCTGTTGTCAGGGACAGTCTGCCTGCTGTCAGGGTGTCTGCCTGTTGTCAGGGACAGACTGCCTGCTGTCTGGGTGTCTGCCTGCTGTCAGGGTGTCTGCCTGTTGTCAGGGACAGTCTGCCTGCTGTCAGGATGTCTGCCTGTTGTCAGGACAGTCTGCCTGCTGACAGGGACAGTATGCCTGCTGTCAGGGACAGTCTGCCTGTTGTCTGGCTGTCTGCCTGCTGTCAGGGACAGACTGCCTGTTGTCAGGGACAGTCTGCCTGCTGTCAGGGACAGCCTGCCTGTTGTCTGGCTGTCTGCCTGCTGTCAGGGACAGACTGCCTGTTGTCAGGGACAGCCTGCCTGTTGTCTGGCTGTCTGCCTGCTGTCAGGGACAGTCTGTCTGCTGTCAGGGACAGTCTGCCTGCTGTCAGGGACAGACTGCCTGCTGTCAGGGACAGTCTGCCTGCTGTCAGGGACAGTCTGCCTGCTGTCAGGGACAGTCTGCCTGCTGTCAGGGACAGACTGCCTGCTGTCAGGGACAGACTGCCTGCTGTCTGGGTGTCCGCCTGCTGTCAGGGACAGTCTGCCTGTTGTCTGGGACAGACTGCCTGTTGTCAGGGACAGTCTGCCTGCTGTCAGGGACAGTCTGCCTGTTGTCAGGGACAGTCTGCCTGCTGTCACGGTGTCTGCCTGTTGTCAGGGACAGTCTGCCTGCTGTCTGGGTGTCTGCCTGCTGTCAGGGACAGTCTGCCTGTTGTCTGGGAAAGAGTGCCTGTTGTCAGGGACAGTCTGCCTGCTGTCAGGGACAGTCTGCCTGATGTCTGGGTGTCTGCCTGCTGTCAGGGACAGACTGCCTGTTGTCAGGGACAGCCTGCCTGATGTCAGGGACAGTCTGCCTGTTGTCTGGGTGTCTGCCTGCTGTCAGGGACAGTCTGCCTGTTGTCTGGGTGTCTGCCTGCTGTCAGGGACAGACTGCCTGTTGTCAGGGACAGTCTGCCTGTTGTCTGGGACAGTCTGCCTGTTGTCTGGGACAGTCTGCCTGCTGTCAGGGACAGCCTGCCTGTTGTCTGGCTGTCTGCCTGCTGTCAGGGACAGACTGCCTGTTGTCAGGGACAGTCAGCCTGCTGTCAGGGATAGACTGCCTGCTGTCAGGGACAGACTGCCTGCTGTCTGGGTGTCTGCCTGCTGTCAGGGACAGCTTGCCTATTGTCAGGGACAGTCTGCCTGCTGTCAGGGACAGACTGCCTACTGTCTGGGTGTCTGCGTGCTGTCAGGGACAGTCTGCCTGTTGTCAGGGACAGTCTGCCTGTTGTCAGGGACAGTCTGCCTGCTGTCAGGATGTCTGCCTGTTGTCAGGACAGTCTGCCTGCTGACAGGGACAGTATGCCTGCTGTCAGGGACAGTCTGCCTGTTGTCTGGCTGTCTGCCTGCTGTCAGGGACAGACTGCCTGTTGTCAGGGACAGTCTGCCTGCTGTCAGGGACAGCCTGCCTGTTGTCTGGCTGTCTGCCTGCTGTCAGGGACAGACTGCCTGTTGTCAGGGACAGGTTGCCTGTTGTCTGGCTGTCTGCCTGCTGTCAGGGACAGTCTGTCTGCTGTCAGGGACAGTCTGCCTGCTGTCAGGGACAGACTGCCTGCTGTCAGGGACAGTCTGCCTGCTGTCAGGGACAGTCTGCCTGCTGTCAGGGACAGTCTGCCTGCTGTCAGGGACAGACTGCCTGCTGTCAGGGACAGACTGCCTGCTGTCTGGGTGTCCGCCTGCTGTCAGGGACAGTCTGCCTGTTGTCTGGGACAGACTGCCTGTTGTCAGGGACAGTCTGCCTGCTGTCAGGGACAGTCTGCCTGTTGTCAGGGACAGTCTGCCTGCTGTCACGGTGTCTGCCTGTTGTCAGGGACAGTCTGCCTGCTGTCTGGGTGTCTGCCTGCTGCCAGGGACAGTCTGCCTGTTGTCTGGGAAAGAGTGCCTGTTGTCAGGGACAGTCTGCCTGCTGTCAGGGACAGTCTGCCTGATGTCTGGGTGTCTGACTGCTGTCAGGGACAGTCTTCCTGTTGTCTGGGTGTCTGCCTGCTGTCAGGGACAGACTGCCTGTTGTCAGGGACAGTCTGCCTGTTGTCTGGGACAGTCTGCCTGCTGTCAGGGACAGCCTGCCTGTTGTCTGGCTGCCTGCCTGCTGTCAGGGACAGACTGCCTGTTGTCAGGGACAGTCTGCCTGCTGTCAGGGATAGACTGCCTGCTGTCAGGGACAGACTGCCTGCTGTCTGGGTGTCTGCCTGCTGTCAGGGACAGCTTGCCTGTTGTCAGGGACAGTCTGCCTGCTGTCAGGGACAGACTGCCTACTGTCTGGGTGTCTGCGTGCTGTCAGGGACAGTCTGCCTGTTGTCAGGGACAGTTTGCCTGCTGTCAGGGGCAGACTGCCTGTTGTCAGGGACTGTCTGCCTGCTGTCAGGATGTCTGCCTGTTGTCAGGACAGTCTGCCTGCTGACAGGGACAGTCTGCCTGCTGTCAGGGACAGTCTGCCTGTTGTCTGGGTGTCTGCCTGCTGCCAGGGAAAGACTGCCTGTTGTCAGGGACAGTCTGCCTGCTGTCAGGGACAGTCTGCCTGTTGTCTGGGTGTCTGCCTGCTGTCAGGGACAGACTGCCTGTTGTCAGGGACAGTCTGCCTGTTGTCAGGGACAGTCTGCCTGCTGTCAGGGACAGCCTGCCTGTTGTCTGGCTGTCTGCCTGCTGTCAGGGACAGACTGCCTGTTGTCAGGGACAGTCTGCCTGCTGTCAGGGACAGACTGCCTGCTGTCAGGGACAGACTGCCTGCTGTCGGGGACAGGCTGCCTGCTGTCTGGGTGTCTGCCTGCTGTCAGGGACAGCTTGCCTGTTGTCAGGGACAGTCTGCCTGCTGTCAGGGACAGACTGCCTGCTGTCTGGGTGTCTGCCTGCTGTCAGGGACAGTCTGCCTGTTGTCAGGGACAGTCTGCTTGCTGTCAGGGACAGACTGCCTGTTGTCAGGGACAGTCTGCCTGCTGTCAGGGACAGACTGCCTGTTGTCAGGGACAGTCTGCCTGTTGTCTGGGACAGTCTGCCTGTTGTCTGGGACAGTCTGCCTGCTGTCAGGGACAGCCTGCCTGTTGTCTGGCTGTCTGCCTGCTGTCAGGGACAGACTGCCTGTTGTCAGGGACAGTCAGCCTGCTGTCAGGGATAGACTGCCTGCTGTCAGGGACAGACTGCCTGCTGTCTGGGTGTCTGCCTGCTGTCAGGGACAGCTTGCCTATTGTCAGGGACAGTCTGCCTGCTGTCAGGGACAGACTGCCTACTGTCTGGGTGTCTGCGTGCTGTCAGGGACAGTCTGCCTGTTGTCAGGGACAGTCTGCCTGTTGTCAGGGACAGTCTGCCTGCTGTCAGGATGTCTGCCTGTTGTCAGGACAGTCTGCCTGCTGACAGGGACAGTATGCCTGCTGTCAGGGACAGTCTGCCTGTTGTCTGGCTGTCTGCCTGCTGTCAGGGACAGACTGCCTGTTGTCAGGGACAGTCTGCCTGCTGTCAGGGACAGCCTGCCTGTTGTCTGGCTGTCTGCCTGCTGTCAGGGACAGACTGCCTGTTGTCAGGGACAGGTTGCCTGTTGTCTGGCTGTCTGCCTGCTGTCAGGGACAGTCTGTCTGCTGTCAGGGACAGTCTGCCTGCTGTCAGGGACAGACTGCCTGCTGTCAGGGACAGTCTGCCTGCTGTCAGGGACAGTCTGCCTGCTGTCAGGGACAGTCTGCCTGCTGTCAGGGACAGACTGCCTGCTGTCAGGGACAGACTGCCTGCTGTCTGGGTGTCCGCCTGCTGTCAGGGACAGTCTGCCTGTTGTCTGGGACAGACTGCCTGTTGTCAGGGACAGTCTGCCTGCTGTCAGGGACAGTCTGCCTGTTGTCAGGGACAGTCTGCCTGCTGTCACGGTGTCTGCCTGTTGTCAGGGACAGTCTGCCTGCTGTCTGGGTGTCTGCCTGCTGCCAGGGACAGTCTGCCTGTTGTCTGGGAAAGAGTGCCTGTTGTCAGGGACAGTCTGCCTGCTGTCAGGGACAGTCTGCCTGATGTCTGACTGCTGTCAGGGACAGTCTTCCTGTTGTCTGGGTGTCTGCCTGCTGTCAGGGACAGACTGCCTGTTGTCAGGGACAGTCTGCCTGTTGTCTGGGACAGTCTGCCTGCTGTCAGGGACAGCCTGCCTGTTGTCTGGCTGCCTGCCTGCTTTCAGGGACAGACTGCCTGTTGTCAGGGACAGTCTGCCTGCTGTCAGGGATAGACTGCCTGCTGTCAGGGACAGACTGCCTGCTGTCTGGGTGTCTGCCTGCTGTCAGGGACAGCTTGCCTGTTGTCAGGGACAGTCTGCCTGCTGTCAGGGACAGACTGCCTACTGTCTGGGTGTCTGCGTGCTGTCAGGGACAGTCTGCCTGTTGTCAGGGACAGTTTGCCTGCTGTCAGGGGCAGACTGCCTGTTGTCAGGGACTGTCTGCCTGCTGTCAGGATGTCTGCCTGTTGTCAGGACAGTCTGCCTGCTGACAGGGACAGTCTGCCTGCTGTCAGGGACAGTCTGCCTGTTGTCTGGGTGTCTGCCTGCTGCCAGGGACAGACTGCCTGTTGTCAGGGACAGTCTGCCTGCTGTCAGGGACAGTCTGCCTGTTGTCTGGGTGTCTGCCTGCTGTCAGGGACAGACTGCCTGTTGTCAGGGACAGTCTGCCTGTTGTCAGGGACAGTCTGCCTGCTGTCAGGGACAGCCTGCCTGTTGTCTGGCTGTCTGCCTGCTGTCAGGGACAGACTGCCTGTTGTCAGGGACAGTCTGCCTGCTGTCAGGGACAGACTGCCTGCTGTCAGGGACAGACTGCCTGCTGTCGGGGACAGGCTGCCTGCTGTCTGGGTGTCTGCCTGCTGTCAGGGACAGCTTGCCTGTTGTCAGGGACAGTCTGCCTGCTGTCAGGGACAGACTGCCTGCTGTCTGGGTGTCTGCCTGCTGTCAGGGACAGTCTGCCTGTTGTCAGGGACAGTCTGCTTGCTGTCAGGGACAGACTGCCTGTTGTCAGGGACAGTCTGCCTGCTGTCAGGGACAGACTGCCTGCTGTCTGGGTGTCTGCCTGCTGTCAGGGACAGTCTGCCTGTTGTCAGGGACAGTCTGCCTGCTGTCAGGGACAGACTTCCTGCTGTCTGGGTATCTGCCTGTTGTCAGGGACAGTCTGCCAGCTGTCAGGGACAGACTGCCTGCTGGCTGGGTGTCTGCCTGCTGTCAGGGACAGCTTGCCTGTTGTCAGGGACAGTCTGCCTGTTGTCTGGCTCTCTGCCTGCTGTCAGGGACAGTCTGCCTGTTGTCAGGGACAGTCTGCCTGCTGTCAGGGACAGCCTGCCTGTTGTCTGGCTGTCTGCCTGTTGTCAGGGACAGTCTGCCTGCTGTCAGGGACAGACTTCCTGCTGTCTGGGTGTCTGCCTGTTGTCAGGGACAGTCTGCCAGCTGTCAGGGACAGACTGCCTGCTGTCTGGGTGTCTGCCTGCTGTCAGGCACAGTCTGCCTGTTGTCAGGGACAGTCTGCCTGCTGTCAGGGACAGTCTGCCTGCTTTCAGGGACAGTCTGCCTGCTGTCAGGGTGTCTGCCTGTTGTCAGGGACAGACTGCCTGCTGTCTGGGTTTCTGCCTGCTGTCAGGGTGTCTTCCTGTTGTCAGGGACAGTCTGCTTGCTGTCAGGATGTCTGCCTGTTGTCAGGACAGTCTGCCTGCTGACAGGGACTGTCTGCCTGCTGTCAGGGACAGTCTGCCTGTTGTCTGGGTGTCTGCCTGCTGTCAGGGACAGACTGCCTGTTGTCAGGGACAGTCTGCCTGCTGTCAGGGACATCCTGCCTGTTGTCTGGCTGTCTGCCTGCTGTCAGGGACAGACTGCCTGTTGTCAGGGAGTGCCTGCCTGTTGTCTGGCTGTCTGCCTGCTGTCAGGGACAGTCTGTCTGCTGTCAGGGACAGTCTGCCTGCTGTCAGGGACAGACTGCCTGCTGTCAGGGACAGTCTGCCTGCTGTCAGGGACAGACTGCCTGCTGTCAGGGACAGACTGCCTGCTGTCAGGGACAGACTGCCTGCTGTCTGGCTGTCTGCCTGCTGTCAGGGACAGTCTGCATGTTGTCTGGGACAGACTGCCTGTTGTCAGGGACAGTCTGCCTGCTGTCAGGGACAGTCTGCCTGTTGTCAGGGACAGTCTGCCTGCTGTCACGGTGTCTGCCTGTTGTCAGGGACAGTCTGCCTGTTGTCTGGCTGTCTGCCTGCTGTCAGGGACAGACTGCCTGTTGTCAGGGACAGTCTGCCTGCTGTCAGGGACAGACTGCCTGCTGTCAGGGACAGACTGCCTGCTGTCGGGGACAGACTGCCTGCTGTCTGGGTGTCTGCCTGCTGTCAGGGACAGCTTGCCTGTTGTCAGGGACAGTCTGCCTGCTGTCAGGGACAGACTGCCTGCTGTCTGGGTGTCTGCCTGCTGTCAGGGACAGTCTGCCTGTTGTCAGGGACAGTCTGCTTGCTGTCAGGGACAGACTGCCTGTTGTCAGGGACAGTCTGCCTGCTGTCAGGGACAGACTGCCTGCTGTCTGGGTGTCTGCCTGCTGTCAGGGACAGTCTGCCTGTTGTCAGGGACAGTCTGCCTGCTGTCAGGGACAGACTTCCTGCTGTCTGGGTATCTGCCTGTTGTCAGGGACAGTCTGCCAGCTGTCAGGGACAGACTGCCTGCTGGCTGGGTGTCTGCCTGCTGTCAGGGACAGCTTGCCTGTTGTCAGGGACAGTCTGCCTGTTGTCTGGCTCTCTGCCTGCTGTCAGGGACAGTCTGCCTGTTGTCAGGGACAGTCTGCCTGCTGTCAGGGACAGCCTGCCTGTTGTCTGGCTGTCTGCCTGTTGTCAGGGACAGTCTGCCTGCTGTAAGGGACAGACTTCCTGCTGTCTGGGTGTCTGCCTGTTGTCAGGGACAGTCTGCCAGCTGTCAGGGACAGACTGCCTGCTGTCTGGGTGTCTGCCTGCTGTCAGGCACAGTCTGCCTGTTGTCAGGGACAGTCTGCCTGCTGTCAGGGACAGTCTGCCTGCTGTCAGGGACAGTCTGCCTGCTGTCAGGGTGTCTGCCTGTTGTCAGGGACAGACTGCCTGCTGTCTGGGTTTCTGCCTGCTGTCAGGGTGTCTTCCTGTTGTCAGGGACAGTCTGCTTGCTGTCAGGATGTCTGCCTGTTGTCAGGACAGTCTGCCTGCTGACAGGGACTGTCTGCCTGCTGTCAGGGACAGTCTGCCTGTTGTCTGGGTGTCTGCCTGCTGTCAGGGACAGACTGCCTGTTGTCAGGGACAGTCTGCCTGCTGTCAGGGACATCCTGCCTGTTGTCTGGCTGTCTGCCTGCTGTCAGGGACAGACTGCCTGTTGTCAGGGACAGCCTGCCTGTTGTCTGGCTGTCTGCCTGTTGTCAGGGACAGTCTGCCTGCTGTCAGGGACAGTCTGCCTGTTGTCAGGGACAGTCTGCCTGCTGTCACGGTGTCTGCCTGTTGTCAGGGACAGTCTGCCTGTTGTCTGGCTGTCTGCCTGCTGTCAGGGACAGACTGCCTGTTGTCAGGGACAGTCTGCCTGCTGTCAGGGACAGACTGCCTGCTGCCAGGGACAGACTGCCTGCTGTCGGGGACAGACTGCCTGCTGTCTGGGTGTCTGCCTGCTGTCAGGGACAGCTTGCCTGTTGTCAGGGACAGTCTGCCTGCTGTCAGGGACAGACTGCCTGCTGTCTGGGTGTCTGCCTGCTGTCAGGGACAGTCTGCCTGTTGTCAGGGACAGTCTGCTTGCTGTCAGGGACAGACTGCCTGTTGTCAGGGACAGTCTGCCTGCTGTCAGGGACAGACTGCCTGCTGTCTGGGTGTCTGCCTGCTGTCAGGGACAGTCTGCCTGTTGTCAGGGACAGTCTGCCTGCTGTCAGGGACAGACTTCCTGCTGTCTGGGTATCTGCCTGTTGTCAGGGACAGTCTGCCAGCTGTCAGGGACAGACTGCCTGCTGGCTGGGTGTCTGCCTGCTGTCAGGGACAGCTTGCCTGTTGTCAGGGACAGTCTGCCTGTTGTCTGGCTCTCTGCCTGCTGTCAGGGACAGTCTGCCTGTTGTCAGGGACAGTCTGCCTGCTGTCAGGGATAGCCTGCCTGTTGTCTGGCTGTCTGCCTGTTGTCAGGGACAGTCTGCCTGCTGTCAGGGACAGACTTCCTGCTGTCTGGGTGTCTGCCTGTTGTCAGGGACAGTCTGCCAGCTTTCAGGGACAGACTGCCTGCTGTCTGGGTGTCTGCCTGCTGTCAGGCACAGTCTGCCTGTTGTCAGGGACAGTCTGCCTGCTGTCAGGGACAGTCTGCCTGCTGTCAGGGACAGTCTGCCTGCTGTCAGGGTGTCTGCCTGTTGTCAGGGACAGACTGCCTGCTGTCTGGGTTTCTGCCTGCTGTCAGGGTGTCTTCCTGTTGTCAGGGACAGTCTGCTTGCTGTCAGGATGTCTGCCTGTTGTCAGGACAGTCTGCCTGCTGACAGGGACTGTCTGCCTGCTGTCAGGGACAGTCTGCCTGTTGTCTGGGTGTCTGCCTGCTGTCAGGGACAGACTGCCTGTTGTCAGGGACAGTCTGCCTGCTGTCAGGGACATCCTGCCTGTTGTCTGGCTGTCTGCCTGCTGTCAGGGACAGACTGCCTGTTGTCAGGGACAGCCTGCCTGTTGTCTGGCCGTCTGCCTGCTGTCAGGGACAGTCTGTCTGCTGTCAGGGACAGTCTGCCTGCTGTCAGGGACAGACTGCCTGCTGTCAGGGACAGTCTGCCTGCTGTCAGGGACAGTCTGCCTGCTGTCAGGGACAGACTGCCTGCTGTCAGGGACAGACTGCCTGCTGTCAGGGACAGACTGCCTGCTGTCTGGCTGTCTGCCTGCTGTCAGGGACAGTCTGCATGTTGTCTGGGACAGACTGCCTGTTGTCAGGGACAGTCTGCCAGCTGTCAGGGACAGTCTGCCTGTTGTCAGGGACAGTCTGCCTGCTGTCACGGTGTCTGCCTGTTGTCAGGGACAGTCTGCCTGCTGTCTGGGTGTCTGCCTGCTGTCAGGGACAGTCTACCTGTTGTCTGGGACAGAGTGCCTGTTGTCAGGGACAGTCTGCCTGCTGTCAGGGACAGTCTGCCTGTTGTCTGGGTGTCTGCCTGCTGTCAGGGACAGACTGCCTGTTGTCAGGGACAGTCTGCTTGCTGTCAGGGACAGTCTGCCTGTTGTCTGGGTGTCTGCCTACTGTCAGGGGCAGTCTGCCTGTTGTCTGGGTGTCTGCCTGCTGTCAGGGACAGACTGCCTGTTGTCAGGGACCGTCTGCCTGTTGGCAGGGACAGTCTGCCTGCCGTCAGGGACAGCCTGCCTGTTGTCTGGCTGTCTGCCTGCTGTCAGGGTCAGACTGCCTGTTGTCAGGGACAGTCTGTCTGCTGTCAGGGACAGACTGCCTGCTGTCAGGGACAGAATGCCTGATGTCAGGGACAGACTGCCTGCTGTCAGGGACAGCTTGCCTGTTGTCAGGGACAGTCTGCCTGCTGTCAGGGACAGACTGCCTGCTGTCTGGGTGTCTGCCTGCTGTCAGGGACAATCTGCCTGTTGTCAGGGAGAGTCTGCTTGCTGTCAGGGACAGACTGCCTGTTGTCAGGGACAGTCTGCCTGCTGTCAGGGACAGCCTGCCTGTTGTCTGGCTGTCTGCCTGCTGTCAGGGACAGTCTGCCTGTTGTCAGGGACAGTCTGCCTGCTGTCAGGGACAGCCTGCCTGTTGTCTGGCTGTCTGCCTGCTGTCAGGGACAGCTTGCCTGTTGTCAGGGACAGTCTGCCTGCTGTCAGTGACAGACTGCCTGCTGTCAGGGACAGACTGCCTGCTGTCTGGGTGTCTGCCTGCTGTCAGGGACAGTCTGCCTGTTGTCAGCGACAGTCTGCCTGCTGTCAGGGACAGACTGCCTGCTGTCTGGGTGCCTGCCTGTTGTCAGGGACAGTCTACCTGCTGTCAGGGACAGACTGCCTGCTGTCTGGGTGTCTGCCTGTTGTCTGGGACAGACTGCCTGTTGTCAGGGACAGTCTGCCTGCTGTCAGGGACAGTCTGCCTGTTGTCAGGGACAGTCTGCCTTCTGTCATGGTGTCTGCCTGTTGTCAGGGACAGACTGCCTGCTGTCTGGGTGTCTGCCTGCTGTCAGGGTGTCTGCCTGTTGTCAGGGACAGTCTGCCTGCTGTCAGGATGTCTGCCTGTTGTCAGGACAGTCTGCCTGCTGACAGGGACAGTATGCCTGCTGTCAGGGACAGTCTGCCTGTTGTCTGGCTGTCTGCCTGCTGTCAGGGACAGACTGCCTGTTGTCAGGGACAGTCTGCCTGCTGTGAGGGACAGCCTGCCTGTTGTCTGGCTGTCTGCCTGCTGTCAGGGACAGACTGCCTGTTGTCAGGGACAGCCTGCCTGTTGTCTGGCTGTCTGCCTGCTGTCAGGGACAGACTGCCTGTTGTCAGGGACAGTCTGCCTGCTGTCAGGGA
Source organism: Scyliorhinus torazame (assembly GCF_047496885.1). Classification (NCBI taxonomy): domain Eukaryota; kingdom Metazoa; phylum Chordata; class Chondrichthyes; order Carcharhiniformes; family Scyliorhinidae; genus Scyliorhinus; species Scyliorhinus torazame. The sequence continues at coordinate 323,853,645 of NC_092711.1, forward strand.
CAGACTGCCTGCTGTCAGGGACAGACTGCCTGCTGTCGGGGACACACTGCCTGCTGTCTGGGTGTCTGCCTGCTGTCAGGGACAGCTTGCCTGTTGTCAGGGACAGTCTGCCTGCTGTCAGGGACAGACTGCCTGTTGTCAGGGACAGTCTGCCTGCTGTCAGGGACAGACTGCCTGCTGTCTGGGTGTCTGCCTGCTGTCAGGGACAGTCTGCCTGTTGTCAGGGACAGTCTGCCTGCTGTCAGGGACAGACTTCCTGCTGTCTGGGTATCTGCCTGTTGTCAGGGACAGTCTGCCAGCTGTCAGGGACAGACTGCCTGCTGTCTGGGACATACTGCCTGCTGTCTGGCTGTCTGCCTGCTGTCAGGGACAGTCTGCCTGTTGTCTGGGACAGACTGCCTGTTGTCAGGGACAGTCTGCCTGCTGTCAGGGGCAGTCTGCCTGTTGTCAGGGACAGTCTGCCTGCTGTCACGGTGTCTGCCTGTTGTCAGGGACAGTCTGTCTGCTGTCTGGGTGTCTGCCTGCTGTTAGGGACAGTCTGCCTGTTGTCAGGGACAGTCTGCCTGCTGTCAGGGACAGTCTGCCTGTTGTCTGGGTGTCTGCCTGCTGTCAGGGACAGACTGCCTGTTGTCAGGGACAGTAGCCTGCTGTCAGGGACAGTCTGCCTGTTGTCTGGGTGTCTGCCTGCTGTCAGGGACAGTCTGCCTGTTGTCTGGGTGTCTGCCTGCTGTCAGGGACAGACTGCCTGTTGTCAGGGACAGTCTGCCTGTTGTCAGGGACAGTCTGCCTGCTGTCAGGGACAGCCTGCCTGTTGTCTGGCTGTCTGCCTGCTGTCAGGGACAGTCTGCCTGCTGTCAGGGACAGACTTCCTGCTGTCTGGGTGTCTGCCTGTTGTCAGGGACAGTCTGCCAGCTGTCAGGGACAGACTGCCTGCTGTCTGGGTGTCTGCCTGCTGTCAGGCACAGTCTGCCTGTTGTCAGGGACAGTCTGCCTGCTGTCAGGGACAGTCTGCCTGCTGTCAGGGACCGTCTGCCTGCTGTCAGGGTGTCTGCCTGTTGTCAGGGACAGACTGCCTGCTGTCTGGGTTTCTGCCTGCTGTCAGGGTGTCTTCCTGTTGTCAGGGACAGTCTGCTTGCTGTCAGGATGTCTGCCTGTTGTCAGGACAGTCTGCCTGCTGACAGGGACTGTCTGCCTGCTGTCAGAGACAGTCTGCCTGTTGTCAGGGACAGTCTGCCTGCTGTCAGGGACAGACTTCCTGCTGTCTGGGTATCTGCCTGTTGTCAGGGACAGTCTGCCAGCTGTCAGGGACAGACTGCCTGCTGTCTGGGACATACTGCCTGCTGTCTGGCTGTCTGCCTGCTGTCAGGGACAGTCTGCCTGTTGTCTGGGACAGACTGCCTGTTGTCAGGGACAGTCTGCCTGTTGTCAGGAACAGTCTGCCTGCTGTCACGGTGTCTGCCTGTTGTCATGGACAGTCTGTCTGCTGTCTGGGTGTCTGCCTGCTGTTAGGGACAGTCTGCCTGTTGTCAGGGACAGTCTGCCTGCTGTCAGGGACAGTCTGCCTGTTGTCTGGGTGTCTGCCTGCTGTCAGGGACAGACTGCCTGTTGTCAGGGACAGTAGCCTGCTGTCAGGGACAGTCTGCCTGTTGTCTGGGTGTCTGCCTGCTGTCAGGGACAGTCTGCCTGTTGTCTGGGTGTCTGCCTGCTGTCAGGGACAGACTGCCTGTTGTCAGGGACAGTCTGCCTGTTGTCAGGGACAGTCTGCCTGCTGTCAGGGACAGCCTGCCTGTTGTCTGGCTGTCTGCCTGCTGTCAGGGACAGACTGCCTGTTGTCAGGGACAGTCTGCCTGCTGTCAGGGACAGACTGCCTGCTGTCAGGGACAGACTGCCTGCTGTCGGGGACAGACTGCCTGCTGTCTGGGTGTCTGCCTGCTGTCAGGGACAGCTTGCCTGTTGTCAGCGACAGTCTGCCTGCTGTCAGGGACAGACTGCCTGCTGTCTGGGTGTCTGCCTGCTGTCAGGGACAGTCTGCCTGTTGTCAGGGACAGTCTGCTTGCTGTCAGGGACAGACTGCCTGTTGTCAGGGACAGTCTGCCTGCTGTCAGGGACAGACTGCCTGCTGTCTGGGTGTCTGCCTGCTGTCAGGGACAGTCTGCCTGTTGTCAGGGACAGTCTGCCTGCTGTCAGGGACAGACTGCCTGCTGTCTGGGTGTCTGCCTGTTGTCTGGGACAGACTGCCTGTTGTCAGGGACAGTCTGCCTGCTGTCAGGGACAGTCTGCCTGTTGTCAGGGACAGTCTGCCTTCTGTCATGGTGTCTGCCTGTTGTCAGGGACAGACTGCCTGCTGTCTGGGTGTCTGCCTGCTGTCAGGGTGTCTGCCTGTTGTCAGGGACAGTCTGCCTGCTGTCAGGATGTCTGCCTGTTGTCAGGACAGTCTGCCTGCTGACAGGGACAGTATGCCTGCTGTCAGGGACAGTCTGCCTGTTGTCTGGCTGTCTGCCTGCTGTCAGGGACAGACTGCCTGTTGTCAGGGACAGTCTGCCTGCTGTGAGGGACAGCCTGCCTGTTGTCTGGCTGTCTGCCTGCTGTCAGGGACAGACTGCCTGTTGTCAGGGACAGCCTGCCTGTTGTCTGGCTGTCTGCCTGCTGTCAGGGACAGACTGCCTGTTGTCAGGGACAGTCTGCCTGCTGTCAGGGACAGACTGCCTGCTGTCAGGGACAGACTGCCTGCTGTCGGGGACACACTGCCTGCTGTCTGGGTGTCTGCCTGCTGTCAGGGACAGCTTGCCTGTTGTCAGGGACAGTCTGCCTGCTGTCAGGGACAGACTGCCTGTTGTCAGGGACAGTCTGCCTGCTGTCAGGGACAGACTGCCTGCTGTCTGGGTGTCTGCCTGCTGTCAGGGACAGTCTGCCTGTTGTCAGGGACAGTCTGCCTGCTGTCAGGGACAGACTTCCTGCTGTCTGGGTATCTGCCTGTTGTCAGGGACAGTCTGCCAGCTGTCAGGGACAGGCTGCCTGCTGTCTGGGACATACTGCCTGCTGTCTGGCTGTCTGCCTGCTGTCAGGGACAGTCTGCCTGTTGTCTGGGACAGACTGCCTGTTGTCAGGGACAGTCTGCCTGCTGTCAGGGGCAGTCTGCCTGTTGTCAGGGACAGTCTGCCTGCTGTCACGGTGTCTGCCTGTTGTCAGGGACAGTCTGTCTGCTGTCTGGGTGTCTGCCTGCTGTTAGGGACAGTCTGCCTGTTGTCAGGGACAGTCTGCCTGCTGTCAGGGACAGTCTGCCTGTTGTCTGGGTGTCTGCCTGCTGTCAGGGACAGACTGCCTGTTGTCAGGGACAGTAGCCTGCTGTCAGGGACAGTCTGCCTGTTGTCTGGGTGTCTGCCTGCTGTCAGGGACAGTCTGCCTGTTGTCTGGGTGTCTGCCTGCTGTCAGGGACAGACTGCCTGTTGTCAGGGACAGTCTGCCTGTTGTCAGGGACAGTCTGCCTGCTGTCAGGGACAGCCTGCCTGTTGTCTGGCTGTCTGCCTGCTGTCAGGGACAGTCTGCCTGCTGTCAGGGACAGACTTCCTGCTGTCTGGGTGTCTGCCTGTTGTCAGGGACAGTCTGCCAGCTGTCAGGGACAGACTGCCTGCTGTCTGGGTGTCTGCCTGCTGTCAGGCACAGTCTGCCTGTTGTCAGGGACAGTCTGCCTGCTGTCAGGGACAGTCTGCCTGCTGTCAGGGACAGTCTGCCTGCTGTCAGGGTGTCTGCCTGTTGTCAGGGACAGACTGCCTGCTGTCTGGGTTTCTGCCTGCTGTCAGGGTGTCTTCCTGTTGTCAGGGACAGTCTGCTTGCTGTCAGGATGTCTGCCTGTTGTCAGGACAGTCTGCCTGCTGACAGGGACTGTCTGCCTGCTGTCAGAGACAGTCTGCCTGTTGTCAGTGACAGTCTGCCTGCTGTCAGGGACAGACTTCCTGCTGTCTGGGTATCTGCCTGTTGTCAGGGACAGTCTGCCAGCTGTCAGGGACAGACTGCCTGCTGTCTGGGACATACTGCCTGCTGTCTGGCTGTCTGCCTGCTGTCAGGGACAGTCTGCCTGTTGTCTGGGACAGACTGCCTGTTTTCAGGGACAGTCTGCCTGTTGTCAGGAACAGTCTGCCTGCTGTCACGGTGTCTGCCTGTTGTCATGGACAGTCTGTCTGCTGTCTGGGTGTCTGCCTGCTGTTAGGGACAGTCTGCCTGTTGTCAGGGACAGTCTGCCTGCTGTCAGGGACAGTCTGCCTGTTGTCTGGGTGTCTGCCTGCTGTCAGGGACAGACTGCCTGTTGTCAGGGACAGTAGCCTGCTGTCAGGGACAGTCTGCCTGTTGTCTGGGTGTCTGCCTGCTGTCAGGGACAGTCTGCCTGTTGTCTGGGTGTCTGCCTGCTGTCAGGGACAGACTGCCTGTTGTCAGGGACAGTCTGCCTGTTGTCAGGGACAGTCTGCCTGCTGTCAGGGACAGCCTGCCTGTTGTCTGGCTGTCTGCCTGCTGTCAGGGACAGACTGCCTGTTGTCAGGGACAGTCTGCCTGCTGTCAGGGACAGACTGCCTGCTGTCAGGGACAGACTGCCTGCTGTCGGGGACAGACTGCCTGCTGTCTGGGTGTCTGCCTGCTGTCAGGGACAGCTTGCCTGTTGTCAGCGACAGTCTGCCTGCTGTCAGGGACAGACTGCCTGCTGTCTGGGTGTCTGCCTGCTGTCAGGGACAGTCTGCCTGTTGTCAGGGACAGTCTGCTTGCTGTCAGGGACAGACTGCCTGTTGTCAGGGACAGTCTGCCTGCTGTCAGGGACAGACTGCCTGCTGTCTGGGTGTCTGCCTGCTGTCAGGGACAGTCTGCCTGTTGTCAGGGACAGTCTGCCTGCTGTCAGGGACAGACTTCCTGCTGTCTGGGTATCTGCCTGTTGTCAGGGACAGTCTGCCAGCTGTCAGGGACAGACTGCCTGCTGTCTGGGTGTCTGCCTGCTGTCAGGGACAGCTTGCCTGTTGTCAGGGACAGTCTACCTGTTGTCTGGCTCTCTGCCTGCTGTCAGGGACAGTCTGCCTGTTGTCAGGGACAGTCTGCCTGCTGTCAGGGACAGCCTGCCTGTTGTCTGGCTGTCTGCCTGTTGTCAGGGACAGTCTGCCTGCTGTCAGGGACAGACTTCCTGCTGTCTGGGTGTCTGCCTGTTGTCAGGGACAGTCTGCCAGCTGTCAGGGACAGACTGCCTGCTGTCTGGGTGTCTGCCTGCTGTCAGGCACAGTCTGCCTGTTGTCAGGGACAGTCTGCCTGCTGTCAGGGACAGTCTGCCTGCTGTCAGGGACAGTCTGCCTGCTGTCAGGGTGTCTGCCTGTTGTCAGGGACAGACTGCCTGCTGTCTGGGTTTCTGCCTGCTGTCCGGGTGTCTTCCTGTTGTCAGGGACAGTCTGCTTGCTGTCAGGATGTCTGCCTGTTGTCAGGACAGTCTGCCTGCTGACAGGGACTGTCTGCCTGCTGTCAGGGACAGTCTGCCTGTTGTCTGGGTGTCTGCCTGCTGTCATGGACAGACTGCCTGTTGTCAGGGACAGTCTGCCTGCTGTCAGGGACATCCTGCCTGTTGTCTGGCTGTCTGCCTGCTGTCAGAGACAGACAGCCTGTTGTCAGGGACAGCCTGCCTGTTGTCTGGCTGTCTGCCTGCTGTCAGGGACAGTCTGTCTGCTGTCAGGGACAGTCTGCCTGCTGTCAGGGACAGACTGCCTGCTGTCAGGGACAGTCTGCCTGCTGTCAGGGACAGTCTGCCTGCTGTCAGGGACAGACTGCCTGCTGTCAGGGACAGACTGCCTGCTGTCAGGGACAGACTGCCTGCAGTCTGGCTGTCTGCCTGCTGTCAGGGACAGTCTGCATGTTGTCTGGGACAGACTGCCTGTTGTCAGGGACAGTCTGCCTGCTGTCAGGGACAGTCTGCCTGTTGTCAGGGACAGTCTGCCTGCTGTCACGGTGTCTGCCTGTTGTCAGGGACAGTCTGCCTGCTGTCTGGGTGTCTGCCTGCTGTCAGGGACAGTCTGCCTGTTGTCTGGGACAGAGTGCCTGTTGTCAGGGACAGTCTGCCTGGTGTCAGGGACAGTCTGCCTGTTGTCTGGGTGTCTGCCTGCTGTCAGGGACAGACTGCCTGTTGTCAGGGACAGTCTGCTTGCTGTCAGGGACAGTCTGCCTGTTGTCTGGGTGTCTGCCTACTGTCAGGGGCAGTCTGCCTGTAGTCTGGGTGTCTGCCTGCTGTCAGGGACAGACTGCCTGTTGTCAGGGACCGTCTGCCTGCTGTCAGGGACAGACTGCCTGCTGTCTGGGTGTCTGCCTGCTGTCAGGGACAGTCTGCCTGTTGTCAGGGACAGTCTGCTTGCTGTCAGGGACAGACTGCCTGTTGTCAGGGACAGTCTGCCTGCTGTCAGGGACAGACTGCCTGCTGTCTGGGTGTCTGCCTGCTGTCAGGGACAGTCTGCCTGTTGTCAGGGACAGTCTGCCTGCTGTCAGGGACAGACTTCCTGCTGTCTGGGTATCTGCCTGTTGTCAGGGACAGTCTGCCAGCTGTCAGGGACAGACTGCCTGCTGTCTGGGTGTCTGCCTGCTGTCAGGGACAGCTTGCCTGTTGTCAGGGACAGTCTGCCTGTTGTCTGGCTCTCTGCCTGCTGTCAGGGACAGTCTGCCTGTTGTCAGGGACAGTCTGCCTGCTGTCAGGGACAGCCTGCCTGTTGTCTGGCTGTCTGCCTGTTGTCAGGGACAGTCTGCCTGCTGTCAGGGACAGACTTCCTGCTGTCTGGGTGTCTGCCTGTTGTCAGGGACAGTCTGCCAGCTGTCAGGGACAGACTGCCTGCTGTCTGGGTGTCTGCCTGCTGTCAGGCACAGTCTGTCTGTTGTCAGGGACAGTCTGCCTGCTGTCAGGGACAGTCTGCCTGCTGTCAGGGACAGTCTGCCTGCTGTCAGGGAGTCTGCCTGTTGTCAGGGACAGACTGCCTGCTGTCTGGGTTTCTGCCTGCTGTCAGGGTGTCTTCCTGTTGTCAGGGACAGTCTGCTTGCTGTCAGGATGTCTGCCTGTTGTCAGGACAGTCTGCCTGCTGACAGGGACTGTCTGCCTGCTGTCAGGGACAGTCTGCCTGTTGTCTGGGTGTCTGCCTGCTGTCAGGGACAGACTGCCTGTTGTCAGGGACAGTCTGCCTGCTGTCAGGGACATCCTGCCTGTTGTCTGGCTGTCTGCCTGCTGTCAGGGACAGACTGCCTGTTGTCAGGGACAGCCTGCCTGTTGTCTGGCTGTCTGCCTGCTGTCAGGGACAGTCTGTCTGCTGTCAGGGACAGTCTGCCTGCTGTCAGGGACAGACTGCCTGCTGTCAGGGACAGTCTGCCTGCTGTCAGGGACAGTCTGCCTGCTGTCAGGGACAGACTGCCTGCTGTCAGGGACAGACTGCCTGCTGTCAGGGACAGACTGCCTGCTGTCTGGCTGTCTGCCTGCTGTCAGGGACAGTCTGCATGTTGTCTGGGACAGACTGCCTGTTGTCAGGGACAGTCTGCCTGCTGTCAGGGACAGATTGCCTGCTGTCTGGGTGTCTGCCTGCTGTCAGGGACAGTCTGCCTGTTGTCAGGGACAGTCTGCTTGCTGTCAGGGACAGACTGCCTGTTGTCAGGGACAGTCTGCCTGCTGTCAGGGACAGACTGCCTGCTGTCTGGGTGTCTGCCTGCTGTCAGGGACAGTCTGCCTGTTGTCAGGGACAGTCTGCCTGCTGTCAGGGACAGACTTCCTGCTGTCTGGGTATCTGCCTGTTGTCAGGGACAGTCTGCCAGCTGTCAGGGACAGACTGCCTGCTGGCTGGGTGTCTGCCTGCTGTCAGGGACAGCTTGCCTGTTGTCAGGGACAGTCTGCCTGTTGTCTGGCTCTCTGCCTGCTGTCAGGGACAGTCTGCCTGTTGTCAGGGACAGTCTGCCTGCTGTCAGGGACAGCCTGCCTGTTGTCTGGCTGTCTGCCTGTTGTCAGGGACAGTCTGCCTGCTGTCAGGGACAGACTTCCTGCTGTCTGGGTGTCTGCCTGTTGTCAGGGACAGTCTGCCAACTGTCAGGGACAGACTGCCTGCTGTCTGGGTGTCTGCCTGCTGTCAGGCACAGTCTGCCTGTTGTCAGGGACAGTCTGCCTGCTGTCAGGGACAGTCTGCCTGCTTTCAGGGACAGTCTGCCTGCTGTCAGGGTGTCTGCCTGTTGTCAGGGACAGACTGCCTGCTGTCTGGGTTTCTGCCTGCTGTCAGGGTGTCTTCCTGTTGTCAGGGACAGTCTGCTTGCTGTCAGGATCTCTGCCTGTTGTCAGGACAGTCTGCCTGCTGACAGGGACTGTCTGCCTGCTGTCAGGGACAGTCTGCCTGTTGTCTGGGTGTCTGCCTGCTGTCAGGGACAGACTGCCTGTTGTCAGGGACAGTCTGCCTGCTGTCAGTGACATCCTGCCTGTTGTCTGGCTGTCTGCCTGCTGTCAGGGACAGACTGCCTGTTGTCAGGGACAGCCTGCCTGTTGTCTGGCTGTCTGCCTGCTGTCAGGGACAGTCTGTCTGCTGTCAGGGACAGTCTGCCTGCTGTCAGGGACAGACTGCCTGCTGTCAGGGACAGTCTGCCTGCTGTCAGGGACAGTCTGCCTGCTGTCAGGGACAGACTGCCTGCTGTCAGGGACAGACTGCCTGCTGTCAGGGACAGACTGCCTGCTGTCTTGCTGTCTGCCTGCTGTCAGGGATAGTCTGCATGTTGTCTGGGACAGACTGCCTGTTGTCAGGGACAGTCTGCCTGCTGTCAGGGACAGTCTGCCTGTTGTCAGGGACAGTCTGCCTGCTGTCACGGTGTCTGCCTGTTGTCAGGGACAGTCTGCCTGTTGTCTGGCTGTCTGCCTGCTGTCAGGGACAGACTGCCTGTTGTCAGGGACAGTCTGCCTGCTGTCAGGGACAGACTGCCTGCTGTCAGGGACAGACTGCCTGCTGTCTGGGTGTCTGCCTGCTGTCAGGGACAGCTTGCCTGTTGTCAGGGACAGTCTGCCTGCTATCAGGGACAGACTGCCTGCTGTCTGGGTGTCTGCCTGCTGTCAGGGACAGTCTGCCTGTTGTCAGGGACAGTCTGCTTGCTGTCAGGGACAGACTGCCTGTTGTCAGGGACAGTCTGCCTGCTGTCAGGGACAGACTGCCTGCTGTCTGGGTGTCTGCCTGCTGTCAGGGACAGTCTGCCTGTTGTCAGGGACAGTCTGCCTGCTGTCAGGGACAGACTTCCTGCTGTCTGGGTATCTGCCTGTTGTCAGGGACAGTCTGCCAGCTGTCAGGGACAGACTGCCTGCTGGCTGGGTGTCTGCCTGCTGTCAGGGACAGCTTGCCTGTTGTCAGGGACAGTCTGCCTGTTGTCTGGCTCTCTGCCTGCTGTCAGGGACAGTCTGCCTGTTGTCAGGGACAGTCTGCCTGCTGTCAGGGACAGCCTGCCTGTTGTCTGGCTGTCTGCCTGTTGTCAGGGACAGTCTGCCTGCTGTCAGGGACAGACTTCCTGCTGTCTGGGTGTCTGCCTGTTGTCAGGGACAGTCTGCCAGCTGTCAGGGACAGACTGCCTGCTGTCTGGGTGTCTGCCTGCTGTCAGGCACAGTCTGCCTGTTGTCAGGGACAGTCTGCCTGCTGTCAGGGACAGTCTGCCTGCTGTCAGGGACAGTCTGCCTGCTGTCAGGGTGTCTGCCTGTTGTCAGGGACAGACTGCCTGCTGTCTGGGTTTCTGCCTGCTGTCAGGGTGTCTTCCTGTTGTCAGGGACAGTCTGCTTGCTGTCAGGATGTCTGCCTGTTGTCAGGACAGTCTGCCTGCTGACAGGAACTGTCTGCCTGCTGTCAGGGACAGTCTGCCTGTTGTCTGGGTGTCTGCCTGCTGTCAGGGACAGACTGCCTGTTGTCAGGGACAGTCTGCCTGCTGTCAGGGACATCCTGCCTGTTGTCTGGCTGTCTGCCTGCTGTCAGGGACAGACTGCCTGTTGTCAGGGACAGCCTGCCTGTTGTCTGGCTGTCTGCCTGTTGTCAGGGACAGTCTGCCTGCTGTCAGGGACAGTCTGCCTGTTTTCAGGGACAGTCTGACTGCTGTCACGGTGTCTGCCTGTTGTCAGGGACAGCCTGCCTGTTGTCTGGCTGTCTGCCTGTTGTCAGGGACAGTCTGCCTGCTGTCAGGGACAGTCTGCCTGTTGTCAGGGACAGTCTGCCTGCTGTCACGGTGTCTGCCTGTTGTCAGGGACAGTCTGCCTGTTGTCTGGCTGTCTGCCTGCTGTCAGGGACAGACTGCCTGTTGTCAGGGACAGTCTGCCTGCTGTGAGGGACAGACTGCCTGCTGTCAGGGACAGACTGCCTGCTGTCGGGGACAGACTGCCTGCTGTCTGGGTGTCTGCCTGCTGTCAGGGACAGCTTGCCTGTTGTCAGGGACAGTCTGCCTGCTGTCAGGGACAGACTTCCTGCTGTCTGGGTATCTGCCTGTTGTCAGGGACAGTCTGCCAGCTGTCAGGGACAGACTGCCTGCTGTCTGGGTGTCTGCCTGCTGTCAGGGACAGCTTGCCTGTTGTCAGGGACAGTCTGCCTGTTGTCTGGCTCTCTGCCTGCTGTCAGGGACAGTCTGCCTGTTGTCAGGGACAGTCTGCCTGCTGTCAGGGACAGCCTGCCTGTTGTCTGGCTGTCTGCCTGTTGTCAGGGACAGTCTGCCTGCTGTCAGGGACAGACTTCCTGCTGTCTGGGTGTCTGCCTGTTGTCAGGGACAGTCTGCCAGCTGTCAGGGACAGACTGCCTGCTGTCTGGGTGTCTGCCTGCTGTCAGGCACAGTCTGTCTGTTGTCAGGGACAGTCTGCCTGATGTCAGGGACAGTCTGCCTGCTGTCAGGGACAGTCTGCCTGCTGTCAGGGAGTCTGCCTGTTGTCAGGGACAGACTGCCTGCTGTCTGGGTTTCTGCCTGCTGTCAGGGTGTCTTCCTGTTGTCAGGGACAGTCTGCTTGCTGTCAGGATGTCTGCCTGTTGTCAGGACAGTCTGCCTGCTGACAGGGACTGTCTGCCTGCTGTCAGGGACAGTCTGCCTGTTGTCTGGGTGTCTGCCTGCTGTCAGGGACAGACTGCCTGTTGTCAGGGACAGTCTGCCTGCTGTCAGGGACATCCTGCCTGTTGTCTGGCTGTCTGCCTGCTGTCAGGGACAGACTGCCTGTTGTCAGGGACAGCCTGCCTGTTGTCTGGCTGTCTGCCTGCTGTCAGGGACAGTCTGTCTGCTGTCAGGGACAGTCTGCCTGCTGTCAGGGACAGACTGCCTGCTGTCAGGGACAGTCTGCCTGCTGTCAGGGACAGTCTGCCTGCTGTCAGGGACAGACTGCCTGCTGTCAGGGACAGACTGCCTGCTGTCAGGGACAGACTGCCTGCTGTCTGGCTGTCTGCCTGCTGTCAGGGACAGTCTGCATGTTGTCTGGGACAGACTGCCTGTTGTCAGGGACAGTCTGCCTGCTGTCAGGGACAGATTGCCTGCTGTCTGGGTGTCTGCCTGCTGTCAGGGACAGTCTGCCTGTTGTCAGGGACAGTCTGCTTGCTGTCAGGGACAGACTGCCTGTTGTCAGGGACAGTCTGCCTGCTGTCAGGGACAGACTGCCTGCTGTCTGGGTGTCTGCCTGCTGTCAGGGACAGTCTGCCTGTTGTCAGGGACAGTCTGCCTGCTGTCAGGGACAGACTTCCTGCTGTCTGGGTATCTGCCTGTTGTCAGGGACAGTCTGCCAGCTGTCAGGGACAGACTGCCTGCTGGCTGGGTGTCTGCCTGCTGTCAGGGACAGCTTGCCTGTTGTCAGGGACAGTCTGCCTGTTGTCTGGCTCTCTGCCTGCTGTCAGGGACAGTCTGCCTGCTGTCAGGGACAGCCTGCCTGTTGTCTGGCTGTCTGCCTGTTGTCAGGGACAGTCTGCCTGCTGTCAGGGACAGACTTCCTGCTGTCTGGGTGTCTGCCTGTTGTCAGGGACAGTCTGCCAACTGTCAGGGACAGACTGCCTGCTGTCTGGGTGTCTGCCTGCTGTCAGGCACAGTCTGCCTGTTGTCAGGGACAGTCTGCCTGCTGTCAGGGACAGTCTGCCTGCTTTCAGGGACAGTCTGCCTGCTGTCAGGGTGTCTGCCTGTTGTCAGGGACAGACTGCCTGCTGTCTGGGTTTCTGCCTGCTGTCAGGGTGTCTTCCTGTTGTCAGGGACAGTCTGCTTGCTGTCAGGATCTCTGCCTGTTGTCAGGACAGTCTGCCTGCTGACAGGGACTGTCTGCCTGCTGTCAGGGACAGTCTGCCTGTTGTCTGGGTGTCTGCCTGCTGTCAGGGACAGACTGCCTGTTGTCAGGGACAGTCTGCCTGCTGTCAGGGACATCCTGCCTGTTGTCTGGCTGTCTGCCTGCTGTCAGGGACAGACTGCCTGTTGTCAGGGACAGCCTGCCTGTTGTCTGGCTGTCTGCCTGCTGTCAGGGACAGTCTGTCTGCTGTCAGGGACAGTCTGCCTGCTGTCAGGGACAGACTGCCTGCTG